>NC_133462.1:56065469-56386246 GCF_048565385.1 Saimiri boliviensis
CTGCAGGGAACTGAGGGTTTCCATGCTGGGTCAAGCAAACACTGAAGGTGATAATGTCTACACATAACCTGGGTTTTGCAGCTGGTCAGTGAGAAGAAAGGGAGGGGCTGTCATGAAAGGGCTGCAGAAAAGCTTCCCACCCACGAACCCTCCACTGTCCCATTATTGTTTGTAAATTTTTATTATTTATTATTATCATTTGAGACGGAGTCTCACTGTGTCATCAGGCTGAAGTACAGTGGCATGATCTCTACCCACTGCAACCTCTGCCTCCTGGGTTCCAGCAATTCTCCTGCCTCAGCCTTCATGGTAGCTGGGATCACAGGCATATGTATTTTTAGTAGAGATGGGGTTTTGGCATGTTGGTCAAGCTGGTCTTGAACTCCTGACCCCAAGTGATCCACCTGACTCAGCCTCCCAAAGTGCTAGGATTACAGGCGTGAGTTACTGTGCCCTGTCAATGATGAATTTTTATTTTTATGAGATAGAGTTTCACTCTTGTTGCCCAGGTTGGAGTGCAGTGGTGCGATCTTGGCTCACTGCAACCTCCACCTCCCAGGTTCAAGTGACTCTCCTGCCTCGGCCTCCTGAGTAGCTGAGATTACAAGCATGCGCCATCATGCCAAGCTAACTTTTTGTGTTTTTAGTAGAAATGGATGTTTCACCATGTTGGCCAGGGTGGTCTCCAACACCTGACCTCTGGTGATCTGCCCACCTTGGACTCCCAAAGAGCTAAGATTACAGGTGTGAGCCACTGAGCCCGGCCTAATGCTTAATTACAACTATGTCTGTCCAGAGTTCTTGTTAACGCTGTGAGGACAGCTTCACCCCACCCTCAGGCTCCATACCAACCCCCAGCGCAGGAAGAGTGGGTTTCCGGAATTGGCTGGGATTAACGAGGTTTGCTTCCTGCCACCTGGTAGAAAGAAGCTGATATTTGTTTTCTGTAGTGCTGTGAGGAATGACCACAAACCACGTGGCTTCAGACAACAGAAATGTATTTTTGCCCAGTGCTGGAGGCCAGAATCGGGGTGTGGGCAGGGCCACCACGCTCCCTCTGAAGGCTCCAGGGAGGATCCTGCCTGTCTCCTCCAGCTTCTGGTGGTGGCCGACAGGCTTTGGTGTGGCCTGGCTTCACTCCAGTTTCTGCTTCCATC
Organism: Saimiri boliviensis; assembly: GCF_048565385.1. Lineage (NCBI taxonomy): Eukaryota > Metazoa > Chordata > Mammalia > Primates > Cebidae > Saimiri > Saimiri boliviensis. The sequence continues at coordinate 56,066,627 of NC_133462.1, forward strand.
ACTGCATGGCTTTCTTCCCTGTCTCTGTATCTGTGTCCAAATTTCCCTCTCCTTAAGAGAATGTTAATCATTAGGTTTAGGGGCTGCCTCGAGAATTGCTTGAACCTGGGGAGTGGAGATTGCCGTGAGCCAAGATGGCATCACTGCACTCCAGCCTGGGTGAGGGAGCTAGATCCTGTCTCAAAATAAATAAATAAATAAATAAATAAATAAATAAATAAATAAAAATAAATGAAAAAGGCAGAGCACTGTGGCTTCTGCATGTAATCCCAGCACTTTGGAAGGCTGAGGTGGACGGATCACCTGAGGTTGGGAGTTCGAGACCAGCCTGACCAACATGAAGAAACACTATCTCTACTAAAAATACAAAAAAAAGAAAAAGAAAAAGCCAGGTGTGGTGGTGGGTGGCTGTAATCACAGCCACTCAGGAGGATGGGCCCTAGAATTACTTGACCCTGGGAGGCAGAGGTTGCTGTGAACCAAGACTGTGCCATTGCACTCCAGCCTAGACAACAAGAGTAAAACTCCATCTCAAAAAAAAAAAAAAAAAGATTTATGAGCTGCCTTAATCCAATGTGGCCTGCCTTAGTCCAATGTAACCTCATCTTAACTGATCTTTTTTTTTTTTTGAGACAGGGTCTAGCTCTGTCACTCAGGCTACACCTGAGTGACAGAGCACCATCTTGGGTCACTGCCGTCTCTGCCTCCCAGGCTCAAGTGATCCTCTTACCTCAGCCTCTCAAGCAGCTGGGACTACAGGTGTGAACCACCACAGCTGGCTATTTTTTTTTTTTTTTTTTTTTTTTTTTTTTTTTTTGTAGAGAGGAGTTTCTCTATGTTGCCCAGACTAGTCTCAAACTCCTGGCTTCAAGTGATCCACCCACCTTGGCCTCCCAAAGTGCTGGGATTAAAGGTGTGAGCCACTGTAATCAGCCCTAACTCATTATATCTGCAGTGACCCTATTTCCAAATCACGTCACATCCCCAGGTACAGCGGATGGAGGGGGCTTTTGGCCTTCAACAGATACTTTAGTGGGAGGAAATTCTACCCCATACAAGGCTCAAAGAGGAAATTGTCAACCTAAATAACAAACAAGGAGAAGCTTTCTAAAACAGAGGAATATTTATTTGGAAATAGGCTTTGCAGTGGGAAAGGAGTGCTATAGTAAATAAACCATGTGCATATTGAGGGAGGGAATGGAAGACAGAGATTTTGAAAGGAGAATTGAGGAGGATGACATAATTGTTTTGAGATAATTATCCTTGGCTACAAAGATCAGTAGCAATGGTAGGCTTGGCATGGTGGCTCACTCCTGTAATCCCAGCATTTTGGGAGGCTGAGGAGGGTGGATCATGAGGTCAAGAGATCGAGACCATCCTGCCCAACATGGAGAAACCTCTTCTCCTCAAAAAATACAAAAATTAACTGGGTGTGGTGGCGTGTGCCTGTAGTACCAGCTACTCAGGATGCTGAGGCAGGAGGATCACTTGAATCCAGGAGGTGGATGTTACAGTGAGCCAAGATCATACCACTGCACTCCAGCCTGGCAACAGAGCAAGATTCCATCTCAAAGAAAAAAAAAATCTAGAGATACTAGTTAGCTATTGCTGTGTCACAAATTGACCCTAAACTTAGTGGGCCATTTACATGAATTGTTGAAACAATCAACATTTATTATCTTACAGTTTCTGATGGTTCAGGATCTGGGGGCAGCTTTGTTGGTTCAACATAGGGTCACTGATGAATATTCATGCTCAGGCCTCTATTTTTTTGTGTGTGTGTTTTTTTTAAACAGGGTCTCAGACTCACAGGCCGAATACAGTGGGGTGATCACAACTCACAGCAGCCTGAACCTCCCAGGGCCTAGAGATTTTCTGGCCTCAGCCTCCTGAGTAACTGGCACCAGTTTCCCCTACCACCATGCCCAGCTAATTTTTGGTTGGTTGGTTGTTTTTGTAGAGACAAGGTCTCCCTATATTGCACAAGCTGATATCGAACTCCTAGGCATTTGAGTCTTTCTTTAGCCCCCCTTCAATCAAACACCTTCTGTCATTCAGAACTCAATTGACAAATCTCTTCTTGGCTGGGTGCGGTGACAAATCTCTTCTTGGCTGGGTTCATGTCTGTAACCCTAGCACTTTGGGAGGCCAGGGTTAGCGGATCACGAGGTCAGGAGTTCAAGACCAGCCTGGCCAAGATGGTGAAATCCTATCTCTACTAAACACACACACACACACACACACACACACACACACACACACACACACACAAGCAGGGTGTGATGGCAGGTGCCTGTAATCCCAGTTACTTGGGAGGCTGAGGCAGAAAATTGCTTAAATTCAGGAGGCAGAGGTCGAGCCGAGATCTCTGTTGCCTGGGCAACAGAGCAAGACTCTGTCTCAAAAAAAAAAAAAATTCTTAGTGATGCTTCTCTTATTTATTTATTTATTTTTAGTTTCATTTCTTGAAACAGGGTCTTGCCCTTTCACCCAAACTGGAGTACAGTGCTGAGATTTTAGCTCCCTGCGACCTCTGTCTTCTGGGTTCAAGCAATTCTACTGACTCAGCCTCCTGAGTAGCTGGGATTACAGGTGCTCACCACCAAACCCAGCTAATTTTTTTATTTTTGTTTTAGTAGAGATGGGGTTTTGCCATGTTGGCCAAGCTGGTCTCAAACTCCTGAGCTCAGGTGATCCACCCGTCTCGGCCTCTCAAAGTGCTGGGATTACAGGTGTGAGCCACTTGGCCCAGCCAACACTTCTGGGATTTAAATCACTCCATCTCTCCTGAGTTTTCCTAATCACCCCACCACCCTGTGATATTTTCTTGTTTCATTCTTCCTTGTCTATCCCGGACATGCTCCGTAAATTAATGCTGGGAGATGACTGAGTGGGTGGTACTTTAACCTGTCCATCTGCATGCTTTTGGTGTTTGTTTTCCTTGGATTCCTCAGTTGGGAAGTTCTACGCTGTCTTTGCCCTGTGGCATGCCTGGATCTGATAGGGCCCTGCACTTTCTCGGGGCACTTGTTTCCATCAAGGCCAGGCATGGTAGCTCACACGCTCACACCTGCAGTCCCAGCTACCCTGGAGACTGTGGCAGGAGGCTCACTTGAACCCAGGAGTTTGAGACCAGCCTGGGCAACATAGCAAGACCCCATCTCTTAAAAAAAAAAAAAAAAAAAAGAGAGACAAGCAGGCAGGAAGGAAGAAGGAAAAAAATTTGTTTTTGAGATGGAGTCTTGCTTTGTCACCCAGGCTGGAGTGCAGTGACACGATCTCCACTCACCATAACCTCCACCTCCTGGGTTCAAGTGATTCTCCTACTTCAGCCTCCAGAGTAGCTGGGATTACAGGTGGCTGCCACCGCACCTGGCTAATCTTTTTGAATTTTTAGTAGAGATGAGGTTTCACCATATTGGTCAGGCTGGTCTTGAATCCCTGACCTCGTGATCTGCCTGCCTTGGCCTCCCAAAGTGCTGGGATTAGAGGCACGAGCCATCGTACCCAGAAGAATTGGGGTCTTTTGAAGGTCAAGCTATGGATCCTAGTTTACATTTTTTACCCTGCGAGAACCATCCCTTCCATCTGGGTTCAGTGGCTCATTCCTGTAATCCCAGAACTTTGGGAGGTGGAGGTGGGCAGATCACCTGAAGTTGGAAGTTCAAGACCAGCCTGGCCAACATGGTGAAACTTCATCTCTACTAAAAATACAAAAATTAGCCAGCCGAGGTGGTGTATGTCTGTAATCCAGGCTCCTTAAGAGGCAGAGGCGGGAGAATCGCTTGAACCTGGGAGGTGGAGGTTGCAGTGAGCAAAGATTGCACCACCACACTCCAACCTGGGTGACAGAGGAAGACGACTCCATCTAAAAAAGGAGAGAGGGAGAGAAAGAGAGAGAAAGAGAGAGAGAGAGAGAGAGAGAGAGAGATACTTGGAGGGTGACGTGGCTTCTCCTGGTTCTGTGGTTCAAGAGACCCGCCCACCCAGCCAATTGGTATAAATTTAGAACAAAGCTTGGCCACAGTTGGATAAACAGGCATTTTATGCCGTTGAGGGGAAATTCCCAGCTGGCCAATTCTTCAAGGCAGGGAGGATCTGTTCTGAATAAAATTTATGATCTCTGCTGCCCTCTATAGGTGAAACGTTATATGAGTGCTTCATTGACATAATTTACATAAGGTGAGGTTATACATTTCAAGCATACCTTTCAATGATTTTTAGTCAATTTGTCTAATTGCACAGCCATCAGCACAATCTAATTTTAGAAAATTTTCAATGCCAAGAGAATGTCCATCGTCTGTTTTTCTTTCTTTTTTTTTTGTAAAGATGGGGTAGAGACCTTCATATCTTTAAGTCAATTATTCTTAATTGCTTTTTCCAAGATGGAGACTCGCTCTGTCTCCCAGGCTGGAGTGCAGTGGAGTAATCTGGCTAACTGCAACATATGCCAGGTTCAAGCAATTCTCTTACCTCAGGCTCTCTAGTAGCCAGAATTACAGGCAGCTGCCACCACACCTAGCTAATGTTTTGTGTTTTTACTGGAGACCGGGTTTCACCATATTGGTCAGGATGGTCTCAATCTCCTGTTCTCAGGTGATCCACAAGCCTCAGCCTCCCAAAGTGCTGGGATTATAGGTGTGAGCTATTGCACCCAGCTCAGCGGTTCTTAAATTTGAGCGTGCATCAGAATACCTGGGGTGGAGTCATTAAGATTTTGGGCCCCCTACCTAAGAGTTTCGAAGGCAGCAAATCTGGGCCCGGGCCTGAGAATGTGCATTCCTGGCAAGCTCCCAGGTGATGGTGCTTCTGCTGCCACCCCTCTGGGAACCACAATTTGAGAGTTGCTCCTCTCAGTACTAAAGCTCAGGCCGGTTGCGGTGACTCACGCCTGGCTGTAATCTCGGCACTTGGGAGGCCGAGGATGGTGGATCATAAGCCCAGGAGTTCTAGACCATCCTGGCCAACATAGTGAAACCCCTTCTCTACTAAAAATACAAAAATTAGCTGGGCATGGTGGTGCACACCTGTAATCCCAGCTATTCCGAAGGCTCAGGCAGGAGAATCAGTTGAAACTGGGAGGCGGAGGTTGCACTGAGGCAAGATTGTGCCTCTGAACTCAAGCTTGGGTGACAGGGCAAGACCTTGTCTCAAAACAAACAAATAAACAAACAAAAAACAAAAAAAACCCACTAAAGCTCAGCGTTCTATTTTTGGATTTACCATGCTGGACACTTGTGATTCCATGTGATAATAGAGGACAGAGCTCTTTTCCATCCCCCAGGCTCCCTGCCCACTCCCTGTCTTTTTATTTGAGACAGGTCTTGCTGTGTCACCCAGGCTGGAGTAAAGTGGCATGATCCTAGCTCACGGCAGCCTCGACCTCCCAGGTTCAAGCTGTCCTCCTGCCTCAGCCCCGCCCAAATAGCTGGAACAACAAGTGCGCACCACCATGCTCACTAATTTTTGTATTTTTTGTAGAGACTAAAAAAAAGAATTGGGTGTAACATCCCACCCCTCCTCTGCTGATACTCCTCCTATGGCCTCACTCGCCCAGAGGTAAAACCAAAATTTTTGGAATTTGAGGGCTTTTGAAGGCTCCTTGGTTTTCTCCCTTCCTCCCTCCTTTTTTTCTTTCTCTTTCTTTCTTTTCTCTCTTTCTTTTCTTTTTCTTTTCTTCTCTCTCTCTTTCTTTCTTTCTTTTTTGATGGAGTCTCACTCTTGTCACCCAGGCTGTAGTGCAATGGCATGATCTCAACTCACTGTAACCTCTGCCTCCCGGGTTCAAGTGATTCTGCTGCCTCAGCCTCCCTAGTAGCTGGGATTACAGGCACCTGCCACCATGCCCAGCTAATTTTTGTATTTTTAGTAGAGATGAGGTTTCACCATGTCGGCCAGGCTGGTCTCAAACTCCTGACCTCAGGTGACCCACCCGCTTAGGTATCCCAAAGTGCTGAGATTACAGGTCTGAGCCACCATACCTGGCTTATTCTTTCTTTTCTTTTCTTTCTTTCTTTTTTTTTTTTTTGACACAGGATCTTGCTCTGTTGCAGTGGTTGGAGTACAGTGGTGTAATCATAACTCACTAGAACTTTTGCTGTCTGGGCTCAAGAGATCCTTCCACCTCAGCCTTCCAAAGTGCTGAGATTAGGCCAGGTGTAGTGGCTCATGCCTGTTAATTCCAGCACTTTGGGAGGCTGAGGTGAGTGGATCACGAGGTCAGCAGTTCAAGGGCAGCCTAGCCAAGATGGTGAAACCCCGTCTCTACTAAAAATACAAAAATTAGCTGGATGTGGTAGTGGGCACCTGTAATCCCCAGCTACTTGGAAGACTGAGGCAGAGAATTGCTTGAACCCTCAGGAGGCGGAGGTGGCAGTGAGCTGAGATCGCACCACTGCACTCCAGTCTGGGTGACAGAGTGAGACTGTGTCTCAAAACAAAAACAAAAACAAAACAAAGTGCTGAGATTGTAGGCATGAGCCGCTGCGTCCAGTCAGCTGGGCTCAATTTTTGTATCAGTCTTATCTTCAGCACTGGAGTCAATTAAGCATCGTATTAAGTATGCAGTTATCTGACCCCACCCTTGGGCTTCTTGCTCAGCAGATGGCGGAGTAGAATCTGGGGATCCCTAGGAGACTAATAGCTTTTTAGAAAGCTTTCTGATTGGCTCTGGGGATGGGAGCATTAGAGGGTGGTGGGTGTGATTATAAAAGGATCACAGGACACATGCTTGTGGTGTGGACAAACTTCTGTATGTCGACTGCTATGGATACACAAACCTACCCAGGTTAACTTCACACACACAGAAAGTAAAATAGGGCCATGGGAAGAAGATGGATAGATTGTAACAGTGTTACTATCAGAGATGTGGTAGTGGACTTAATTTTGCAAAATGTCACCACTGGAGGAATCTGGGCCAAGTATAGAAAAGATCTGTCTGTAATATTATTACTATTATTTTATTATCATTATTTTTTTTAGATTGAATCTCACTCTGTCCTCATGGCTGTACAGTAGTGCTGTGGCACTATCTTGGCTCACTGCAACTCCACCTCCCGGGTTCAAGGGATTCTCCTGTCTCAGCCTTCTGAGTAGCTGGGATTACAGGAACTTGCCACCACGTCCAGCTAATTTTTCTTTTGTACTTTTAGTATAGATGAGGTTTCATCATGTTGGCCAGGCTGGTCTTGAACTCCTGACCTCAGGTGATCCACCCACCTTGGCCTCCCAAAGTGCTGAGATTACAGGCATGAGAGCCACTGTACCTAGTTTGTATTCTTTCTTTCTTTCCTTCCTTTCTCTCTCTCTCTCTCTCTCTCTCTTTTTCTCTCTCTGTCTTCCTTTTTGAGTCAGGATCTAGCTCTGTTGCTGGGCTAGAGTGCAGTGGTGCAATCTTAGCTCACTGCAGGTTCAAGTGATTCTCCTCCCTCAGCCTCCCAAGTAGCTGGGACTACTCAAGAGATCCTTGAGCTAAGGTGGAAGGATCTCTTGAGTTATGATTACACCACTGCACTCCAGCCACTGCAGCAGAGCAATCTTAGCTCTGCTTCCCATGTTCAAGTGATTCTCCTCCCTCAGCCTCCCAAGTAGCTGGGGCTACAGGCAGGCACCACCATGCCCAACTATTTTTTTATTTTTTAGTAGAGATGGGTTTCACCGTCTTGACCAAGATGGTCTAGATCTCCTGACCTCAGGTGATCCACCCACCTCAGCCTCCCAAAGTGCTGGGATTATAGGTGTGAGACACCGTGCCAAGCTTATATTGTTTCTTAGAATTGCATGTGATTCTACAATTATCTCAATAACAATTTCAGTGAAGAAAGAGACATAAAATAGGAAAACAGTGTCAAGATGGGGATGCTAATAGCATTAGAAACCAGAACAAGGAAATAAATGAATACAGTGGCTGCGGCTTGCAAGCAGTGGTCATTCAAAGAGAAATGAATGAGTTTCCCTGTTGTTGTCCAATTACAATGTGTACTGCAGTGAATTTGAGAATAACATCCAGGATTAAATACAGAAAAAAAAAAAACGCTTCTGAGAGATTCAGGTTAGCAGCCTTGTTTGAAATACTTGTCTTCAACTGCCAACAGACTATTCTAAAATTCCTCAAAAGGCCAGGTGCAGTGACTCTCACACCTCTAATTTCAGCACTTCAGGAGGCCAAGCAGGAGGATTGCTTCAGACAAAGAATTTGAGACCAGTCTGGGCAACCTACAAAAAATTGAAAAATTAGCCAGGCATGGTGGCATGTGCCTGTAGTCCCAGCTTCTCAGGAGACCAGGGTAGGGGGATCACTTGAGCCCATGAGGTCAAGGTTGCAGTGAGCTATGAGGATGCAGGTGCATTCTGCCACACCGGCTAATTTTTTTTTTTTTTTTTTTAATTGAGACAGAGTTTCACTCTTGTTACCCAGGCTGGAGTGCAATGGCATGATCTCGGCTCACCGCAACCTCCGCCTCCCTGGGTTCAGGCAATTCTCCTGCCTCAACCTCCTGAGTAGCTGGGATTACAGGCACGCACCACCATGCCCAGCTAATGTTTTGTATTTTTAGTAGAGACGGGGTTTCATTATGTTGACCAGGATGGTCTCGATCTCTCGACCTCGTGATCCACCCTCCTCGACCTCCCAAAGTGCTGGGATTACAGGCTTGAGCCACTGCGCCCAGCCTTAATTTTTTATTTTATTTATTTATTTATTTTTTATTTATTATTATTATTATTTTTTTGAGACGGAGTTTCGGTCTTGTTACCCAGGCTGGAGTGCAATGGCGTGATCTCGGCTCACTGCAACCTCCGCCTCCGGGGTTCAGGCAATTCTCCTGCCTCAGCATCCTGAGTAGCTGGGATTACAGGCACGCGCCACCATGCCCAGCTAATTTTTTGTATTTTTAGTAGAGACGGGGTTTCACCATGTTGACCGGGATGGTCTCGATCTCTTGACCTCGTGATCCACCCGCCTCGGCCTCCCAAAGTGCTGGGATTACAGGCTTGAGCCACCGCGCCCGGCTTTTTTATTTTATTTTTTAAGAGATGGGGTCTATGTTGCTCGGGCTAGTCTTAAAATCCTGGGCTCAATCGATCCTCCTGCCTCGGCCTCCCAAAGCACTGGGATTACAGGTGTGACCCACTGGACCCAGCCCAACTTTTTACTTTGATATAACTTCAAACTTAAAGAAAAGTTGGAGGAATAGTGCGAAGAACTCCTGAATGTATCTTTCCCGTGCTTCCTCCATGCTATTTTTGTGGCCTCTGTTGCTTTATTGTTCTCTGTGTGTGTACAGACATGTGTGTTTAATTTATCCATATTCCCTCACTTAACTCAGAGCAAATATTTTCTTTGCTTCCTGTGAATATTTTCAAAGAACAGCAAAGTGGGATATTTTGAGAGTAAAAGGGCACCCTCTGGTGATCATGCTTTTTTTCCCATTGAAGTAATTAACTATTCTGGAGACAATTAGTATAATTGGTTTTCAGAATCTGCAGTTTCATTGTCCTTGGGTTCTGTATTTGCTGGCTCCATACCAGTGGATTCCGCAGAATTGAAAATATTTGGGCTGGGCACGGTGTCTCACACCTGTAATCCCAGCACTTTGGGAGGCCACAGCAGGAGAATCTGAGGTCAGGAGTTCAAGACCAGACTGACCAACCTGGAGAAACCCAGTCTCTAGTAAAAATACAAAAAAAAAAAAAAAAAATTAGCTGGGCATAGTGGCATGTGCCTGTAGTTCCAGGTTCTGGGGAGGCTGAGGCAGGAGGATTGCTTGAATCTGGGAGGTAGAGGTTGCAGTGAGCTGAGATCATACCACTACACTCCAGCCTGGCAACAGAGCGAGACTTTGGCTCAAATGCATACATATACATATATACATATCTAAAACCAATGTGGTGGCTGCACCTGTGGTCTCAGATACATGGGAGGCTGAGGCAGGAGGACTGCTTGAGCTCAGGAGGTTGAGGCTGTAGTGAACTATGATCCCATCACTGCACTCCAGTCTGGATGACCGGGCAAGACCCTGTCTCAAAAAAAAAAAAAATTTAGGGCCCAGTGTGGTGGCTTATGCCTGTAATCCCAGTACTTTGGGAGGCCAGGGTAGGTGGATTGTGAGGTCAGAAGATCAAGGCCAATATGATGAAACCCCATCTCTACTAAAAATACAAAAATTAGCTGGGTGTGGTGACATGCACCTGTAATCCAAATAAAAATTTTAAAAAGAAGAGAAAAAAAAGCATTTTTAAAAAGCAATAAAAATAACACTACAAGTGCCGGGTGCAGTGGCTCACGCCTGTAATCCCAGCACTTTGGGAGGTCGAGGCAGGTGGATCACGAGGTCAAGAGATCGAGACCATCCTGGTCAACAAAGTGAAACCCTGTCTCTACTAAAAATACAAAAATTAGCTGGGCATGGCAGCGCGTGCCTGTAATCGCAGCTACTCAGGAGGCTGAGGCAGGAGAATTGCCTGAACCCAGGAGGCGGAGGTTGCAGTGAGCCGAGATCGCACCATTGCACTCCAGCCTGGGTAACAAGAGTGAAACTCCGTCTCAAAAAAACAAACAAACAAACAAAAACACTACAAGAAAAAGAATGCAAAGTTTAAAAGTCAGTATAATAGCTATTTACATAGCATTAATGTTGCATTAGTTATTCTAAGTGACCTAGAGCTGATGGACAGTCTCTGGGAGGATGTGTGGACGTTATACACAAACACCTTGCTATTTTATTTATTTTCTTTTTTGAGACAGGATCTCACTCTGTCGCCCAGGGTAGGAGGCAATAGTGTGCTCTCAGCTCACTGCAGCCTCAGCCTCCTGGGCTTAAGCGATCCTCTCACCTCAGCCTCCTGAGTAGCTGGGACCACAAGCCCCAGCCACCACACCCAGTTAATATTTTTATTTGTTGTAGAGATGAGGTCTCACTATGTTGGCCAAGCCAGCCTCAAATTCCTGAGCTCAAGCAATTCTCCCACTTCAGCCTCCCGAAGAGCTGGGACTATAGGCCTGAGCCCAGTTACTGCACCATTTTATGTCAGGGACTTGAGCATCCCCTGACATTGTTATCTGCAGGGATCTTGCAATCTCCTGTAGGTATTGAGGGACAACTGCATAGATACATTTCACAAATGTTTTCTCCGTGTTGCTGCTTATCTTCTTCTTTTCTGCACATTTGCTTTTAGAAAGCAAATTAAACTTGTGCGTGTGTATATGTGTGTGTGTGACAGAGTCTGGCTCTGTCACCAGAATGGAGTGCAGTGGGGCAATCTTGGCTCACTACAACTTCTGCCTCCTGGGTTCAAGCAACATTCCTGCCTCAGCCTCCTGAGTAGCTGGGACTGCAGTCATACTTCACCCCGCCCAGCTAATTTTTTTATATTTTTAGTAGACACTGGGTTTCACCATGTTGGCCAGGATGGTCTTGATCTTCTGACCTCATGATTCACCCATCTTGGCCTCCCAAAGTGCTGGAATTACAGGCATGAGCCACCATGTCCGGTCACAAATTAAATATTTCAAGCGGCCCAATTCCCATTATTTTGTGTAAGTGTTGGTTACATTTTGCATCCTACCTGAGAAAGCTTTGCCTAACCCAAGGTCACAAAGATTTTTCTCTAATATTTTCTTCCAGATTTTTTTTTTTTGAGACGGAGTTTCACTCTTGTTACCCAGGCTGGAGTGCAATGGCGCAATCTCGGCTCACCGCAACCTCCACCTCCTGGGTTCAGGCAATTCTCCTGCCTCAGCCTCCTGAGTAGCTGGGATTACAGGCACGCGCCACCATGCCCAGCTAATTTTTTTGTATTTTTAGTAGAGACGGGGTTTCACCATGTTGACTAGGGTGGTCTCGATCTCTTGACCTCGTGATCCACCCGCCTCGGCCTCCCAAAGTGCTGGGATTACAGGCTTGAGCCACCGCGCCCGGCCCCAGATTTTTTTTTTTAAGGAGTTTCACTCTTGTTGCCCAGGCCAGAGTGCAATGGCATGATCTTGGCTCACTGCAACCTCCACCTCTGGGGTTCAAGTGACCTTGTAATCCGCCCATCTTGTCCCCCCAAAGTGCTGAGATTACAGGCATGAGCCACTGCACCCAGCCTCTTCCAGATGTTTTATAATTTTAGCTCTTACATTCAGGTCTGTAACTTGCATTGAGTTTATTTCTCTGTACTGTATTATGAGAGGATGGATTCTGCAGAGACAGACATGTTCTGAAAGGGAAGATCAGTAGGAATGTCCAGTTCTTCCTAAATGGAGCCTGCCAAACTTAATGTAATTCCAGCCACTGCCCCAGCCCTTCCTGGGCTGCCACCTACAGCACACCTTCTACAGGTGCTCAGCGGACCTGGGAGAGGCACAGGTGTCCACAGCCACTCTTCTGTCCTTTACCTACTTACTGTCTCCTTAGAGTGCACCATCACATTGGGATGTATTTATTTTACCTTTTTTATTTGGAGTGGATGGACTCTTGCTCTGTTGCCCAGGCTGGAGTGCAGTGGTGCAATCTTGGCTCACTGCAACCTCCTCCTCCTGAGTTCAAGCAAGTCCCCTGTCTCAGCCTCCTGAGTAGCTGTGATTACAGGCATGTGCCACCATGCCCAGCTTATTATTTTTATTTTTTGTATGTTTTTAGTAGAGAGTGTTTCACCATGTTGGCCAGGCTGGTCTCGAACTCCTCACCTCAGGTGATCTGCCCTCTTTGGCTTCCCAAAGTGCTTGGGTTACAGGCATGAGCCACCGCACACTGCTAGGATATATTTATTATATATGCTATTTGTTAACATGGCTGACTTCCTTCCCTCCCTACTGGAATCTGAAGAATATAGGGAAGAATTTTTGTGCTATTTACTGCTACGTTCGTCAGTGCAGAAAACAGTCTGAAATGTAGGAGATGCTTTATGAGTATGTATTAAACAATAGGCACACGTTTTTGCATATGCACGCAACGTCTTGTTGTTGTTGTTGTTTGTTTTTGGGACAGTTTTGCTCTGTCACCCAGGCTGGAGTGCAATGGCATGATCTCAACTAACTGCAACCTCCACCTCCTGGGTTCAAGTGATTCTCCTTCCTCGACCTCACCAGTAGCTGGGATTACAGACATGTACCACCAAGCCTGGCTAATATTTTTGTATTCTAGTAGAGACAGGGTTTCTCCATGTTGCTCGGGCTGGTTTCCAACTCCTGACCTCAGCTAATTGATCCATGTTGGCCTCCCATAGTGATGGGATTACAAGTGTGAGGCACCATGTCTGGCCTTTTTTGTTATTTTTGAGACAGAATCTCACTCAGTCGCCTAAGATGGAATGCAGGGGTGTGAACTCAGCTCACTGCAACCTCTGCCTCCCAGTTTCAAGTGCTTCTCGTGCCTCAGCCTCCCGAGTAGCAGGAATTACAGACATGTGCCACCACACCCAACTAATCTTTGTATTTTTGTAGAGGCAGGGTTTTACCATGTTAGTCAGGATTGTCTCGAACTCTGGACTTCAGGTTATTAGCCCACCTCAGCCTCCCAAAGTGCTGGGATTACAGGCATGAACCACCATGCCCGGCCACACACAGCATCTTTGGAAGGTAATCCAAGGTAATCACCAGACAGGCTTGTTTCTGGGGATGGGACTAGAGAGATGGGGAATCCCTTACTGGAAAGGGGTCCTGATCCAGACCCCAAGAGAAGGTTCTTCAATCTCATGCAAGAAAGAATTTGGTGGACATTCACAGAGTGAAACCCAGATTATTCAGAAAGTAAAGGAACCAGGCATGGTGGCTGCCACCTGTAATCTCAGCACTTTGGTAGGCTGAGGCAGGTGGGTTACCTGAGGTTGGGAGTTTGAGACCAGCCTGACCAACATGGAGAAACCTCGTCTCTACTAAAAATACAAAATTAGCCGGGCATGGGGTGCATGCCTGTAATCCAAACTACTCGGGAGGGTGAGAATCGTTTGAACCTGGGAGGTGGAGATTGCTGTGAGCTGAGATTGGGCAATGGCATTGCAGCCTGGGCAACAAGAGCAAAACCCTGTCTCAAGAAAAGCCAGGTGTGGTGGCTCACACCTGTAATCTCAGCACTTTGGGAGGCTGAGGTGGGTGGATCACCTGAGGTTTAAAGTTCAAGACCGGCCTCACCAACATGGTGAAACCCCATCTCCACTAAAAATCCAAAAATTAGCCGGACATCATGGTGTGTGTCTATAATCCCAGCTACCCAGAAGGTTGAACCAAGAGAATCAGTTGAACCCAGGAGACAGAAGTTGCAGTGAGCTGAAATGAAGCCACTGCACTCCAGCCTGGGCAACAGAGTGAGAATCCATCTCAAAAAAGAAAAGAAAAGGAATAAAATATTGTCCCTAGCACCCAAGACAGAGTCAGGGTCAGGGGCCCAGCTCGTGCCTTTGTGGCAGCCTGTGTCTGCAGGCCCAACCCCAGCCTCCCAGTGGCCTCTTTAGGCCAAGCCAGTACCTCCTGGCCTAATTTTTTTTTCTTTCTTTTTGTTTGTTTGTTTTTTTATTTTTATTTTTATTTTTTTTTTATTTTATTGCATTTTAGGTTTTGGGGTACATGTGATGAACATGCAAGATTGTTGCATAGGTACACACATGGCAGTGTGGTTTGCTGCCTTCCGTCCCCTCACCTGTATCTGTCATTTCTCCCCATGCTATCTCTTCCTACTTCCCCACCCCCCGCCCCTCCCCCATTTCCCCCCAACGGACCCCAGTGTGTAGTGCTCCCCTCCCTGTGTCTTTGTGTTCTCATTGTTCAGCACCCGCCTATGAGTGAGAATATATGGTGTTTGATTTTCTGCTCTTGTGTCAGTTTGCTGAGAATGATGGTTTCCAGGTTCATCCATGTCCCTACAAAGGACGTGAACTCATCATTTTTGATGGCTGTGTAATATTCCATGGTGTATATGTACCACATTTTCCCTATCCAGTCTATCATCGTTGGGCATTTGGGTTGGTTCCAGGTCTTTGCTATTGTAAACAGTGCTGCAATGAACATTCGTGTGCACGTGTCCTTGTAGTAGAATGATTTATAATCCTTTGGATATATACCCAGTAATGGGATTGCTGGGTCAAATGGGATTTCTATTTTTAGGTCCTTGAGGAATCGCCACACTGTCTTCCACAATGGTTGAACTAATTTACATTCCCACCAACAGTGTAGAAGTGTTCCTATTTCTCCACATCCTCTCCAGCATCTGTTGTTTCCCGATTTTTTAATGATCGCCATTCTAACTGGGGTGAGATGGTATCTCAATGTGGTTTTGATTTGCATTTCTCTGATGACCAGTGATGATGAGCATTTTTTCATATGTTTGTTGGCCTCCTGTATGTCTTCTTTTGTAAAGTACCTGTTCATGTCCTTTGCCCATTTTTGAATGGGCTTGTTTGTTTTTTTCTTGTAGATCTGCTTTAGTTCTTTGTAAATTCTGGATATCAGCCCCTTGTCAGATGGGTAGGCTGCAAAAATTTTTTCCCATTCTGTTGGTTGCCGATTCACTCTACTGACTGTTTCTTTTGCCGTGCAGAAGCTGTGGAGTTTGATTAGGTCCCATTTGTCTATTTTGGCTTTTGTTGCCATTGCTTTTGGCGTTTTGGTCATGAAGTCCTTGCCTACACCTATGTCCTGAATGGTTTTGCCTAGATTTTCCTCTAAGGTTTTTATGGTGTTAGGTCTGATGTTTAAGTCTTTAATCCATCTGGAGTTAATTTTGGTGTAAGGTGTCAGGAAGGGGTCCTGTTTCTGCTTTCTGCACATGGCTAGCCAGTTTTCCCAACACCATTTATTAAACAGGGAGTCCTTTCCCCATTGCTTGTTTTTGTCAGGTTTGTCGAAGATCAGATGGTTGTGGGTATGTTGTTTTTCCTGTGAGGCCTCTGTTCTGTTCCATTGGTCTATATCTCTGTTTCGGTACCAGTACCATGCTGTTTTGATTACTGTAGCCTTGTAGTATAGTTTGAAGTCCGGTAGTGTGATGCCTCCTGCTTTGTTCTTTTTGCTTAGAGTTGACTTGGCTATGCGGGCTCTCTTTTGGTTCCATATGAAGTTTAAGGTGTTTTTTTCCAGTTCTGTGAAGAAGGTCATTGGTAGCTTGATGGGAATAACGTTGAATCTGTAAATTACTTTGGGCAGTATGGCCATTTTCACAATGTTGATTCTTCCTAACCATGAACATGCAATGTTTCTCCATCTGTTTGTATCCTCTCTTATTTCATTGAGCAATGGCTTGTAGTTCTCCTTGAAGAGGTCCTTTACGTTCCTTGTTAGTTGTATTCCTAGGTACTTTATTCTCTTTGTAGCAATTGTGAATGGCAGTTCGTTCTTGATTTGGCTCTCTTGAAGTCTATTACTGGTGTACAGGAATGCTTGTGATTTTTGCACGTTGATTTTGTATCCTGAGACTTTGCTGAAGTTGTTTATCAGTTTCAGGAGATTTTGGGCTGAGATGATGGGGTCTTCCAGATATACAATCATGTCATCTGCAAATAGAGACAATTTGATTTCCTCCTTTCCAATTTGAATACCCTTTATTTCTTTTTCTTGCCTGATTGCTCTGGCTAGAACTTCCAGTACTATATTGAATAGGAGTGGTGAGAGAGGGCATCCTTGTCTAGTGCCAGATTTCAAAGGGAATGCTTCCAGTTTTTGCCCATTCAGTATGATATTGGCTGTTGGTTTGTCGTAAATAGCTTTTATTGTTTTGAGATACGTTCCATCAATACCTAGTTTATTCAGGGTTTTTAGCATAAAGGGTTGTTGAATTTTGTCAAAAGCCTTCTCTGCATCAATTGAGATAATCATGTGGTTTTTGTCTTTGGTTCTGTTTATGTGGTGAATTACGTTTATGGACTTGCGTATGTTGAACCAGCCTTGCAGCCCCGGGATGAATCCTACTTGATCATGGTGGATGAGCTTTTTGATATGCTGTTGCAATCGGTTTGCCAGTATTTTATTGAAGATTTTTGCATCTATGTTCATCATGGATATTGGCCTGAAATTTTCTTTTCTTGTTGAGTCTCTGCCGGGTTTTGATATCAGGATGATGTTTGTCTCGTAAAATGATTTGGGAAGGATTTCCTCTTTTTGGATTGTCTGGAATAGTTTCAGAAGGAATGGTATCAGCTCCTCTTTGTATGTCTGGTAGAATTCCGCTGTGAACCCATCTGGACCTGGGCTTTTTTTGGGTGGTAGGCTCTTTATTGCTGCCTCGACTTCAGACCATGTTATTGGTCTATTCAGGGTTTCGGCTTCTTCCAGGTTTAGGCTTGGGAGGGTGCAGGTGTCCAGGAATTTATCCATTTCTTCCAGGTTTACTAATTTATGTGCATAGAGTTGTTTGTAATAATCTCTGATGATGGTTTGGATTTCTGTGGAATCTGTGGTGATATCCCCTTTATCGTTTTTTATTGCATCAATTTGGTTATTCTCTCTTTTCTTTTTTATTAATCTGGCTAGTGGTCTGTCTATTTTGTTGATCTTTTCAAAAAACCAGCTCCTGGATTTATTGATTTTTTGAAGAGTTTTTTGTGTCTCTATTTCCTTCAGTTCTGCTCTGATCTTAGATATTTCCTGTCTTCTGCTAGGTTTTGAGTTTTTTTGATCTTGCTCCTCTAGCTCTTTCAATTTTGATGATAGGGTGTCAATTTTCGACCTCTCCTTTCTTCTCATGTGGGCACTCATTGCTATATATTTTCCTCTAGAGACTGCTTTAAATGTGTCCCAGAGATTCTGGTATGTTGTGTCTTCGTTCTCATTGGTTTCTAAGAACATCTTTATTTCTGCCTTCATTTCATTGTTTATCCAGTCAACATTCAAGAGCAAGTTGTTCAGTTTCCATGAAGCTGTGTGATTCTGAGTTAGTTTCTGCATTCTGAGTTCTAACTCGATTGCACTGTGGTCTGAGAGACTGTTTGTTATGATTTCTGTTCTTTTGCATTTGCTCAGGAGTGATTTACTGCCAATTATGTGGTCAATTTTAGAGTAGGTGTGATGTGGTGCTGAGAAGAATGTATATTCTGTGGATTTGGGGTGGAGAGTTCTGTAAATGTCTATTAGGTTTGCTTGTTCCAGGTCTGAGTTCAGGTCCTGGATATCCTTGTTGATTTTCTGTCTGGATGATCTGTCTAATATTGACAGTGGGGTGTTAAAGTCTCCCACTATTATTGTGTGGGAGTCTAAGTCTCTTTGTAGGTCATTGAGAACTTGCCTTATGTATCTGGGTGCTCCTGTATTGGGTGCGTATATATTTAGGATCGTTAGCTCTTCTTGTTGCAGTGATCCTTTTACCATTATGTAATGTCCTTCTTTGTCTCTTTTGATCTTTGTTGCTTTAAAGTCTATTTTATCAGAGATGAGAATTGCAACTCCTGCCTTTTTTTGCTCTCCATTTGCTTGGTAGATCTTCCTCCATCCCTTTATTTTGAGCCTTTGTGTATCCTTGCATGTAAGATGGGTTTCCTGGATACAGCACACTGATGGGTTTTGGCATTTTATCCAGTTTGCCAGTCTGTGTCTTTTGATTGGGGCATTTAGTCCATTGACATTTAGGGATAGTATTGTTATGTGTGATTTTGATACTGTCATTTTGATGCTACCTGGCTGTTTTGTTGGTTAGTTGATGCAGATTCTTGATTGTGTTGATGTTCTTTTACCATTTGGTGTGTTTTTGGAGTGCCTGGTACTGGTTGTTCCTTTATAAGTGTAGAGCCTCTTTCAGGAGTTCTTGTAGAGCAGGTTTGGTGGTGATGAAATCTCTGAGCGCTTGCTTGTTCACAAAGGATTTTATTTTTCCTTCGCTTATGAAGCTTAGTTTGGCTGGATAGGAGATTCTGGGTTGAAAGTTCTTTTCTTTAAGGATGTTGAATATTGGCCCCCAATCTCTTCTGGCTTGTAGGGTTTCTGCTGAGAGATCTGCTGTGAGTCTAATGGGCTTCCCTTTGTGGGTAACCCGACCTTTCTCTCTGGCTGCCCTTAGCATTTTCTCTTTCATTTCAACCTTGGTGAATCTGATGATTATGTGCCTTGGGGTTGCTCTTCTTGCGGAATATCTTTGTGGTGTTCTCTGTATTTCCTGGATTTGAATATTGGTCTGCCTTGCTAGGTTGGGGAAGTTTTCCCGGATAATATCCTGAATAGTATTTTCCAGCTTGGATTCATTCTCTTCGTCACATTCAGGTACACCTATCAGATGTAGATTAGGTCTTTTCACATAGTCCCACATTTCTTGAAGATTTTGTTCATTCCTTTTTGCGCTTTTTTCTCTGTTCTTGCCTTCTCTTTTTATTTCATTGAGTTGATCTTCGACCTCTGATATCCTTTCTTCTGCTTGGTCAATTCGGCTGTTGAAGCTTGTGCATGCTTCACGAAGTTCTTGTGTTGCGTTTTTCAGCTCCATCAATTCACTTATACTCCTCTCTATGCTGTCCATTCTCGTCAGCAGTTCGTCCAATCTTTTTTCAAGGTTCCTATTTTCTTTGCGTGCGGTTAGAACATGTTCTTTTAGCTCGCTGTAGTTTCTTACTACCCACCTTCTGAAGTCTGATTCTGTCATTTCATCACTCTCCTTCTCCATCCAGTCTGGTTCCCTTGCTGGTGAGGAGTTGTGATCCCTTTTAGGAGGAGAGGTGTTCTGGTTTCGGGAGTTTTCATCCTTTTTACGCTGGTTTCTTCCCATTTTTGTGGGTTTATTCACCTGTTGTCTGTCTCTGTCCCAGGGAGTTGGAGCTTTATGAGTTTCCGTTGCACTACTGCCTTTTTTTGATTTTTCTTTCAGGTCTGACCCGCCCAGCTAGCAGCACGCCTAGCCACTGCCTGCCCACAGGGGCTTTGCTGAGCTGCTGTGGGCTCCGCCCAGCTGCCCTGAGCTCTTCCCTGAGGTCCTTTTTATATGGGAGTAGTTAGAACTGTCTGGGCAACGGTGGCTCCGCCTCTGTTATGGCGGACTCTCTCTGTTGTGGGAGGTTGCCTCGGCAACGGCAGCCTGCCTCCTTAGCGGTGGAGAGTCTCAGTAATGGCGGAAGCCCCTCCCCCACCGAGCCGGGCCGTCCAGGTTCAGCTGTGCTTGGTTTGAAGGGCTCAACCCAGAGGGTTTCCAATTACTGTTTTTGTTTTCATTGTTGTTGGGGGTGGAGGGGTGGGACCAACCGAGCCTGATCACCTGGCTCCCTGACTCCGAGTCTTTTCTTTTAAGTTGAACGACCCCGAGTTCCGGTCGCTTGTTGAAAAGGCGCCGGGATCTCCCGTGCTGCGACTCAGGGAGTCGGCTCGAACTGCGGCGCCGGCTCCTGGTGGATTTTCTGCCTAGGAATCTCCTGGCCTGACTCGCTATTTCAGATGAGTGGCCCACTCTGCCGTCTCAGGGCTCTGCTCGTCAGCTAAGAGGGCTCCCAGACCAGTGGTTTTTGTACGGAGAACCGCAGCAACAGGGAGTGGTCACAGCAGCCGCGCGGGCGGAATCAGCCCCACAGGGGCCAAAACAGCCACACTGGCTGGGACTGCGACACTGGCGACCCCTCTGCCTGGGTATCTCCTGGTCTGTGGGCAATAAGAGTTCGTCTGTAAATGCGGCGTTCACTCACCCTCTGCACTTTCACTGGGAGCTGAAGTCCTGAGCTGTTCTTAGGCGGCCATCTTCCCAGCATTCCTGTTTGTTTGTTTTTTACAAACTAGACAGAAGCCTTTATTCACAACTTTTCATAATTCACTTTCTAAAAAGATAGGGACCGAGGGACAAAGAGAAAACCCCGGGGGGCAGATGCCAGCATCTTCCTACTCTGTAGGCAGAGCAGCCCTGAGGGCTGCTGGCTGGATATTTTTATGGTTATTTTTGATTATATGCTAATCAGGGGGTGGATTATTTGTGTTTTTCAGGAAAAGAGTGAGCACTTCCCAGAGGTGATGGTTCCTCCCCTCTTTAGACCATATAAGCAAACTTCCTGACATTGTCATGACACTTGCAAACTGTCATGGCACTGGTGGGAGTGTCTCTTAGCATGCTAATAATGCATTATAATTAACGTACAGTGAGCAGTGAGGATGACCAGAAGTCACTTTTATCCCCATCTTGATTTTGGTGAGATGTGGCAGCTTCTTTGCTTCCTCCTGTTTTAACAGCAGGGTCTTTCTGACTTGTGTCTTGTGACACCCATCCTGCCAACCTCCTGTCTCATCCTGTGACTAAGAATGGCTGGGACAGGAGCAGTGGCTCATGTCTGTAATCTCAACACTTTAGGAGGCTGAGGTAGGCAGATCACCTGAGGTCAGAAGTTCGAGACGAGTCTGGCCAACATGGTGGAACCCCATCTCTAAATACTAAAACTCGGTTGAGTGTGGTGGTGCATGCCTGTAGTCCCAGCTACTTAGGTTGCTGAGGCAGGAGAATGGCTTGAACCTGGGAGGCAGAGAGTGCAGTGAGCTGAGATTGTGCCACTGCACTCCATCCTGGTGACAGGGTGAGGCTATGTCTTAAAAAAGAATGCCCGACCTCCTGGAAATGTGGCCCAGCAGGATTCAGCCTCATTTTACCCAGACCCTATTCAAGATGGAGTTGTGCTGGTTCTAACCTCTCTGACAAATCTGCCTTTGCAAAATTGAGAGAGATACAGAAATCAGAAATTTAGTTCATAGTTTAAATAATGAAGCCCTTCCCCAAGCTACCCCTCTAAAACTAATAAAAGACTACCAAGCTAGGAGGGTGAGAGTGGCCTGAGTTCATCCATTATTCCAGAGGTCACAAGATTTGCAACTTTCCCAATCACTCTGTAAGTTACATCATGTTGCAGAACCTGAGATTGGCCTTTGGAGGTGTTTTTTCAGGCTTTCGCTTTTTTTTTTTTTTTTTTTTTTTTGAGCCAGTGTCTTGCTCTGTTGCCCAGGCTGGAATGCAGTGGCATCCTCTTGCCTCATTGAATCCTCAGAAAGTCAACACTGGGCCCAGAAGGGCCACCGGGAGGTACCGGCTTGGCCTAAAGAGGCCACTGGGAGGCTGGGGCTGGGCCTGTAGGTACAGGCTGCCACAAAGGCAGGAGCTGGGCCTGACTCTGACCCTGACTCTGTCTTGGGTGCCAGGGACAAAGAGAAGAGTTGGGTGCACTCCTGGCCCTCAGGGAGACAGCGGCAGGCAAAGAGCATCAAGTTCCCAATGTGTCGTCAGGCATGGTGGCTCACACCTGTAATTCCAGCACTTTGGGAGGCTGAGGCCGGCAGATCACAAGGTCAGGAGTTTGAGACCTGCCTGACCAACATGGTGAAACCTCCGCTATACTAAAGATATAAAAATTAGCTGGTTGTGGTGGCGTGCACCTGTAATCTCAGCTACTCAGGAGGCTAAGGCAGGAGAAGTGCTTGAACTCAGGAGGTGGAGGTTGCAGAGAGCTGAGGCTACTTGCACTCCGGCCTGGGCACAGAGCAAGACTCCGACTCTAAAAAAGTTCCCAATGTGTCATAGAGAGGGAACCATCAGGGTACCAAGGCCTACCTGGCCCAGGCTGGGCACCCAAAGGCTTCCTGGAGGTGACTCCCAACATGAGTCTCAAAGAACAATTAGGAATTTGTCCCTAAAATGTGAAAACTGTGCCAGGCAGAGGGCACAGCACAGGTAAAGCCAGGGAGGTGGGAAACAGTGGTTGTCATGTGGGACTTGCAGGTGAGGCCAACAGAGATTCTTCTGGGCCCTATGGGTGGTTCCCCTTATGGGCAATCTATTTTTATTTTTATTATTTTTTTTTTTTTGAGGAGATCTCATTCTGTCACTCAGGCTGGAGTGCAGTGGTATCATAGCTCACTGGAGCCTCAACCTTCTGGGCTCAAGCAATCCTCCCCACTCAGCCTCCAAGTAGCCAAGACCACAGGTGTGTGGTTAATTTTTAATTTTTTTTTGAGATGGTGTTTTGCTCTTGTTGTCCAGGCTGGAGTGCAATGGTACGATCTTAACTCATTGCACCGTCCACCTCCTGGGTTCAAGAGATTCTCCTGCCTCAGCCTCCTGAGTAGCTGGGTCTGCAGGCGCCCATCACCTCTTTCTTTCTTTTTCTTTCTTTCTTTCTTTTTTTTCTTTCTTTCTTTTTTTCTTAGTTCTTTCTCTTTCTTTCTCTCTCTTTCTTTTTCTTTCTTCCTTTCCTTTCCTTTCTTTTTTCTTCTCTCTCTCTCTCTCTCTCTCTCTCGACAGTCTCACTGTCACCAGGCTGGAGTGCAGTGGCGGATCTCAGCTCACTGCAACCTCTGCCTCCTGGTTTCAAGTGACTCTCATACTTCAGCCTCCTGAGTAGCTGGGATTACGGGCATGCACCACCACACCTGGCTAATTTTTGTATTTTTAGTACAGACAGGGTTTTGCTGTATTGGCCAGGCTGATCTCAAACTTTGGACCTCAGATGAGCTGCCACCTCCACCTCCCAAAGTGATGGATTAGAGGCATGAGCCACCGTGCCCAGCCAAAAGTCCTTATTTCTTAAGGCACTCCATTCTTAGTGGTGGTTTCTTTTCTTCTCTCTCTCTCTCTCTCTCTCTCTCTCTCTCTCTCTCTCTCTCTCTTTCTGGCAGGGTTATAGTTTCTATTCTTCTCTCTCTCTCATTTTTTTTTTGTTGTTGCCCTGGCTGGAGTGCAGTGATGCAATCGTACCTCATTGCAGCCATACCTCCTGGACCCAAGTGATCCTCCAGCCTCAGCCTCCCAAGTAGCTGGAACTACGGGTTCCTGCCACCACACTGGCTCACTTAAAAAATTTTCTTAGCATCAGGGTCTCACTATGATGCCCAGGATGGTTTTGAACTCCTGGTCTCAAGCAATACTCCTGCCTTGGCCTCCCAAAATGCTGGGATTACAGGTGTGAGCCATTGTACCCAGCCAGAGTTTTCTTTCATTTGCAGCTAAATGCATCCTACTTAAGCCAGTCTTTACCAGTTGTAAAGTCACCCATTTGTTTTTTACTTTCCAGGTCTATTTTATAATTCCCTTTGCAACTTCAGCTAAAGATCCTTTATCCAATTTTGACACCCAGAGCAAGACTCCAGGATTCTGAGTGTGCTACAATTCTTTATTTTGAGACAGGGTCTTGCTCTGTTCTGTCTCTAGGCTGGAGTGCAGTGGTGTAATCATAGCTCATTGCAGCCTCTAACTCCTGGGCTCAGACAATCTTCCTGCCTCAGCGTCCTGAGTAGCTGGGACCAGAGTGTGTGTCTCTCCACACTCGGCTAAGATTTTATGTTTACTTTTTTTTTTTTGAGACGGAGTTTCGCTCTTGTTACCCAGGCTGGAGTGCAATGGCGCGATCTCGGCTCACCGCAACCTCCGCCTCCTGGGTTCAGGCAATTCTCCTGCCTCAGCATCCTGAGTAGCTGGGATTACAGGCACGCGCCACCACGCCCAGCTAATTTTTTGTATTTTTGGTAGAGACGGGGTTTCACCATGTTGACCAGGATGGTCTCGATCTCTTGACCTCGTGATCCACCCGCCTCAGCCTCCCAAAGTGGTGGGATTACAGGCTTGAGCCACCGCGCCCGGCCTTTATGTTTACTTTTTAGAGACAGGGTCACACTATGTTGCCAGGCTGATCTCAAACTGCTGGCCCCAAGTGATCTTCTCACCTTAGGCTCCCCAAATGCTGGATTATGGGAGTTAGCCACTGCACCCAGCTAATTTTATGTTTTATGCTGAGAGTTCCATCTCCCACCCCACCACTCTTCTACTGTGATTTTAAAGAAGCACAATATTCCAAAAAAAGAGAAGTGATGGAAACAAAATGGCAAATTTGAAAAGAATAAAATATAAGTAATTCTTTTAAAAACTATCCTCTAGGCCGGGCGCGATGGCTCAAGCCTGTAATCCCAGCACTTTGGGAGGCCGAGGCGGGTGGATCACGAGGTCAAGAGATCGAGACCACCCTGGTCAACATGGTGAAACCCTGTCTCTACTAAAAAATACAAAAAATTAGCTGGGCATGGTGGCGCGTGCCTGTAATCCCAGCTGCTCAGGAGGCTGAGGCAGGAGAATTGCCTGAACCCGGGAGGCGGAGGTTGTGGTGAGCCGAGATCGCGCCATTGCACTCCAGCCTGGGCAACAAGAGCGAAACTCCGTCTCAAAAAAAAAAAAAAAAAAAAAAAAATAGAACCCAGAGAGAGTAGTTGTGTGGAGAGAGCTGCCTGGCAGGTCAAAGAGGGAATCAGAACCCCATCTTCTCTGGCCTCCTGTGAAGAGAGCTCCCATTGGGTGGACAGAGAGCAGCCTTCCAGGACACAGAGCAGGGTGGGCAGAGTGGGCAGAGCATCTGGAGAAGCAGATGGAAACCATCCAATGCATTTTGTTCTAGAAACAGCTATGCCAGGTGACTCCCACAACTCACCGAGGTAACCTATGGATGGTCAATGTGGAAAATGAATTGCTTTCTAGATCTTCAGGGTGGCTACAGAGCTTCTAGCTTTAGAGCACTGGTTCTCAAAGAATGGTGCCCAGGATGGTAGCATCAGTATCACTTGGGAACATGCTAGAAATTCTCAGGCCCCACCTTTGACCGACGGGAGCGCAAAACTGGAGGAGGGGCCCAGCAATCTGTGTTTTACAACCCCCACTGGAGATTCTGGTGCTTGGTCAAGATGTCTGTGAGTTGCTGGAAGCTCAGCCTATGATGTCAGTTTGCTGAGAGAGCCTTTGTTGGCATGCTCAGAAATGCCCATGATGAGCATGATGTCCATATCAATCCACTGCTTGGAATTCTGCAGTTCCTCAATGCTTTCTTTTTAGGATAGATATTCTTCAATAGAAATGGAAGGCTTGATTATATTTAGGCCATGGGGGCCAATACTCAGTGCAGTGCATTTCTTTAATTTTTTAGTTCTTCTCTCAGCTATGCAGGCAAGTTTCAGGGCAGACTTTTGGAGGTTCTTTTTGAAAAATAGATGCAAATGCTGTCAGTGCTGTTGTTTCCCGGGTGCCTGGCAGTGTTTGGTAAACAACTTGATTGCTACCTCCAGGCCTCAGGGAACCACAGCTGCTCTTTCCAGCTCCCTGCAGACTTCTGTAGGGAGCAGGGTTTGCTTCAGGGAAAAATAAACATGGAACAACAAAACAGGAAAACATCACTTGTTGTTTTGTTGCTGCCCCTACCTGTTTTCCCAGAGCTGTTTTGCAACCACAGGCCCTGGGATTTGGGTTCCTTTGCTTGACAAAAGCAAGGCAGGCCCAGGTAGCATTCCACGCTTCTCACTCCATGGCTAGACTGTGGCATTTGGTGTAGCCACAGGACTTGGAAAGCATTGAAAAGGACCTAGTAGCCCCTGCCAGAATGCATGCATTTTAAAATATGTAAATTGAAAAGGAAGAAAGCTTCATTCTTTCTAATGACCCCCAGAATGGTAATCTGGCTTTTCAAATCTCTAGGAAAACAGATTGAATGTGGCACAGTTAATGTTTCAGCACCTCTAGGCTTTTCTCTGAAATATTTTAATGCACTTTTAATTTATTGCAGCTCTTGATTAGCAGGGTTGAGGCAGGGTTACTGCTGACCTCCTGGGCCAAGATACTCCTGGGGCTGCAGTGAAGTGGAAAGAACAAAGATTTGATAGTGTTCTTAGGTGGAGCCTCCCAGGACTGAGCCCTGGGGGTTCACTGAATAATTCCTTCCCATAAGTAGTCAGAGAACAATGCAGTGTTCTTCAGATCTTTATCAGAGTTACCTGGGGTGTATGGTAGAACAGCGGATTCTTGAAACATGTTTAAGAATCTCTGGACTGGGCCAGGCGTGGTGGCTCAAGCCTGTAATCCCAGCACTTTGGGAGGCTGAGGCGGGTGGATCACGAGGTCGAGAGATCGAGACCATCCTGGTCAACATGGTGAAACCCCGTCTCTACTGAAAATACAAAAAACTAGCTGGGCATGGTGGCGCGTGCATGTAATCCCAGCTACTCAGGAGGTTGAGGCAGGAGAATTGCCTGATCCCAGGAGGCGGAGGTTGCGGTGAGCCGAGATCACGCCATTGCACTCCAGCCTGGGTAACAAGAGCGAAACTCCGTCTCAAAAAAAAAAAAAAAAAAAAAAAAAAAAAGAATCTCTGGACTATCATCTATGGGCATTTGGGTTGGTTCCAGGTCTTTGCTATTGTAAACAGTGCTGCAATGAACATTCGTGTGCACGTGTCCTTATAGTAGAACGATTTATAATCCTTTGGATATATACCCAGTAATGGGATTGCTGGGTCAAATGGAATTTCTATTTCTAGGTCCTTGAGGAATCATCACACTGTCTTCCACAATGGTTGAACTAATTTATACTCCCACCAACAGTGTAAAAGTGTTCTTATTTCTCCACACCCTCTCCAGCATCTGTTGTCTCCAGATTTTTTAAGGATTGCCATTCTAACTGGCATGCGATGGTATCTCAATGTAGTTTTGATTTGCCCATCAATGATAGACTGGACAGGGAAAATGTGGCACATATACACAATGGAATATTATGCAGCCATCAAAAACGATGAGTTCCTGTCCTTTGTAGGGACATAGATGTACCTGGAAGCCATCATTCTCAGCAAACTGCACAGGGGCAGAAAATAAAACACCGCATGTTCTCACTCATAGGCGGGTGTTGAACAATGAGAACACATGGACACAGGGAGGGGAGCACTACACACAGGGGTCTGCTGGGGGGGAATAGGGAAGGACAGTGCTGGGTGGGGAGTTGGGGGGGGATGGCATGGGGAGAAATGCCAGGTATAAGTGATGGGGAGGAAGGCAGCAAATCACACTGCCACGTGTGTACCTATGCAACAATCTTGCATGTTATTCACATGTACCCCCAAACCTATAATGCAATTAAAAGAAAAAAGGCCGGGCGCAGCCTGTAATCCCAGCACTTTGGGAGGCCGAGGCGGGTGGATCACGAGGTCAAGAGATTGAGACCATCCTGGTCAACATGGTGAAACCCCCATCTCTACTAAAAATACAAAAATTAGCTGGGCATAGTGGCACATGCCTGTAGTTCCAGCTACTAGGGAGGCTGAGGCAGGAGAATTGCCTGAACCCAGGAGGCGGAGGTTGTGGTGAACGGAGATCGTGCCATTGCACTCCAGCCTGGGTAACAAGAGCGAAACTCCGTCTCAAAAAAAAAAAAAAAAGAATCTCTGGATTGTGGAGGGCAGGAGCTTGCACTTCGAGCTGGTGCCCCCTGCACACTCACACTGGCAGTCCATGGCCTTGGTGATTGATATTGCCATGGTGTAAATACATGGGCTGAAGTAGAAAGCAGGTGCTGGTACTGCTACCTTGAAAAAAATTTCTGAGACTTGCACATGATTAGTGCATTTACTTTTCACTAATCCTACTTCACAAGTTGGCTGTTTCCTACCTTCTTAAGTCAAAAAACTTTCTTCCCGAAATTGTTTCTTTCTTGCCTGAAACAAGTCATTTAGAATGTCCTTATAGAGAGGTGATACACTTCTGTTTGTCTGAAGAAGCTGTTATTTCACCCTCAGTTTTAAAAGGTAGTTTTTCTGGGTATACTATTCTACACAGGCAGGTAGGGGTTTTTGTCATTTTTTTTTTCTTTTCCTTTTTGTTTTTGCCTCTGCACTGTGTAAAGGATAATTTATTTGGGTATCTATCTTCTGGTGTTTTAACAAATTTCAGTTGCTGTATTTTTTATTTCTAGAGTTCAGAACAGTTTTTTAGTTAGATATTGCGTTCCATGAAGATGGAATTCAGTCCTATGACTGTTGAATTCTTAGCAACACACACACACACATATGCAACACACACACTCACAATTCCACAAACCACAGTGGTGATTCACCTTTTATTTTTAGATATGCCTGGTTACTTTAAAATAGTAGAAGTCAAATAAGACAGCACTAAATGACCATACACATAGAGCATTGTTTAACCAATTTGTGTCTTAGCTAGAAAGCTGCTACTACTCCACAAATGAAAATTAAACTCCTACGTGAAATCTACCACCCGCCTCTGTTCACAGCTGATGGTTGCTGTTGACTAGCCTACCCCCGACCCCCAAGCCTTCAAATACAATCATCTAACCAGTGAAATGCTTTTTGCATTCAATCTTCCAATTCCTTCCAAAATCTCAAAATTCTTCTAGAAAGCTCTTATCTCCCCAGACACTTACTGGGTTTCTCTGTGTCATCTGTACAGCTTCTCTAGGATTCTGAATCACTCTGGAGTCATAAAACCAGAGACAGTAAGTGACCTCATCCATCATTTGCTACAGGGATAGCAACTTTTGTTTTGTTTTGTTTTGCTTAAATATAACTTATTTTAAAAGTTAGCTGCTTTCTTTGAAAAAATTCTGAAATTTCACTAAATAGAAATCTAGATTACTGCCTTTATTTGTAGAATTGAAAGCTCTTGTGGCTGTAGAGGTATGTTCCCCTGTGGCAGTAATTGGAAAGGGAAGTACAATGGTTTCCCCATTTAAGCTGATAAAGTGAGGATTTCCCAGCTTGTACATTCCTTTCCTCTCCCTGTTACCTTACATCTGGCCTTCCTCACTCATTTGCATTACCTGCCTGTTCCAAAATGTGGTCCATGATTAATAGTGTCAGCATGGTCAAGGTAATGCAAACGAGCACGGAAGGCCAGGCATATGATGTGGTTGCCTTAGCTTTCCTGGTATGAAACAGGAACCTTAGGTACAAAAAGGTGAAGTGTCTTTTACAAGGCCACACAGCCAAAATCTACTTGAGCAAAGCTGAGTCAGAGGGTATATCACAAACACGCAACACTTCTTTTATATTAGGGTATTGGCTGGAAAAATACAGAGTTCTTATGAGCATAACCTTTATGGAGTCAGGCTACTAAAAGTCTCTACGCCTCAGTTTTCTCATCTGTATGTTGAGTTTACAATAATAATATCTACTAAGAACTTCATTGTAAGAATAGAATGAAATAATGTTTGTAAAAGACTTAATACTCAGTACATAATGTTTTCAACAAATGGCAATTGTATTTTTAGAGAGTGCCGTAAAGTTATTTCTTTCAATTGTTGAATCATTTGTTCACTTAAAAGATACATATTGAGTACTTGCTATGAGCCAGGCATTTTTCAAAAATTTTGGAGTATTGTGATGAACAACAACAACAACAAAATAGTTCTTTTATCTAATTGAGCTTATATTCTAGTGGGGAGGACAAGTGAATAAATACTCAAAACTGTGTAGATCATGGCAAGAGCTCTGTAGTAAGCACATAGGGTGATACAGTTGAGAGTAACTTGGAACCTAACTCAAGTAGGCAGGCAGGACACACTTTTTGAAGTGGTTTTTGTCCCTAAGACCCAATACTGAGAAGGGGCCAGTTTTTTTTTGTTTGTTTTTTTGAGACGGAGTCTCGCTCTTGTAACCCAGGCTGGAGTGCAATGGCACGATCTCCGTTCACCGCAACCTCCGCCTTCTGGGTTCAGGCAATTCTCCTGCCTCAGCCTCCTGAGTAGCTGGGATTACAGGCACACGCCACCATGCGCAGCTAATTTTTTGTATTTTTAGTAGAGATGGGGTTTCAACATGTTGACCAGGATGGTCTCGATGTCTTGACCTTGTGATCCACCCGCCTTGACCTCCCAAAGTGCTGGGATTACAGGCTTGAGCCACCGTGCCCGGCCTCAAGGGGCCAGTTTTATAAGGAATAGGCTCATGGCATCTTGGGAAGCTGAGATAGCAGGTGCACCAGCCCTGAGTCAGGAAGACACATGCCTTGATTGAAACAAGAGGAAAGCCACTGTAACTACATTGGTTATAGTCTGAGATTGGGTTGGTAGTTAAGGTAGTGTCAGGGAAGTAGAGAGTAAGCAGATTATGTAGGGCCCTCAGGCCAACACCATGAAATACTATGCAACCATAAAAAATAATGAGTTTGTGTCCTTTGTAGGGACATGAATGAATCTGGAAACCATCATTCTCAGCAAACTGACACAAGAACAGAAAATCAAACACTGCATGTTCTCACTCATAGGTGGGTGTTGAACAGTGAGAACACATGGACACAGGGAGGGGAGCATCACTCACTGGGGTCTGTTGAGGGGACTAGGAGAGGAAAAGGAGGAGTAGGGAGGTTGGGGAGGGATAACTTGGGGAGAAATGCCAGATATGGGTGACAGAGATGGAGGCAGAAAACCACATTGCCATGTATGTACCTATGCAACAATCCCGCATGATCTGCACATGTATCCACAACCTAAAGTGCAATAAAAAAAAAAAGTTTGCTGGGCGCGGTGGCTCACACCTGTAATCCCAGCACTTTGGGAGGCTAAGGTGGGTGGATCACGAGGTCAAGAGATCAAGACCATCCTGGTCAACATGGTGAAATCCGTCTCTATTAAAAATACAAAAAATTAGCTGGGCATGGCGGCGCATACCTGTAATCCCAGCTACTCAGGAGGCTGAGGCAGAATTGCCTGAACCCAGGAAGCGGAGGTTGCGGTGAGCCGAGATCGTGCCATTGCACTCCAGCCTGGGTAACAAGAGCGAAACTCTGTCACAAAAAAAAAAAAAAAAAAAAAAAAAAGGATATTGATTGTGTTGATAAACCTGTAGATCAATTTGGGGACAATTCACATCTTAAAATTTTTAAACCTCCAAACCATTAATATGCTACTTTAATCTCCATTTATTTTTGGTCTTTTTTTTTTTTTTTTTTTTGAGATGGAGTTTCGCTCTTGTTACCCAGGCTGGAGTGCAATGGCACGATCTCGGCTCACCGCAACCTCCGCTTCCTGGGTTCAGGCAATTCTCCTGCCTCAGCCTCCTGAGTAGCTGGGATTACAGGCACACGCCGCCATGCCCAGCTAATTTTTTGTATTTTTAGTAGAGACGGGGTTTCACCATGTTGACGAGGATTGACCTCGTGATCCACCCGCCTCGGCCTCCCAAAGTGCTGGGATTACAGGCTTCAGCCACCGCGCCCGGCCCCCTATTTTTGGTCTTCTTTAATCTCTCTCAGCAGTTGTTTTGAGGTTCTTAGTATACAGAACTTACACGTATTTTGTTAAACTTATCCCTAATATTTTATGTTTTTGATATTATTGTGAATGGGAGTTGTTGTTTTTGTTTTTGGTTTTTTTTCGAGTTTCAATTTTATTACAAGTTTTCAAATCTGGGACTAATTTTTTTCTTTTAACTTAAATGGTAACTTCAGCCCAGGGTTTTTCACAACCAAACTAAAAATTACTTTCTACATGGGAACATCAATGCAACAAACAAGTAAAATTTGTAAACTCAAATCACAAACTCACAGTTAATAATCACCGTGAGGGGCATTGCCAAAAAACAACTGATTCCTCAGTGAAGTTTGAAAGAAACTGCCTTCTGTGAAGGCAGAGAAATATGCAAGCAATTCTGCTTCAAAGAAACTTGCATAGCAATGGGAAATGCTAGAGCCTTTAACACAAGTGAAATTGCAAAGCTTCAACATGAGCCTTTAACACAAGTGAAATTGCAAAACCTCAACATGTTCAACTAATCCACAGAGCACCAAACGTTAAATTGGAGCCAAGGTAAGCTCCTTTAAAAATTTCTTTCAGGGCCGGGCGCGGTGGCTCAAGCTTGTAATCCCAGCACTTTGGGAGGCCGAGGCGGGTGGATCACGAGGTCAAGAGATCGAGACCATCCTGGTGAAACCCCGTCTCTACTAAAAATACAAAAAATTAGCTGGGCATGGTGGTGCATGCCTGTAATCCCAGCTACTCAGGAGGCTGAGGCAGGAGAATTGCCTGAACCCAAGAGGCAGAGTTTACGGTGAGCGGAGATCGCGCCATTGCACTCCAGCCTGGGTAACAAGAGCGAAACTCTGCCTCAAAAAAAAAAAAAAATTCTTTCAAAGTCACTCACAGCAACAATTGCGACTCTTTTCCCAACCTTGGCAGCCCCTTTCCCAGTTCTCTAACCTGTGCACTGCATCACACCAGTTTGTAGATGACTTCTGACATTCCATCTAGTCTTGGCCTAAATGGCATGGGGCAGCTATTTCCCAGGCACCTCCCATCTCCTTAGTATGGGAGGCTTCCCAGTCACTTTGCCTCTGTGGCCCCCTTCACCAGAGCCTCCACAGCTGTGGGCATTGGGGTCCCCATGGCTGGGCCCCACACAGGAGGCCACATCTGGAAGCACTATTCCTACAGCTCCCTCTGCAGGAGAGCAAAGTGACAATTTGTTGCAAAGACTTCTAGAAACATTACTTACACATTCATTTTTGTACACATGTAGTTAATTTAGAACCGGGGACTTTTACAGTCGATTCCCCCAACGCCTTTATGGAGAGTGACAGAATACGCACCAATGCCGAAGAAGTGCAGCTTCTCTCTCTAGGAAGTAGAGGATTAGCAGACATAATTGTGTGCATCAAGAGAAATTTGTAATCAAAAAACTGAAGACGAATGACCCCAAAACCCGTATTTTATTGACAATTTTCCCCACAGAGAATCTTAGAAAGATGACACGTTTTCTTTTAATGAATGAGAGGAGCACACTCGTATCCTGAATCATTGCGAACAGCAACAGATACAATTGACAGTCACAGTTTTTAAAATAACAGCCACTCCCTTCAGCCCACACCTCCACAGCCTCATCTGCCTCCCCAAGGCTGTCAGTTCCATCAAGTCACCTCCTCCTACTCTGGTATTACCTCAAGAATTGAAATTTTCAAGGAGAAAAAAAAAAGAAGTGACAAATAAGTGAGTGGGGAATAAGTGAGACTATGATTTTCATTTTCTGTTCAATCCACACTGCAGAAATACAAGGATAAACCACCATTTTTGTTCCTAAGTTTTATTCAAAAACGCATACGAAATATTCCAGATAAATGACATTTGATCCTCACCTTCCTCCTCCTCTTCGTCCTTGTTAATCTGGAAGTAACGTAATTCTTAACTCTCTTTGCTGTTAGCAACCACGCGCAACCAATCACGTAGATTATTCTTCAAATATTTTTTGGTGAGATATTTCAAATACCTTTTGCAGAAAGGCACCTCAGACGTCATGGTGATTCGCTCTTGCTCCTTTTGATGGTCACCACCCCTCGACCAAGGTTTCCGGCTTTTCCGTTCACTTTGATCCTTTCTTGCAAAAACTGCTCAACATTGGCAGCATCCGTGATTCGATCTTCTACAGGGTGGGTGCAATCAAGAGTGAACTTCAGAACCTGCTTCTTTTTTTTGGCCCCCTTTGCCACAGGCTTTTTCATGGGAGCCATGGTGGCAGCTGAGACAGAAAGGGAGATGAGCAAACTCTGTTGTTGTTGCTTTTTAAGATAGAGTCTCACTCTGTTGCCCAGGCTGGAGTGCAGTGACATGATCTCAGTTTACTTGGTTCAAGCAATTCTTCTGCCTCAGCCTCCCCAGTAGCTGGTATCACAGAACCCCACCACCACGCCTGGATAGCTTTTGTGTTTTTAGTGGAGACGGGGTTTCACCATGTTGGCCAGACTGGTCTCAAACTCCAGACCTCTTGAGCCACTCATCTCAGCCTCCCAAAATGCTGAGATCACAGGCATGAACCACCACACCCAGCCTGAATGGGACTGTTTTTAAAATTTTATTTTTCAGTTGTTCATTGTTTGCATTGACTTCATATTCTGTGACCTTGTTAAGGTGAGTTGGTCATTGAAATACCTGCCACCATGCCCAGCTAATTTTTGTATGTTTAGTAGAGACAGGGTTTCATCATGTTAATCAGGCTGGTCTTGAACTACTAACCTCAGGCGATTAACTTGCTTGGCTTCCCAAAATGCTGCAATTACAGGCAAGAGTCACTTTTCCCAGTGATCACCTTTAAGTTGAGAGAAAATTTTTCTGATTAGAAAATTCTTGGTATTTTATTTTTATGTTTTATTTTTTTTAAGACAGGGTTTTCCTATGTTAGTCAGGCTGGTCTTGAACTCGTGACCTCAGGTGATCCGCCTGCCTCGGCCTCCCAAAGTGCTGAGATTACAGGCGTGAGCCACCACACCTGGCCTAAGTTTTTTTTTAAACTTTTATTTCAGAGGTACATGTGCAGGATTATTATATAGGTCAGTTGAGTCTTTCAGGGGTTTACTGTACAGATTGTTTCATTCCCAAGGTAATAAACATAATATCTGACAGGTAGTCTTATTATCTTCACCCTCCTCTCACACTCCACCCTCAAGTAGGCCCTGGTGTCTGTTCCTGTCTTCTTTCTGTCCATGTGTACTCATTGTTTGGCTGTCACTTATAAGTGAGAAGATACAGTATTTGATTTTCTGTTCTGCATTAGATTGCTTAGGATAATGACCTCCAGCTTTATTCATATTGCCCCAAAAGACGTGATCTCATTCTATTGTATGGCTGCATGGTATTTCATGGTGTCTATGTACCACATTTTAAAATCCAGTCTACCATTGCTGGTACTTACATTGATTCCATGTCTTTACTATTGTGAATAGTAATGTGAGGGACATATGTATGCACTGGACTTTATGGCAGAAAGGTTCATATTCCTTTGGGAGTATACCCACTAGATTGCTGAGTAAAATGCTAGTTCTGCTCGAAGTTCTCTGAGTGATTGCCAAACTGCTTTTCACAGTCGTAGGATTCCCTTTTCAATAAATGTTGCTGGGATAACTGGCTATCCAATGCAGAAGATTGAAACTTGACCCCTTCCTTTTACCATATGCAAAAATCATTAAGATGGCTTGAAGGCTTAAACCTAAAACCTAAGGGTTGATGGGGCTATAAAAACCCTTGAAGGAAACGTAGAAGACACCACTGTGGACATAGGTCCTGCACAGGTTTCATAACAAAGATGTCCAAAGCAATGATAACAATAACAAATATTGACAATTGGGATCTAATTAAACTAAAGGGCACCTGCAAAGTGAAAGAAATTAAGAAAGTAAACAGATAGGCCGGGCGTGGTGGCTCAAGCCTGTAATCCCAGCACTTTGGGAGACCGAGGCGGGTGGATCACGAGGTCAAGAGATCGAGACCATCCTGGTCAACATGGTGAAACTCCGCTCTCTACTAAAAATAAAAAACAATTAGCTGGGCATGGTGGCGCGTACCTGTAATCCCAGCTACTCAGGAGGCTGAGGCAGGAGAATTGCCTGAACCCAGGAGGCGGAATTTGCGGTGAGCCGAGATCGCGCCATTGCACTCCAGCCTGGGTAACAAGAGTGAAACTCTGTCTCAAAAAAAAAAAAAAAAAAAGAAAAAAGAAAGAAAGTAAACAGACAACATACAGAATGGGAGAAAATATTTGCAAAGCATGCACCTGTCAAAAGGCTAATATTCAGAATCTATAGGGAACTTTGGTGAAGTCTTACAATAGCTGCTATTCTAGAACTAGTTTATTCCTGCTGCCAGGAATGTGCCATCCATCTACTGGCTGTCTTGTACTCCCAGGTGTCCAATGAGTTTTCTCACCCAGGATCATCAGAACTTGCATATGTTCCAGTCCTTTCTTACATATAGAAATTGTTCGACTTAGAACTCTTCACTAACTGCTCTCCTCCTAGTTGCAAGGGATTTTAGTCTTTTAATGCACAACTTAGCTGTGAACTAGGATCTTAAAGAAATATTTATGAAAAATTGCTACCTTTTTATCTGTGTAGCCTTCTTCTCTCTAGTTCCCTGTCCCCCAAAAGGTAGCCAACTAATCCTCCATGAACTCTGATCCCTCAATTTAGTGAGGCCACTGTGCTCTGTTTGGCTTCCTTTTCCTCTACAGTGATACTCAAAATATCTTCAGGTACAAAGCTGGGCAGTCACAGGGCACATGCAATTTGTATCCTTCTTACATGGATCACAGCCATGTACGCTCAGTTGTCCAATTACAGGAAACACTTAATTTATACATTTATTCAGTTTCCAATTGTTAATAGTGGGAGGGACACTAACTTACATTGGTGCAAACATAATTGAGGTTTCTGCCGTTATTTTTTTTCTTTTTCTTTGTTTTTCTTTTTTCTTTTCTTTTTTTATGAGGTGGAATCTTGCTCTTTTGCCAGGCTGGAGTGATCTCAGCTCACGGCAACCTCCACCTCCTGGGTTCAAGGAATTCTTCTGCCTCAGGCTGCCAAGTAGCTGGGATTACAGGCACCCACCACCAGGCCAGGCTAATTTTTGCATTTTTAATAGAGACAGGGTCTTAACATGTTGGTCAGGCTGGTCTCAAACTCCTGACCTCTCAGGTGATCCACCTATTTCAGCCTCCTAAAGTGCTGAGATTACAGGCATGAGCCACTGTGCCCTAACCCCATTACTTTCTTGCTTTCTTTTCTTTTCTTTTCTTTCTTTCTTTCTTTTTTTTTTTTTTTTTGAGACAGAGTTTCACTCTTGTTACCCAGGCAATGGCACCATCTCGGCTCACTGCAACCTCCGCCTCCTGGGTTCAGGCAATTCTCCTGCCTCAGCCTCCTGAGTAGCTGGGATTACAGGCACGCGCCACCATGCCCAGCCAATATTTTGTATTTTTAGTAGAGACGTGGTTTCACCATGTTGACCAGGATGTTCTTGATCTCTTGACCTTGTGATCCACCCGCCTCGGCCACCCAAAGTGCTGGGATTACAGGCTTGAGCCACCGCGCCCGGCCAACTCCATTATTTTGAATGGCAAAAACTGCGATTACTTTTGCCCCAACCTACTAACATAGAAGCAAAAATTGCTCAGTTTTCTTTTTAGTGGGCATGTTTCCTGCATTCAGAACTTAGTGAATAGCTATTTTCCTTTAGTGGACAAAAGATGATACCAATGATTGTAAGTTGTACTAGCTTTTAAATTTTTTGTTGACAAGTCATCTATTAGGCTAATTGTTCCTTTCAAAGGTGTATGTGTGTGTGAAAGAGAGGGGACCTGGCTGCTTTTAATATTTTCTCTTTGGGTTTTAGAAATGTAATGATGACAGCTTTCATGTGGATTTTATTGCACATATCCTGTTCGGAGTGTATAGAACAGACGAGGAGGAAAGATAACTTTTTTTTGGTGCAATTGACCTTTTAGAACTGTTTGATATTTATTTTTTAATTCTACTTCTGTTTGACAAATTACCACTTGACTTTTAACAATTATGGATCACTTTGATAAAAATGTTAAATTATTAAATAAAAAAAACACACCACCAAGCCCAGCTAATTTTTTGTGTTTTTAGTAGAGACGACTTTTCACCATGTTGACCAGGATGGTCTCGATCTCTTGATCTCGATCACAATTGTTTTAATGTCTGTTTGATATAACTCCAATATCGGAATTTTCTGTATTTTATTGTCTATTGTTTCTCTTTATGTTTACTTAATTTGCTTCTTTTTCTGGATATGCCTGTGGATTTTTGGTTAAATGCCATGTTATATTTTAAAAAATTATAGTGTTTATATGTTTTTTCTCTCTTCTCAGAAAGCTTTAACTTTTTATCCAGCAGGCATTTGGGGTACATAAAGATCATTTTTGGCTAATCAGTTATTGAGATCATTTGAGACTGAACTTGATTCTCCAAAGACTTTTGGTTTGCCCTTAATGCATATAATATTTCAAGATCTTCAATCGAAATTGGGGTGTATATCAGTGCCCTCCTTCTAGAGAGGTTATAGCGTCCAACTTTCCAAGAATTCTCCTTCACTTCTTAGCCTCCTATGTGATGCTTCGTTTCTTCCTTTGTTCCTTTTCCTTACTTTCTTTCCTGGCCTCCCTCCCTCCCACCCTCCCTCCCTTCTGTCTTTTTTTCTTTCTTTCTCTCTTTTGTTTCTTTCTTGGTATGTTTGTTTGTTTCTTTCTTTCATGTTCTCTTCTTTCATTCCTTTCTTCTTTTGACTTTCTCTTTTCTTTTGGGCTTTCTCTTTTTCTTTTTCTTTCATTTTCTTCCTTCCCTCCATCCTTTGCTTCTTATTTTCCTCCTTCCTTTCTCATTCAACTTTTTCTTTCCTTCTCTCTCTCTCCTCTCTCTGTCTCTCTCTCTCTCTCTTTCTCTCTCTCTGAGACACACACTTTTCACTATGTGCAGTTTCAAGACAAGTGAATGAATATCTTTAAAGGGAAAATGGAGAAGAATAGTGCCTGCACTTTTCCACGGTTTCCTTTTCCTTCTATGCCTCTGATACTCTGAAGATCTCTAAGATGTTACTTCCTTTTGGCATGGTGGGTTAATGCTAGTTGGAAATTAGCTAACATTTAAGTGCAAAGTCAGTAGAGAAAGTCAGCGTCATTCACTCAAATCCCCTTCCCTTCTCTGGTTTTCTGAGCCTATTTTTGAAGTTATAACTTTGATTCTAGTTTTTTGGCTGGATAATACATGTTTTGAGAAAATTTCTTCAGACAAACAGAACAGCCATTTACATACTGACATACTGCATTAGGAAAATAGCTTTCTCCTACTTTTATACAGAATATCTTAACTGAAAATATAATCCCTGGCTGAATGAGACCATGTTATCCTCTAATAGTATTAGTTTCTTTTTTTGTGTGTGTGATCTAGTGTTTTCTAAGGCAACCTTGATTTTTTTTTCTTTTTTGTTAATATGTTGCATTTTGATTTGATCTTCATTTTAGAAATTTGAAAGATTGGCCGGGCGTGGTGGCTCAAGCCTGTAATTCCAGTGCTTTGGGAGGCCGAGGCGGGTGGATCATGAGGTCAAGAGATCGAGACCATCCTGGTCAACATGGTGAAACCCAGCCTCTACTAAAAATAGAAAAAATTAGCTGGGCATGGTGGCACGTGCCTGTAATCCCAGCTACTCAGGAGGCTGAGGCAGGAGAATTGCCTGAACCCAGGAGGCAGAGGTTGCGGTGAGTCGAGATCGTACCATTGCACTCCAGCCTGGGTAACAAGAGCAAAACTCCATCTCAAAAAAAAAAAAAAAAGAAATTCGAAAGATTGTCAGCATATGTGTGAATATAATGTGTTTACTAAAGATCCTGTAACAGAATAAAACCTTACTTCATTTCTTAAGGCAGTGACTGTGTTATTCTTTCTGTGAGTCTGTATCACATAGTTATGGCTTTGAAATAAAGTAAATGCAGAACATTTTTTTCATTGGAAAAGAAGCCGATCAAGGCTGCAGAAATGCAGTTCATCAATGGATGCTGGGAAGATGGCCGCCTAAGAACAGCTCAGGACTTCAGCTCCCAGTGAAAGTGCAGAGGGTGAGTGGACGAACTCTTATTGCCCACAGACCAGGAGATACCCAGGCAGAGGGGTCGCCAGCGTCGCAGTCCCAGCCGGTGCGGCTGTTTTGGCCCCCGTGGGGCTGATTCCGCCCGCGCGGCTGCTGGGACCACTCCCTGTTGCTGCGGTTCTCCGTACAAAAGCCACTGGGCTGGGAGCCCTCTTAGCTGGCGAGCAGAGCCTTGAGACGGCAGAATAGCCCATTCATCTGAAATAGCGAGTCAGGCCAGGAGATTCCTAGGCAAAAAGTCTGCCAGGAGCCGGCGCCACAGTTCAAGCCGACTCCGTGAGTCGCAGCACCGGAGATCTCGGCGCCTTTTCAACAAGCGACCGGAACGTGGGGTCGTTCAACTTAAAAGAAAAGACTCTGAGTCAGCGAGCCAGGTGATCAGGCTCGGTTGGTCCCACCCCTCCACCCCCAACAACAACGAAAACAAAAACAGTAGTTGGAAACCCTCTGGGTTGAGCCCTTCAAACCAAGCACAGCTGAACCGGGATGGTCCAGCTCGGTGGGGGAGGGGCTTCCGCCATTACTGAGACTCTCCACCTCTAAGGAGGCAGGCTGCCGTTGCCTAGGCAACCCGCCGTTGCTGAGGCAACCTGCCACAACAGAGAGAGTCCGCCATAACAGAGGCGGGGCCACCATTGCCAAGACAGTTCTAACTATGCCCATATAAAAATGAATACAGGAAAGAGCTCAGGGCAGCTGGGCGGAGCCCACAGCAGCTCAGCAAAGCCCCTGCGGGCAGGCAGTGGCTAGGCGTGCTGCTAGCTGGGCGGGTCAGACCTGAAAGAAAAATAAAAAAAGGCAGTAGTGCAACAGAAACTCATAAAGCTCCAACTCCCTGGGACAGAGACAGACAACAGGTGGATAAACTCACAAAAATGGGAAGAAACCAGTGCAAAAAGGATGAAAACTCCTGAAACCAGAACACCTCTCCTCCTAATAGGGATCAGAACTCCTCACCAGCAAGGGAACCAGACCGGATGGAGAAGGAGGGTGATGAAATGACAGAATCAGACTTCAGAAGGTGGGTAGTAAGAAACTACAGTGAGCTAAAAGAATATGTTCTAACCGAACGCAAAGAAAATAGGAACCTTGAAAAAAGATTGGACGAAGTGCTGACGAGAATGGACAGCATAAAGAGGAGTATAAGTGAATTGATGGAGCTGAAAAACGCAACACGAGAACTTCGTGAAGCATGCATAAGCTTCAACAGCCGAATTGACCAAGCAGAAAAAAGGATATCAGAGGTCGAAGATCAACTCAATGAAATAAAAAGAGAAGGCAAGAACAGAGAAAAAAGCGCAAAAAGGAATGAACAAAATCTTCAAGAAATGTGGGACTATGTGAAAAGACCTAATCTACGTCTGATAGGTGTACCTGAATGTGACGAAGAGAATGAAACCAAGCTGGAAAATACTCTTCAGGATATTATCCAGGAAAACTTCCTCAACCTAGCAAGGCAGACCAATATTCAAATCCAGGAAATACAGAGAACACCACAAAGATATTCCACAAGAAGAGCAACCCTAAGGCACATAATCGTCAGATTCACCAGGGTTGAAATGAAAGAGAAAATGCTAAGGGCAGCCAGAGAGAAAGGTCAGGTTACCCACAAAGGGAAGCCCATTAGACTCACAGCAGATCTCTCAGCAGAAACCCTACAAGCCAGAAGAGATTGGGGGCCAATATTCAACATCCTTAAAGAAAAGAACTTTCAACCCAGAATCTCCTATCCAGCCAAACTAAGCTTCCTAAGTGAAGGAAAAATAAAATCCTTTGTGAACAAGCAAGCACTCAGAGATTTCATAACCACCAAACCTGCTCTACAAGAACTCCTGAAAGAGGCTCTACACATATAAAGGAACAACCAGTACCAGCCACTCCAAAAACACACCAAATGGTAAAAGAGCATCAACACAATCAAGAATCTGCATCAACTAACCAACAAAACAGCCAGGTACCATCAAAATGACAGTATCAAATTCACACATAACATTACTATCCCTAAATGTCAATGGACTAAATGCCCCAATCAAAAGACACAGACTAGCAAATTGGATAAAAAGCCAAAACCCATCAGTGTGCTGTATCCAGGAAACCCATCTTACATGCAAGGATACACAAAGGCTCAAAATAAAGGGATGGAGGAAGATCTACCAAGCAAATGGAGAGCAAAAAAGGCAGGAGTTGCAATTCTCATCTCTGATAAAATAGACTTTAAAGCAACAAAGATCAAAAGAGACAAAGAAGGACATTACATAATGGTAAAAGGATCACTGCAACAAGAAGAGCTACTGATCCTAAATATATACGCACCCAATACAGGAGCACCCAGATACATAAGGCAAGTTCTTAATGACTTACAAAGAGACTTAGACTCCCACACAATAATAGTGGGAGACTTCAAAAACCCATTGTCAATATTAGACAGATCAACCAGACAGAAAATCAACAAGGATATCCAGGACCTGAACTCAGACCTGGAACAAGCAAACCTAATAGACATTTACAGAACTCTCCACCCCAAATCCACAGAATATACATTCTTCTCAGCACCACATCACACCTACTCTAAAATTGACCACATAATTGGCAATAAATCACTCCTCAGCAAATGCAAAAGAACAGAAATCATAACAAACAGTCTCTCAGACCACAGTGCAATCGAGTTAGAACTCAGAATGCAGAAACTAACACAGATCCGCACAGCTTCATGGAAACTGAACAACTTGCTCTTGAATGTTGACTGGATAAACAATGAAATGAAGGCAGAAATAAAGATGTTCTTCGAAACCAATGAGAACGAAGATACAATGAACCAGAATCTCTGGGACACATTTAAAGCAGTCTCTAGAAGAAAATATATAGCAATGAGTGCCCACATGAGAAGAAAGGAGAGATCTAAAATTGACACCCTATCATCAAAATTGAAAGAGCTAGAGGAGCAAGATCAAAAAAACTCAAAACCTAGCAGAAGACAGGAAATAACTAAGATCAGAGCAGAACTGAAGGAAATAGAGACACAAAAAACTCTTCAAAAAATCAATAAATCCAGGAGCTGGTTTTTTGAAAAGATCAACAAAATAGACAGACCACTAGCCAGATTAATAAAAAAGAAAAGAGAGAATAACCAAATTGATGCAATAAAAAACGATAAAGGGGATATCACCACATATTCCACAGAAATCCAAACCATCATCAGAGATTATTACAAACAACTCTATGCACATAAATTAGTAAACCTGGAAGAAATGGATAAATTCCTGGACACCTGCATCCTCCCAAGCCTAAACCTGGAAGAAGCCGAAACCCTGAATAGACCAATAACATGGTCTGAAGTCGAGGCAGCAATAAAGAGCCTACCACCCAAAAAAAGCCCAGGTCCAGATGGGTTCACAGCCGAATTCTACCAGACATACAAAGAGGAGCTGATACCATTCCTTCTGAAACTATTCCAGACAATCCAAAAAAAGGGAATCCTTCCCAAATCATTTTACGAGACAAACATCATCCTGATACCAAAACCCGGCAGAGACTCAACAAGAAAAGAAAATTTCAGGCTAATATCCATGATGAACATAGATGCAAAAATCTTCAATAAAATACTGGCAAACCGATTGCAACAGCATATCAAAAAGCTCATCCACCATGATCAAGTAGGATTCATCCCGGGGATGCAAGGTTGGTCCAACATACACAAGTCCATAAACGTAATTCACCACATAAACAGAACCAAAGACAAACACCACATGATTATCTCAATTGATGCAGAGAAGGCTTTCGACAAAATTCAACAACCCTTTATGCTAAAAACCCTCAATAAACTAGGTATTGACGGAACGTATCTCAAAACAATAAAAGCTATTTACGACAAACCAACAGCCAATATCATACTGAATGGGCAAAAACTGGAAGCATTCCCTTTGAAATCTGGCACTAGAGAAGGATGCCCTCTCTCATCACTCCTATTCAATATAGTACTGGAAGTCCTAGCCAGAGCAATCAGGCAAGAAAAAGAAATAAAGGGTATCCAAATTGGAAAGGAGGAAATCAAATTGTCTCTATTTGCAGATGACATGATTGTATATCTGGAAGACCCCATCATCTCAGCCCAAAGTCTCCTGAAACTGATAAACAACTTCAGCAAAGTCTCAGGATACAAAATCAACGTGCAAAAATCACAAGCATTCCTATACACCAGTAACAGACTTCAAGAGAGCCAAATCAAGAATGAACTGCCATTCACAATTGCTACAAAGAGAATAAAATACCTAGGAATACAACTAACAAGGAACGTAAAGGACCTCTTCAAGGAGAACTACAAGCCATTGCTCAATGAAATAAGAGAGGATACAAACAGATGGAGAAACATTGCATGTTCATGGTTAGGAAGAATCAACATCGTGAAAATGGCCATACTGCCCAAAGTAATTTACAGATTCAACACTATTCCCATCAAGCTACCAATGACCTTCTTCACAGAACTGGAAAAAAACACCTTAAACTTCATATGGAACCAAAAGAGAGCCCGCATAGCCAAGTCAATTCTAAGCAAAAAGAACAAAGCAGGAGGCATCACACTACTGGACTTCAAACTATACTACAAGGCTACAGTAATCAAAACAGCATGGTACTGGTACCAAAACAGAGACATAGACCAATGGAACAGAACAGAGGCCTCAGAGGAAATACAACATACCCACAACCATCTGATCTTCGACAAACCTGACAAAAACAAGCAATG
Source organism: Saimiri boliviensis (assembly GCF_048565385.1). Taxonomy (NCBI): domain Eukaryota; kingdom Metazoa; phylum Chordata; class Mammalia; order Primates; family Cebidae; genus Saimiri; species Saimiri boliviensis. The sequence continues at coordinate 56,111,465 of NC_133462.1, forward strand.
GGGAAAGGACTCCCTGTTTAATAAATGGTGTTGGGAAAACTGGCTAGCCATGTGCAGAAAGCAGAAACAGGACCCCTTCCTGACACCTTACACCAAAATTAACTCCAGATGGATTAAAGACTTAAACATCAGACCTAATACCATAAAAACCTTAGAAGAAAATCTAGGCAAAACCATTCAGGACATAGGTGTAGGCAAGGACTTCATGACCAAAATGCCAAAAGCAAGGGCAACAAAAGCCAAAATAGACAAATGGGACCTAATCAAACTCCACAGCTTCTGCACGGCAAAAGAAACAGTCAGTAGAGTGAATCGGCAACCAACAGAATGGGAAAAAATTTTTGCAGCCTACCCATCTGACAAGGGGCTGATATCCAGAATTTACAAAGAACTAAAGCAGATCTACAAGAAAAAAACAAACAAGCCCATTCAAAAATGGGTGAAGGATATGAACAGACACTTTACAAAAGAAGACATACAGGAGGCCAACAAACATATGAAAAAATGATCATCATCACTGGTCATCAGAGAAATGCAAATCAAAACCACATTGAGATACCATCTCACACCAGTAAGAATGGCGATCATTAAAAAATCGGGAAACAACAGATGCTGGAGAGGATGTGGAGAAATAGGAACACTTTTACACTGTTGGTGGGAATGTAAATTAATTCAACCATTGTGGAAGACAGTGTGGCGATTCCTCAAGGACCTAAAAATAGAAATCCCATTTGACCCAGCAATCCCATTACTGGGTATATATCCAAAGGATTATAAATCATTCTTCTACAAGGACACGTGCACACGAATGTTCATTGCAGCACTGTTTGCAATAGCAAAGACCTGGAACCAACCCAAATGCCCAACGACGATAGACTGGATAGGGAAAATGTGGTACATATACACCATGGAATATTACGCAGCCATCAAAAATGATGAGTTCACGTCCTTTGTAGGGACATGGATGAACCTGGAAACCATCATTCTCAGCAAACTGACACAAGAGCAGAAAATCAAACACTGTATATTCTCACTCATAGGCAGCTGTTGAACAATGAGAACACATGGACACAGGGAGGGGAGCACTACACACTGGGGTCCGTTCGGGGGAAATGGGGGATGGGAGTGGGAGTGGGGAGGTGGGAAGAGATAGCATGTGGAGAAATGACAGATACAGGTGAGGGGACGGAAGGCAGCAAACCACACTGCCATGTGTGTACCTATGCAACAATCTTGCATGTTCATCACATGTACCCCAAAACGTAAAATGCATTTAAAAAAAAAGATAAGAAAAAGAAGCCAATCTTTTATTTTTTTTTGATAGATGGAGTTTCACCATGTTGGTCAGACTGGTCTTTAACTCCTAACTTCAGGTGATTAACCCACTTGCCTTCCCAAAATGCTGCGATTACAGGCAAGAGCCACTTTGCCCAGCCATCACCTTTAAATTTAGAGAAAATTTTTCTGATTAGGAAATTCTCGGTATTTTTCTTCACTATTTTTCTGAAACTTTTACTTTTGTTTCAGGGGTACATGTGCAGGTTCATTATATAGGTAAGTTGAGTCTTGCAGGGGTTTACTGTCTGGATTGTTTCACCACTCATTAATGAGCACAGTATCTGATAGGTAGTTTTTTGATCCCCATCCTCCTCCCACACTCCACCCTCAAGTAGGCCCTGGTGTCTGTTGCTCTTTTCTTTCTGTCTATGTGTATTCAGTGTTTAGCTCCCACTTATAAGTGAGAACATGTAGTATTTCATTTTCTGTCCTGCATTAGATTGCTTTGGATAATGGCCTCTAGCTCTATTCATGTTGCTACAGAAGACATGATCTCATTCCTTTTTTTCCAGTCTACCATTGCTGGTATTAGGTTGACTCCTCCATGTCCTTACTGTTGTGAATAGCGCTGTTGTGGACATACGTACGCACAGAACTTTATGGTTGAAAGGTTCATATTCCTTTTGGAATATTCCCTCTGATTTGCTGGGTAAAATGCCATTTCTGCTCTTAGTTCTTTGAGTAGTCTCCAAATAGCTTTACACTGTTGAAGGTTTCCCTTTTCAATCAATGTTGCTGGGACAACTGGCTTTCCAATGAAGAAGATTGATACTGGACCTCTTCCTTTTATCATATGCAAACAGTCACTTAAGATGGATTGAAGGGGGCTATAAAAACCCTTGATGGAAACCCAGAAGATACCATTGCGGACATAGGTCCTGCAACGATTTCATGACAAAGATGCCAAAAGCAATTATAAGAAAAACAAATATTGACAAATGGGACCTAATTTAAAAATAAAGCGCATCTGCAGAGTGAAAGAAACTAATAAAGTCAACAAACAACCTAAAAAATGGGAGAAAATACTTGCAAACCATGCACCCATCAAAGGGCTGATATCCAGAATCTGTAAGGAACTTAGGTGAAGTCTTACAACAGCTGTTATTCTAGATCTAGTTTCTTCCTGCTGCGAGGAAGGTCCCATCCATCTGTGGGCTCTCTTGTACTCCCAGGTGTTCAATGAGTTTTCTCACTCAGGATCCACAGAACTTGCCTATTTTCCAGTTCTTTCTTACATCTAGAAATTGTTAGATTTAAACCTCTCCACTAACTGCTCTCCTCCTAGCTGCATGGGATTTTAGCCTTTTTCAGCACATATTAGTTGTCAGCTAGGAACTTAAAGAAATCTTTATGAAAAATTGGTAGCTTTTCATCTGTATGGCCTTTGCATCTCCAGTTCTCTGCCCCACAAAATGTAGCTACCTAAGCCTCCATAAGCTCTGATCCCTCAATTTACTGAGAACGCTGTGTTTTGTTTGGCTTCCTTTTCCTCTGTTTTCTGTCAGACGAATTATTCCTTTCAGAGGTGTATGTGTGTATATGAAAGAGAGGGGGCCTGGCTGCTTTTAATATTTTGTCTTTGGGTTTAAGAAATGTAATAATGGCCGGGCGCGGTGGCTCAAGCCTGTAATCCCAGCACTTTGGGGGGCCGAGGCGGGTGGATCACGAGGTCGAGAGATTGAGACCATCCTGGTCAACATGGTGAAACCCTGTCTCTACTAAAAATACAAAAAATTAGCTGGGCATGGTGGTGCATGCCTGTAATCCCAGCTACTCAGGAGGCTGAGGCAGGAGAATTGCTTGAACTCAGGAGGCGGAGGTTGCGGTGAGCCAAGATTGCGCCATTGCACTACAGCCTGGGTAATAAGAGTGAAACTCTGTCTCAAAAAAAAAAAAAAAAAAAAAAAAGAAATGTAATGATGACTGTTTCTCTCTTATTGTCGTTTCTCCATTCCCATCTTTTCTTCTCCTCACACATTAGCAGCATATTTTTTTAATGACCTATTTAACGTTCACTAATCTCTTCTGCTGTGTTTAATGTGCTTTAAGGATATCTCTTGAGCGCATTTTACATGTTTATTTTTGGTTGGTTCCAGAATCACTATTTTATTATTTGTTTAAAAAAAAAACAAATTTTAAGCCTGGCCAACATGCTAAAGTCCCTTGTCTACAAGAAATACCAAAAAAATATTGGTTTGTATGGTAGTGGGTACGTGTAATCCCAGCTACTCGGGAGGCTAAGTCAGGAGAATCACTTGAACCTGGGAGACGGAGGTTGCAGTGAGCCAATTTTTAATCACTGCACTCCACCCTGGGTGACAGAGTGATATTCCATCTTGAAAATAAATAAAGTAATATAAAATGGAATAAAATGGAAATAAACAAATTTTAGCTGAATAGCGATCAAAGTGAAAATCGTAGATATGACCATCAGAACAGAATGTATGTTTGTGAATTGGAAAAACCAAGAGCATTATATCTTCACCCTTCAGTTAGATGTTTTAATCAGAAATCAATATTTTTAAAAAAATCAATTATTTAGAAATATGGATATAAATATGCAAAGAGGTACCTAACTGGTGGAAAGGTGTAAATGTGGGTCCGGGGGCCCCTGGGTTGCAAAGGGTAACCAGAGGAGTCTCTGCAGTCAGACTGGGGCCTAGTCCCTGAGCTCCAAGCAGCTGGATGGGTCTGGCACCCAGGCAGGGGTCACCTCCATCTTCCCCAGTCTGGGTGTACCCGGGTGCTCAGCCTCCCCGGACTAGCACAACGTGGAGTCAGCTTCCCAAGATTTGGTCCAAGAGGCCTAGACAGCAGCAGGTAGTTCTGGACCAGCCTCAGGGCTACGGTGAGAGGGTGACGCTCCATCCCAACGGGCTAGGGGCATTGATGGTGTTGTACAGGACCGAGCATAGAAATTCAACACCAACACAAAAGTATGTCAAATTGCAGGGTCATTTATTATGCCGGCGACCATGGACGACTCGTGTCTCTCTAACCCGTGGCCCCGAGTTCAGGGGGAGAAAGGGGTTTTTAAGCTGAAAAACCACATCCTGGTTTCAGGGTGGGGGGATGTTGGGCAAGCAACTTTTCAGCACTTACTGATAAGCAGAAGCAAGCACTTTTCATAGAAGCCAAGGTCAGCAGTTACTGCAAAGAGAATGGAGAAGCCGTTACAACTTATTTTAAGAACAGCTTTGTCTTTTACAAAATGGCATTTCTCAGGTTCTAACTGTTAGGCTAGCCATGTTACATTCCCCCTGTTTTTCTAACACACATTAAATTTTTAATAGGTTTCTTCTTTTTGGCTTAAGGGCCTATAGCTGGATTTTAGAACCATTAACTTCACTGAGTCTATTTTTTTCTGGATAAATTTGAGGAGTATATTTAAAAGGCATGGTTTAAATGTTAACCTTAGGACTATTAGCACTAAGGGTCCTGCTAATCTAGCGAGCAAAGGTGTTAGCTAGGGGGACTAGGAGAACAGTTTTTGGTACCAGCTTTTTGAGGTTTCTCTAAGGTGCTTTCTTGTTTCTACATTTTGTCTAACCATTGCAAGGCTATTTCGGATGATTCCAGAATTATTTGCATAGAAGCAACGTTGCTCACCGAGAGCCGCGCACAGTCCTCCTTCCTTCAAGAACAGGTCTAACCCTCTTGTATTTTGTAATACTATTTTAGCCAACGAGTTTACTTGTTTAGCTAATTTGGTGATGGAATTTTTTAGATGGGTAATATTTGCATTTATTTGGTGTGACAGAGTTTGGAAATTTTGGTCCCTAGTGACTAAGGCAGGTATTCCTGTAGCGGTGGATTCTGCTATTTTAAGTCCTACTAATAGGGGTCTAATTATGGGGGCCCTTTTTTTTTTTGAGGCGGAGTTTCACTCTTGTTACCCAGGCTGGAGTGCAATGGAGCGATCTTGGCTCACCGCAACCTCCGCCTCCTGGGTTCAGGCGATTCTCCTGCCTCAGCCTCCTGAGTAGCTGGGATTACAGGCATGCGCCACCATGCCCAGCTAATGTTTTGTATTTTTGGTAGAGACGGGGTTTCACCATGTTGACCAGGATGGTCTCGATCTCTTGACCTTGTGATCCACCCGCCTTGGTCTCCCAAAGTGCTGAGATTACAGGCTTGAGCCACCGCGCCCGGCCTGGGGGCCCGTTTTTAATGTCTGTTAGTATCAGGTGCTATGAGAATTTCACTTTGGGGTCCACTATAAACATTTACCCGGGGAAGCATATACACGGGGGTACAAACAATGGGTTTTGAGGAGTTGCTGAACTGGTAGGTGGAAATGCAGCTCGTGAGGCCAAAAGTACAGGTGAACCAAAAAGAGTCTCGTGCAATGTAATCACGGTATGGGGAGCTAGTGAGATTATAGTTAGGGGAATGGAAACATCTGCCTTCTCCCTCTAGATCCTCTAGGGTTATGTGGAACTGCCTTTCAGTACATGAGGTACTTGAGGGGGCTATATCGATCTGTGCTGCTAGACCTATGTAAAACGGTGGCTGTGGATTTAGGCATAAGCAGCAATTTTTACCTAGGTCTGGGTTTGTCTGGTTGAGCAGGTGGTGTGTGGATGACAATAAGTTCAGAAGGTTCAAGCCTTCTGTGTCTGGGAGGGCTTCTGTAAACAGGTTAGGAATGGGGGTAATAGAGCTAGGAGTGGAGGGTAGGTTGGGAGGAGGGGTAGCAGAGCTAGGAGTGGAGATTATTTGGACTTTGGGAAAGGTTATTGGGAGTTTTAGGACCTTGGCTATGGGTCCCACTGGGCAGTAAGGTCTGGGCAACGGTATGCGCTGGATGATGATGTTTCCTATGTCTTATCCATCCATATATACTCTGAGACCTTAAGTCCAGCCCGTCGTCCATCTACCATTTGGGGTAGTTACAGTTATTTTGAGTGGGTTACAAGACCTGGTGTAGCATGCGGATGGCGGAGAGTCTTGGGTGAGTGAGATAAAAGTGTCTCTGCTTGTGGTATATCCTGTTATAGTGGAGATAGACTCACAGCCCCAGTAGGGGCAGAAATACTCGTGCAAGTCATTACAACTGGTGTGGACCCTGGGCATAAATATAGCCCCTTATTCTGGAGTTATCACTCTGCCCCTGAACTGCCACACCCGGCTATACTTCCACTTGTTCTGAAATTTAGGTTGGGGCGCAGGAGGGCACAGAGGTCTAGGGAGAAGGCAATAGGGTTCTCTGGAATGTACTTTAGGGTTAAATTTACTAAGGTGGATCCCTTTCCAGTTAAGGAACTAACATATCCTCCAGTGGAGCCCTCAGTGATGACCTATTGGTAATAGTCAGGCTTTACAGGGGGTCCCTTCCGGAGGGTGTTTATAGGAAGCAGGTAAATGAGGATGATAACAGTGAACGGCGTGAAAATCTTAGCTTTAGAGGGTCCATTGAGGATGGAACAACTTCCCTTCTTGCATCTGGGGGGGCAGTCTTGACGTGTGAGTGGTGAATCCAGGCAGTCAGTTCGTCCACCTTGACTGCCGTGGGGGTGACCAGGATTACAATGTAGGGTCCCTTCCAGCGAGAATTTAGGCCAGAGGCGGTGAATCTCTTTACCAGGACTTTGTTCCTGGGCTAGAAGGGGTGTACCAGCTGGTCAGCGAGGTCCACAGGGTTAGGTTGAGTTCCCCTGATGAGTGGGTGCACCTGGGACTGGGCAGACTGGAGTGCTTGTAAAGACTTAAGGAGCATGTGGTTATGGACTTTAGCATGTATGGTGTCTGTAAGTTTGGGGAGCAAGTGCGGGGGCTTACCAAACATAATTTCAAAAGGAGTGAAGCCCTTTTTGTAGGGAGTACGTCTGGTACGGAGGAGAACAAAAGGAAGCAGGTTGACCCAGTTTTCACCGGTCTCTAGAATGAACTTTGTTAAAGTTTCCTTTATGGTCCGGTTCATCCTTTCAACCTGCCCTGAACTCTGGGGCCGATAGGCACAGTGTAGTTTCCGGGATATGTCTAGGGCCTTGGCCAGGCCCTGTGAAACCTGTGCTATAAATGCAGGGCCATTATCTGATCCCAGTGTCAGGGGCAAGCCAAACCGAGGAAGCAGGCCCTGTAACAATTTCTTTGCTACTACCAGCGCAGTTTCTGACCTAGTCAGAAAAGCCTCGACCTATCCAGAGAAAGTGTCTACAGACACCAGGAGGTATTTATAGCTGCACGCTGGGGGCTTTATCTCAGTAAAATCTACCTCCCAGTGTTCCCCTGGGCTAGTACCCCTTAGTCTTATCCTTGCCTGACTAGACCTACTGCCTTCTGTATTTACCTTGGCACATACCTCACAACGAGTAGCAATTTCCCTAACAATTTCATGTAAATGTGGAATGTCGTATCTGGTCCTCAGCAGCTCAGTTAGTTTTGTTTGCCCTAAGTGAGTGGCTTGGTGTGTGTCCTTAACTAGAGTCCGTCCTAGAGCCTCAGGGAGCACAACCCTTGTGTCTGGTAGAATCCACTACCTTGTGGAGTCTTGTTGTCCCCCCTGATTTTTAGCAAAGTTTTTTTCATCAAGTGAGTATGTAGGGGTAGGGGGCAGGGTTGGGGCTGGCAGAGTTACAAGCAGAGTCAGACGTTTCACTGGCCCTAGGGCTGCCTGTCTAGCTTGCAGGTTAGCTGTCCTATTTCCCCTTGCTTCTGGTGAATTTCCCTTTTGGTGTTCTTTGCAGTGCATTAGTGCCACTGCTTTGGGCTTCCATATAGCCTCTAATAGGGCTAGGATTTCCTCCTTGTTCTTGATGATTCTTCCCTCTGCAGTTAGCAGCCCTCTTTCTTTATAAATAGCTCCACGTACATGGGCCATAGCAAAGGCATATCGGCTATCCGTGTAGATGTTTACAGTTTTTCCCTCTGCCTAGTCCAAGGCCTTTATTAGAGCTATGAGTTCTGCCTTTTGGGCTGAGGTTCCGTGTGGGAGGGCCTGGGCCCAGATAACCCGCTCTAGACTGACTACAGCTGCCCCGGCATACCTGACTCCGTCGACCATGAAACTGCTGCCATCTGTATACAATACCTCCTCTGGGTTCTGCAGGGGGACGTCGGTGAGGTCCAGTTGCGCAGTGTGGAGGACATCTATAGTCTGTTGGCAGTCATGTATGGGTTCTTCCGGCTTGCTGTCAGGCAGCAATGTGGCGGGGTTTAAAACTGTGGTTTTTGAAAATTTATGCGGGTCTGGTCCAAAAGTAAGGTCTGGTATTGGACTATGCAGGTGTTGGACATTTATTTTCCCGGAGCTCCACGCAGAAGCTACTCTACCGCTTGGGGTGCCACTAAGTTCAACTCCTGCCCCAAGGTCAGTTTGTCCGCCTCCTTGACCAACAGGGCTGTGGCTGCCACTGACCTCAAACAAGCTGGCCACCCTGAAGCTACAGGATTAAGTTTTTTTGAAAGTTAGGCAACTGGCCGGGACCATGGTCCCAATGTCTGGGTAAGCACCCCCTTAGCGACTTCCTGTTTTTCATGCTAAAACAACTGAAAAGGTTTAGAGATGTCTGGCAAGGCTAAGGCTGGGGCTGTAGTCAGGGCAGTTTTGAGCTTGTCAAAAGCTCGTTGCTCTACTTCTGTCCATGTCAATGGTTGATTTCCTCCAGTGCAGGCATACAGGGGCTTGGCTATTTCAGCAAATCCCAAAATCTACAGCCTGTAGTACCCCACTGCCCCAAGGAATTTTTGAACTTGGCGTTTTGTGGTGGGGGTGGGTATTTGCAGCACTGCTTGGACTTGGCTGGGTGCCAGTGCTCGGTTGCCCTTCTCTATAATATAGCCCAGATAAGTAACTTTTGGCTGGCAGAGTTGGGCCTTTTTAGCTGAGACCCGGCACCCTAATGTCTGCAGGGTTTTAAAAAATGACTGGGTGGTTTCCTTACAGGCTTCCTGGGTTTTTGTAGCCAAAAGTAAGTCATCCACGTATTGGAGCAGGGTACATTTTGGGAACTTAGCTCGGAAAGTGTCAAGGTCTTGGCTAAGTGCCTCATCAAACAGAGTGGGGGAGTTTTTGAACCCTTGAGGCAGTCTTGTCCAAGTGAGTTGCCTCGAGCCTCTAGTTTCAGGGTCGGTCTATTCCAAAGCAAATATGGGCTGGCTGACCGGGGCCAGCGGTATACAGAAGAATGCATTTTTCAGGTCCAGGACCGTGTAGTGGAGGTGGTCTGGGGGCAATAGACTCAGGAGGGTGTACGGGTTTGGGTCCGTGGGATGAACAGTTTTTACCAGTTTATTTACCTCCCTCAAGTCCTGTACAGGTCGATAATCCTTTGTGCCTGATTTTAAGACTGGGAGTAAGGGAGTATTTCAGGGGGACTTACAGGTAGTAAGGATTCCTCCTTCCAGGAGTCTCGTTATATGTGGAGCAATTCCCCGTCTGGCTTCCTGGCTCATGGGATATTGTCATACCTGGACTGGAGTTGCCATTGCTAATAGCTGGACCACGACTGGGGCGCAGTGATTTGCTAAGCCTGGGGGATTTGTCTCAGCCTACACTCCAGGTACCTTTTTTTGAAACTGGTGGAGGAGGTCTGATGTCGGTGGTTGATCTGCCTTTGAGGATAAAGCTTTCTGCAAGAGGTACTCGTCTGACAAAGCACAGGTGATGAGGATTTGCTGAGGTGGCCCTGATGCCAAGTGGGGAAGAATTGAAAGGCAAGCTTGACTTCCACAAAAAGAAATATTTGCTAGAGGTCGGGCGCGGTGGCTTACGCCTGTAATCCTAGCACTTTGGGAGGCCGAGGCGGGTGGATCACGAGGTCAAGAGATCGAGACCATCCTGGTCAACATGGTGAAACCACGTCTACTAAAAATACAAAACATTAGCTGGGCATGGTGGCGCATGCATGTAATCCCAGCTACTCAGGAGGCTGAGGCAGGAGAATTGCCTGAGCCCAGGAGGTGGAGGTTGCGGTGAGCCGAGATCGCGCCATTGCACTCCAGCCTGGGTAACAAGAGCAAAACTCCGTCTCAAAAAAAAAGAAAAGAAATATTTGCTTGAAGTTTGGAGTAAATCCCATCCTAGGAGTGGGTGTGGACACTCTGGAATAACTAAAAAGGAGAGGGTGACAGTACCATTTTCCAGATCAACAAGTCGGCTGGTGGTCCAAGGGCTTGATAGGTTTTCTCTGTGGCCCCCTGAAATAATTGTTTTTTTACCGGACAGGGGTCCCAAAGGCTGAGTAAGGACTGAGTGGGCCGCTCCGGTGTTGACCAAAAAACTGACAGCTGTGCCCCCAACCTTTAAAGTGACCCTGGGCTCCGGGGGGCTCAGTTGATAAGAGCCCGGGGTCTGTCAGTCTCGGGTTTCTAAGTTGAGAACAGCCCTTGGCTGCCCCTCCTGTGTTACCTCTTGCCTCCTCCTCTCTGGACACTCGTCTCTCCAGTGACCCTCTCTCCGGCAGAATGCACACTGGTTAGGCCCTAGCTTGGGCCTTTGTCTCCTTGGGCCTCTCTGCTGGATTTCTGGTCCCCTTGAAGCAACTCGGGCCTCCTGACCTCTAATGGAAGCATGGGTTTCCTGGAGTGCTGCTATCACCGCCTTAGTAATTCTCTTTTCTTGCTTGGTTTCTAGGATGTCCCTATTGTTAAAGACTTTTTGGGCAATTTCCAACAACTGAGCTAGATTCATTCCCTGGATCCCCTCTAATTTTTGTAGTTTCTTTTTAATGTCTGGGCAGACTGGGAAACGAAAGCTAGATTGATGGCCCGCTGATTCTCTGGGGCCTCAGGGTCAATAGGGGTGTAGGTACAATAGGCGTCCTGCAGGATTTCAAGGAAAGCGGCTGGAGATTCCTGTGGACCTTGGGTCACGGTCCCTACCCTGGAGAGATTGATAGGTTTCCGGGCTGCCCCTCCCACCCCCTCTAACAAGTACCGGTGAAAATTGTTCAACGCCTGCATGCCTGCTGTGGTGTTTGGGTCCCATCGGGGCTTGGCAGAAGGGAAAATTTCATTAATTTGTTCCTGGCGGTCTTTTATTGATCCCCCCTCCGTCTCAAGTATTGCTTTTGAGCTTTTGTCTAATACTACTTCTCTCTTCTGTGGTAAACAACACTAGGAAAAGCTGCTGACAATCGTCCCAGGTTGGAAGGTGGGTTTGTAAAGTTGACTCCAGGAGTTCTGTGAGTGCCTAGGACTTTTCAGAAAATGGAGGGTGTTGAGCCTTCCAGTTATACAAATCACTAGAGGAGAAAGGGATATGAACAAAGAAGGGGTGGCCCCAGCTGCTGCCATCTGTGGGAGGTGCCTCCCGGAGGGGCAGCAGCTCTGGTGGGTGTGGGGCCCCGCTTCGAGTGTGAAGAGGAGACAAGGGCTGATTATTAGTACTGTCCGGAGGGGGGTGTCAGGACCCTGTTCCCCAGGGTCTAGGATATGGTGGAAGCAAGGTCCACGGCAGGGCCCGTAAGAACAGCTGGTGCTGAGGGGCCCACTTTTCGGCCTGCTAGCATAACCTGAAGTCCAGCACGCTTGATACACTTTTCAAGCCAAGGAGGGGGGTGCTGGATTAGTCTCAGCCATTGATCAATGTATGGAAATTGATCGGGGTGGCCTGGGGACCCTGTCACGACGTTCTAAACAGCCTGAGTTATCTTGGGGTCGTATGTCCCCTGATCTGGCCGGCCTACCCCAAAGGCTGGCCACTCTAACTCACAGAGGGTCTGAAGCTTCTGTGCGGTTAGTCTGACACCATACTGACCAGAGAACCCTGTTTTAAAATTTTCCATCATGCATTGGATGGAGGTGCATGGTTGGGATTGTGAGGAGCCCATCTTTGCTGTTTTCTTTTGGGCCCCTTGCTTGCTACTTGAGTTTCTTTCTTTCTGTGGTATAGCCAATTTTGGAAAACCTCAAATTCGAATTTGGCCCTTTTTAAGGCAGGTTTTTGCAGGGCTTCTGCAGCTAGGTCCTGCAAGGACCAGACAGTTGAACTGGTGGGTCTGTCTTTAGTTTTAATTAAAGGAACAGGGGGTAAGGGCTAGGGTAAGGTGGTGGTCTCTCTCCCTGCAAACCACAACTGGCGGGAATAAGTTCTATGGAGGTTTAGTGCTGCCTGGGCATAATTTTTTTGATTATAGGCTTTTTTATTTAAAGCTTGTGGAAAAGTGGGGGTGTGGCAAAAGAGATGAACTAATAAATCAACTGGGTGTGTATTTTGTACCCACCGCAATTTGTAGAGTGAGCAAAAGAATTGCTAGTTTGTCTTTAGAGGTTTATGGCACCCGAATTCCCAACAATTGGGATAATGCCAGTATGCCTCCTTGTGATGTACCACCAGGCACTGCCCATAACAACACTGGACACTTTTCTGGCAGAATAGGCAGCTACCAATTTTCTATTCCCGCCTAACAAAAAACACTTGTAGACCCTGATCTAAGACTTTGTTTCTTACAACTCTAAAGAAACTACTTCCAAGGTGTTGAGGGCACAACTGTCTTCCTGGCATGGACTCAGACCCAGCACGGGCAAAAATATGCTTTTCCTGGTGGAGGTGGCTGGGAGAACTTACAGGCCACAATAATTATAACAAGGAAGAAAATAAACACAGCTAGAGTTAAGATTACCTGCTACATGGTGAAGGAAGAGAGAGTGAGGCCTCAGTGGTAGAAGAAAAAGATGAGCTAGAAGGAGAAGAGAGTAATCTTTGCAGGGGTATAATCAATAAAAGTTCCCTGCATCCAGTGCATGTCTACTAGCAGGAGTCTAACAAAACTGACAGATCTACAGATGAGACGGGACCCCATACAAGAGCGACAGACAAAGGGTGGGTGCCCCCCAGATGGGAGACCACTCAGTTGCCTCTCCGGCCACTTTCCCGAAGGAAATTTCAGGGTGCGTCTTGGCTAAGGTGTGCTCGTATAAACCCCGGGCCTGGTCACCTCAGGATGGAAGTCCAAGTAGGACAGCTCTGAGGTGAATCACCGTTATGCCCTATGACGCTCCCGTGGAACCGCGGGTGGAGGCCCACACAAGCCCCGTAGCCTTTCAGCCGTGGGACTACATATGTACACACTCACTCTCTCACTCACACAGAGGTTACAGAAAACAATCGAATGCTGACACCCCCTGCCAGCTACCAGAAGGCTGTGAATGCTGACACCCCCTGCCAGCTACCAGAAGGCCGGCACCCACTATGACAGCCACCAAAAGCCTCAAGCGACGTTTCGGTGAGGTTTGCCAGGTCAGAGGTGCAATGACTCGTCAGTCCCCCACTCAGGCCCTTTCCTTTGAACTAGTTCCCAGTTTCCAGAGCACACTCACCTCCGGAGGTCTTTAGGACCCTGAGGAATTTCGGGTGAATGTCGGCCTGGTGGTGGTGGCTTATCCTCTGCAGTGGCACTCTGGGGCCCTGGGACAGTCAGGGGGCGCCTCCCCTAGAGGCTTCCGAGGTGGGAGCAGCCACCTGGGCAAGACTCTGAGATGGCTTTTGTCTGGTGATGAAAATAAAAGATCTCGGTGGAACCTCCAAATGTTGTACGGGACCGAGCATAGAAAGTCAACACCAAGACAAAAGTATGTCAAATTGCAGGGTCATTTATTATGCCGGTGACCATGGAGGACTCGCGTCTCTCTAACCCGTGGCCCCGAGTTCAGGGGGAGAGGGGTTTTTAAGCTGAAAGACCACATCCTGGTTTCAGGGTGAGGGGATGCCGGGCAAGCAACTTTTCGCACTTATTGATAAGCAGAAGCAAGCACTTTTCATAGAAGCCAAGGTCAGCAGTTACTGCAAAGAGAATGGGGAAGCCGTTACAACTTATTTTAAGAACAGCTTTGTCTTTTACAAAATGGCATTTCTCAGGTTCTAACTGTTAGGCTAGCCATGTCACAATGGCATCATCTAGGGTAGCAGCCTTGAGGCACTTGCTCCTGGTCCACCACCCCAGCATCGTTTCCCAGTGCTCTTTTTCCCTGGAAGAGGCTTGTGTGAGGAAGGTGGCCTTTTTCCATTGGTGTCAAAGCCCTTAGCTTCCAGGTGAAGCAGTGCCTGTAGTTTCCTGGGTGTCAAGACTGGGGCGCCAGCTATTCTCAGGCCCTGAGCCAGTTTTCTGCAAAAAAGAGACCTTCTTGGGCTCAGGGAATAGCAGCCTAGCGCTGGCCGTGTATGGCCAGGAAGTTTGTTTCATGGTGATAATAAGCACATTCTAAAGTGACTGACAGTAATTTCTGAGACAGAGTTGAGAAGACTTTCCCGGAAAGAATGAGTAGATTTCTGCCCTGCGTGTGTTCAGACAAATGCAACATTTGCGCACATACACGAATTCATGAGCTACTGGATTTTCAGGTTGTGCTTCTATAACAGCTGGCTTTTGCTCAAAAAAGAAAATTATTTTCCAATTTGGGCATCAGAGCTTTGGAAAAAAATTTAAAGCTATTTGATGTGAAATTGGTTTAAGACTAGAACTGGACGTGTTTTTCACAGACGTTCCATTTCAACTCTCCGTTTCGGCTTCTTCGTGGTTTTATCTCTTTTCTTTTCTTTTTTTTTTTTTTGAGGCGGAGTTTTGCTCTTGTTACCCAGGCTGGAGTGCAATGGCGCGATCTCGGCTCACCGCAACCTCCGCCTCCTGGGTTCAGGCCATTCTCCTGCCTCAGCCTCCTGAGTAGCTGGGATTACAGGCATGTGCCACCACGCCCAGCTAATTTTTTGGATTTTTAGTAGAAACTGGGTTTCACCATGTTGACCAGGATGTTCTTGATCTCTTGACCTTGTGATCCACCTGCCTCGGCCTCCCAAAGTGCTGGGATTACAGGCTTGAGCCACCGGACCTGGCCGGTTTTATCTCATTTTTGTGTGGTGGGCAGAGGTGTTGGAAGATAAAGAATGTGGAGTCTTTTATCTGCTACCTGTGTGTACTGATATCCAGGTGTCTCCTCAGACCTCTCAGCCTTTCGGTCCTGTCACCACACCCAGTTTAGGATTCATTCCTGGGCTCCAGAAACTGCATACCTGACAGTACCTCAGGAAATAGGGGTGGGTCCCCAAGGAAAGTCCCAAGGATACCCTGAGCTGTGTGTCCCCAGGGCCTGCCCTGGTGGAAGCCTAGTGCAGGGGCTCTGTTTCTTCATTTTGCTGCTGACATGTGGGTTTTTCATGGCAATAACTGAGCAGGGCTGTTTACTGAGGAGCTGTTGTGTGAAGCTGGTTATTTGGTGTATTCAAGTGGAGTAATAAAAACAAAACTCTTTGGAAATCCAATCCTCACAATATTTTATTGGAGGAGAGCTAAATACTCTTAGAATTGTTTACAAAGATGTCATCTTTCCCTGAACTGTGAAAGCAACTATTGCCAGTAATCGGGCCCTCAGCTAGGGTGCAGGATAAGGGCTTTTTAGAAAGAAAATACTTTAATTCAGCTGGTTCTGTGGAGAAACAGATAGACAAGACTTGTCCAACACACATGATGCCCTTTCCTCTGTAAGGTGAGGGGATTGATGACAGGTTTCTGTTGTTAAATTTTACATTTATAGCCCCAGTGGGTAGATTCTGATCCCTCTTTAAATATTGGGCAGGGCTGGGGTTCCATTTAGAAACTTCTTTTTTATAGAAAATGGCCTCGGGAGGGCCACCAGCAGGTGAGGGGATCTCTGGCTGGCCCTTCCTGTTTTGGTGTGTGCAGTGGTGTCTTTTACCACATTCTTGTACAGACAACGTATAATTCTTTAAATAACTACAGTTTTCAAATATCATTATGAACTTATAAAAATCTGGCATTTTATTGACATGCAATTTATAGCAGTAAAATTTAACAAAAGGTGTATTATAGAAATTAGTAAAAGAGGAATGAAATGGAACCTTTTAATTTGTAATTTAAAGATAATAGATAAAGTCATGTTATTAATATTGGTGCTATTACACAAAATATAAGATTATACAGCTATATGAACACAAGAAAATAATATTGCAAAGCAGAAAACAATATACTTTTTATAATGTGAAATTAATTATATATAAAATTAATATTGGAATTCAATTTTCACATTATTTAGGTATTGGTTGAAGAAAATGAATAATATCTGTAATGGTGATGCATGAATTACTTTTAACTCAGGGATAAAAGCTACACGACAAAAATATTTAAAAACATAGCTTAAAAGATTGTTATTAGATACATAATATAAAAATGTAAGGCCGGGCGGGGTGGCTCAAGCCTGATCCCAGCACTTTGGGAGGCCGAGGCAGGTGAATCATGAGGTCAAGAGATCGAGACCATCCTGGTCAACATGGTGAAACCCCGTCTCTAGTAAAAATTCAAAAAATTAGCTGGGCATAGTGGCACGTGCCTGTAATCCCAGCTACTGAGGAGGCTGAGGCAGGAGAATTGCCTGAACCCAGGAGGTGGAGGTTGCGGTGAGTCGAGATCACGCCATTGCACTTAAAAAAAAAAAAGTAAAGTGATATACATCATGTACTGATGAGAGTAAAACTATTGAGTGTTTCTTTGTTTTGTTTTGTTTTGTTTTGTTTTTTTGAGATGGAGTTTCACTCTTGTTGCCCAGGCTGGAGTGCAGTGGCTCGATCTCAGCTCACCGCAACCTCTGCCTCATGGGTTCAAGCAATTCTCCTACCTCAGCCTCCCAAGTAGCTGGGACTACAGGCATGTGCCACCATGCT
The DNA here is from genome assembly GCF_048565385.1 of Saimiri boliviensis. NCBI lineage: Eukaryota > Metazoa > Chordata > Mammalia > Primates > Cebidae > Saimiri > Saimiri boliviensis. The sequence continues at coordinate 56,128,419 of NC_133462.1, forward strand.
CAGCTATTTTTTTTTTTTTTTTTTGTATTTTTAGTAGAGATGGGGTTTCACCATGTTGACCAGAATGGTCTCGATCTCTTGACCTGTGATCCACACGCCTCGGCCTCCCAAAGTGCTGGGATTACAGGCGTGAGCCCCCGTGCCTGGCAACTATTGAGTGTTTCTATACAGAGAAGTTGAATTACTATTATCTTAAGCTAGACTGTTAACTATGAGATGTTTTATGTCAGTCTCTTGGTAATTAAGAGAAAATCTGTAGTATATACTCAAAAGAAAAAGGAATCAAATCGTCTGGCCTGGTGGCTCATGCCTGTAATCTCGGCACTTTGGGAGGCTGAAGTGGAGGGTAGGGATCACCTTAGGTCAGGAGTTTAAGACTAGTCTGACTAACTTGGTGAAACCCTATCTCTACTAAAAATACAAAATTAGCCAGGGATGGTGGTTCATGCCTGTAATTACAGCTACTTGGAAGGTTGAGGCAGGAGAATCGGTTGAACACAGGAGGCGGAGATTGTGTTGAGTCAAGATTGCACCATTGCACTCCATCCTTGGCAACAAAAGTGAAACTCTGTCTCAAAAAAAAAAAAAAAAGAAAAAGAATCAAAGCATATAACAACAATAAAAAGATATATATATATATATTTTTTTTTTCCAACAAAACCCAAGAGAAGACAGCATGAAAAGTAAAACGAAGACATTTTCAAATTAGTTCGATGCAAAAAAGTTATTGCGGTTTTTACCATAAAAAGTAATGGTAAAAATACTACAGTGTAATACTAAATGGTCAGACAACAATTCACAAAATGGCAGTAGTAAGTTCTTACGTATCAATAATTTTAAAAACATCAAACAATTTAATTATCTAATAAAAACACATTGCTAGGGTTTGAAAGTCCCCTTAAAAGTCATGTTGAAATTTAACTGCCATTGTTACGAAATTATAAAGCTAGACCTTTAAGAAGAAATTAGGTTATGAGGGATCTACTCTCATGAATAAATTAATGTCATTATTTTCACAGTGGGTTGGTTAGCAGGAAAGTAGGTCTATTATAAAAGTAAGCTCTGTGTGACCAGGGATGGTGGCTCATACCTGTAATCCCAGCACTTTGGGAGGCCCAGACGGGCGGATCACAAGGTCAGGAGATCCAGACCAGCCTGGCTAACATGGTGAAACCACGTCTCTGCTAAAAATACAAAGAATTAGCCTGGTGTGGTGGTTTGCCTGTAGTGCCAGCTACTCCAAAGGGTGAGGCAGGAGAATCACTTGACTTCAGGAGGCAGAGGTTGCAGTGAGCTGAGATTGTGCCATTGCCCTCCAGCCTGGGTGACAGATCCAGACATTGTCTCAAAGAACAAAAACAGAACAAAACAAAAAACCCCTCTGGCGTATGCCTTTTGCCATCTTCATGCCTTTGGTCATCTTATGATGTGGAAATATGATTCTAATCAGATGTGAATGACATGCTCTCGGACTTCCATAATCTAAAATTGTGAGCTAAGTAAAGTTTTATTCGTTATAAAATATCAACTCTAGGATATTCTGTTATTAAAGCACAAAATGAAATAAAAGATTTACAAAATGTCTAAATAGACGTTTTAAATTAACAGTATGCTAACAACCAGGCGTGGTGGCTCACACCTGTAATCCAAGCAATTTGGAGGCCAAGGTGAGTGGATCACCTGAGTTCAGGAGTTCAAGACTAGCCTGACCAACATGGTGAAACCCCATCTTTATTAAAAATAAGTTAATAAATAAGTAAATTAACAGTATGCTTCACACAAGTTACTTATTTTAGATTTAAAGGCACACATAAGGTAATGATTAAAAATTGGGAAAAAAAATACCAAAAATAATTGAAAGAGTGTAAGAGTGGCTATATTTATATCAGACAAAATAGACTTCTAGAAAAAAAATCTGTCCCAAGAGACAAAATAAAATCACTCTGTAATGATAAGAGGATAATTTGTCAAAGTATGTAACCATTAAAAAATATATGCACCCGACATTGAAGCACATAAATATATCAAGCTATATAAACAGAACTTTATTAAAAATACAGAGAGGCCAGGTGTAGTGGTTCATGCCTGTAATCCCAGCACTTTGGGAGGCCAAGGCGGGCGGATCACCCGAAGTCAGGAGTTTTAGACCAGCCTGGCCAACATGGTGAAACCCCATTTCTTAAAAAACAAAAAATAAATAAATAAAAAAATTCAGACAATAATAGAGGACTTTGTTATTCTACTTAAAACAATATATTATTCAGACAGAAAGCTAGAAAAAAAGCAATGTGTTTGCATAGCGCTATAGAACAATCGCCCTTATCAGACATATAGAGAATATTTCATATAACAAGATGAGAATACACTTTTTTTTTTTTTTTTTTGGGAGACAGAATTTCGCTCTTGTTACCCAGGCTGGAGTGCAATGGTGTGATCTCCGCTCACCGCAACCTCTGCCTCCTGGGTTCAGGCAATTCTCCTGTCTCAGCCTCCTGAGTAGCTGGGATTACAGGCACGAGCCACCATGCCCAGCTAATTTTTTGTATTTTAGTGGAGATGGGGTTTCACCTTGTTTACCAGGATGGTATCGATCTCTTGACCTCATGATCCACCGGCCTTGGCCTCCCAAAGTGCTGGAATTACAGGCTTGAGCCACCGCACCCGGTTAGAATACACATTCTTATCAAGCGCAAATGGAACATTATCCATGATAGATTATATGTTGGGAAAAAACAAAGTCTTTTTACATGTATAAAGATTAAAATTATATCAACTTTCTTTGTTTTTGTTTTGAGACAGAGTGTCGCTCTGTCACCCAGGCTGGAGTGCAATGGCAAGATCTCAGCTCACTTCAATCTCTGCCTCCCGGGTTTAAGTGATTCTCCTGCTTCAGCCTCCCAAGTAGCTGAGATTACAGGCATGCACTACCATGCCCACTTAATTTTGTGTTTTTAGTAAAGATGAGGTTTCAACATGTTGGTGAGGCTAGTCTAAAACTCTCCTCCTCAGGTAGTTCACCCTCCCAAAGTGCTGGAATTACAGGCATGAGCCACCCCAACCTACTGTTTTAACTTTTTAAATTACAATTTAATAAAAGTAGACATCAATAGCCTAAGAAAAATTTGAAACTCACAAATATGTGGACAATAAATGACATGTTCCTGGATATCCAATGCGTCAAGGAGAAAAAGGAAAAGGAAATCAGAAAGTATATTGAGAAAAAAGATAATAGAAAACATACAATAACTCCTGGGATACAAAGAAATAAAAAGACCCCCAAAACATTTATAAAACAGAAGTTTATGGTGCAATATTTCTCTATTAAGAAAAAGGATAAGGTGTTAAATTAAAAACCAATACACAAAATACTTAAAGAACAACAACTAAATAATCCCAATGTTAGCATAATAAAGAAAATAATAGGCTGGGTGTAGTGGCTCACACCGGCAATCCCAGCACTTTTGGAGGCCAAGATGGGCAGATCACCTGAGGTCAGGAGTTTGAGACAAGCCTGGCTAACATGGTGAAACCCTATCTCTACTAAAAATACAAGAAATAGCCGGGTGTGGTGGCAAGTGCCTGCAATTTTAGCTACTCGAGAGACTGAGGCAGAAGCATTGCTTGAACCTGGGAGGCAAATGTGGTGAGCTGAGATCGCATCACTGCACTCCAGCCTGGGTTATAAAAGCCAAACTTCATCTTAAAAAAGGGGGGGAGGCGGGGGTGGTCAGAAAGAGGGAGAGAGAGAGAGAGAGAAAGAAGGGAAAAAAGAAAAAAAAACCCAAAATTAGAGCAGAAATAGATTTCATAGATATTTAAGAACAAAATGCAAAGAAAGAATTTACATATAATGAAAAGTTTTAAGAAAAAGAAGAGTAAGTTTCCTTTTTAATTTTTAATTTGCTTAAGTTCTTATTTTTATTTTGCATTTATCCTTACAATAAGCAGGTCCAAATATTTTATTCTGACTCAAAGACATTTGATTTCCAGTAGGCTTTGTATTTGGGCACCAGAGGTGTGGTTTTGGGATTGTGAAAGAGAACTTGTGTAAAAGAAACAGGCAGAATGGAGAACGTGCTATAAAAAGCCTAAAGGGCCAGGTGCAGTGGCTCACTCCTATAATCCCAACACTTGATGGAGGCTGAGGTGAGTGGATCACCTGAGGTGAAGTTTGAGACCAGCCTGACCAACGTGGTGAAACTCTGTCACTACTGAAAATACAAAAAGTAGCCAGGAGTGGTGGCACACACCTGTAATCTAAGCTACTTGGGAGGCTGAGGCAAGAAAATCTCTTGAACCAAGAAGGCAGAGGTTGCAGTGAGCCGAGATCCCACCACTGCACTCCAGCCTGGGCGACAAGCTTGAAACTCTGTCCCAAAAAAAAGAAGAAAAGAAAAATATCTATAGATAGGGAACAGTTCAGTTGGTGAACAGACTGGTTAGTGCTGTGGATACTGGTCCAGGCAGGATAGCTCTGAGTTTCAAATGCGTGCACGCAGGCAGTTGGGAGAGACAGATGACTGAGAAGCCTAGGCTGGTGGAGAAAACAGGTCACTGGTGCAGATTCAAGATCTGTGCATAAAAGTAAGCCATGAATCCTCTGGGCACTTTCATAGCCTATTGACAGAAGACTGTAGAAGCACATGTTCTCTCAGCACAGTTTCTGAGGGTGAAGGTTGTCATGGGAGGGGTGTAGCTACATCGTTGCCCAGTGTGCATGTGTGTGAGTGTGCAGGAATCTTTTTGTAGCAGCAAGGTGGGGACTGGAGTTTGCCCTCACGACTCCTTTCCTTTGAGTTCTCAGCTCCCTCTGAACCCGGATGAGACCTAGAATCACAGGACAAATCACAGTTCAATAACGTATGTGTATAAGAATAGAGTCTCCATTTCCCAAAAGACCCACAGTCTCCCTCCAGCCAAAGCTGCTGTAATGTCTTTGTTCTCATACCAAATACACGGTGTTTGCTGAACACCTGCTGTGATGTCTTTGTTCTCATACCAAATACATAGTGTTTGCTGAACTCTTCAACACCAACTGAGTGTTCAGCAAGTCAATTCTCATAGAATCCAGAGTCACCATAGACCTGACCACTGCAGGACTCAGTTCTATAAACTTCTCCCTGAAGTTTAATAATTTGACAAAACCACTCAAAAAACTTGACAAAACACTCTACCTGTGTTTACTGGGTAAACATAATGAATACAATTCAGGAAATGCCAACTGGGAAGAAATGTATAGGGCACATCAAAGTGGGAGACAAAGATTGGGGGGGTGGATAATGAGTCCTGGTGAATAGCTACAATTAAGAAAATGCTGTAAGGCTTTGTGTTGTATTAAGAACAGCTACCGTAAAGAAATATCCTTATTATTATGACATTTTAGATATTTCCTCTTTTAGAAATCATTGATTCTCAGACTCTCCATTCCCATTGTTTTTCATAAACAAATAATTCTGTCTTCAGGGTTCAGAAGAAAATACTTGTTAAGCAAACTTTGCTTAAGTTTCTCTCTTTCCTCCAGACTCCTGGACTCTGCTCCACATCCAGTCTTAGCAAACATACAACCCCTCTTAATGTCCCTTCCAAGAACAGGCTGACTTCAGGGTGCAACATTCTCAAATCTTGCCACCCTCCATTCTGCCCCTCCTATCCCACCTTCTTTCTCATGTTGCCTGCTCCTCCGTATCAATGACAACCCTTTTCAGCCTGACTTGTGAGACGTTTGCCGAGATTATGTTTAGTGTTTCCCTGATTGCAAAACTATTTTACTAATTAATTTTTTTTGAGACAGTCTCACTCAGTCACCCAGGCTGGGATGCAGTGCCATGATCTCGGCTCACTGCAACCTACGCCTCCTGGGTTCAAGCAATTCTGCATCTGCCTCCTGAGTAGCTGGGACCTGCCACTACACCCAGCTAATTTTTTGTATTCTTAGTAGAGACAGGGTTTCACCATGTCGACCATGCTGGTCTTGAACTTCTGAGCTCAAGAGATCCATATGCCTTGGCCTTTAAAAGTGCTGGGATTACAGGTGTGAGCCACCAGGCCTGGCCACATTACTTTGAACAAAGTTAATTCTTACCTACATCTAAATGTATTTTATTTTATGATATGCAAAACCAGCCCCCAAACAATAACAATTAAATCCTGACAGAGGACATCACAACCCTCCTCCCATCTCAACTCTCACTGCATCTCACTTCATCTGCCCTTGGATCCCCACAGTTGAGATGGTGATACACTTTGACCCAGCTTACAGACATTACGGTAACTCTTACACGTAGGCCCAGCCAAAGAGAGAGATGTTGACTCTTTCCTGAAGTCTACAATTGTTCCCCTGAATTAAACACAAAACAAAGCAACAAAACAAACAAAAAACCCAAGTTTAGAAGGGTTGGTTTTAGATCAAGACATAGATTACCAAGTGGTAACATCTTGCTGTAACCTTTCTCACTCCCCCTGAAGCAGCTATGTTTAATCAGATCTGTTTCAAAATGCACAGACCAAATAACATGCTCAGATGTTTTCCTAATTTACAGTTTCTAACTAATATATTTTGATTTTCCTCTCTTACGGTGTAATTTATGTTCTTTTAGTTCCTTAATTACTTACGATGTCAATCAGATTGAGCTACTAATACATAATGGTAATTGTTTTTAAATCTGTAAGTTTTGCTTTGTATATTTTGAGCATACATTATTGGGTGTTTCGAATCATTGGAATGTTTTATCTTCCAGGGAGATTGGCACTTACACAATTTTAGTCCTCCTTGTTAGTTTTACATTGTTTCATTATTCTTTTTGTGATATACCTAGGGACCACAATGTATATCCTTCACCCACTAGTACTTATCCTAAGTTAGTACATTTATTGCTTTAATGCAACTTGTATCTAAAGTTGCAAGGACCTTAGGACATTTTATTCCATTTACCTTATTTCTACATTTTGTGCCATTGTTTCCATGTAGTTTATTTCTTAGTAGGTTTAAGAATCTACCAAACATTATTAACATTTATTATTATTAGATTAAAATACAATATTTATTCAGATTAATCATACTTTTGCTATTTTTGATGTTCCTTACTCTTCCATTTCTGTTCCTCCATTTGAAGCCATATTTTTTCTGTCTGAATAGTTCACTACAGCAATTCTTTTCTTTTACAAAATTTCAATCACAGCCTTTAATCTAACTTTTAATTTATTATTTTTAATGATCACATCACTGTGCATATTTATGGGGAACAGTATGACTTTTTAATACATATATAAAATGTGTAATGATCAAATCAGGATAACTAGCAAATCAATCACCTCGAACAGTTGTCCTGCTTTTTTACAACCATAAGTTTTTTAAGATTTCACTTTCTTTTCAAATCAACTTTACTGAGAATAATTTACATATAATAAAATGCACCCATTTAAAACTTACACTTTGAGGAGTTTTAACAGAATGTATAAATCTTTGAAACCAGCAGGATAATTAAGACATAAACATTTCTTTCAACCTAAGATATTCCCTTCTACTCTGTTGGAGTAAACCACTCATCCCCAGGAATCCACCGATTTACTTTCTGTCAATATAGATTTTTTTTTTTGGTTCTAGAATTTCATAAGAATGAAATAATGAGGCCGGGTGCAGTGGCTCAAGCCTGTAATCCCAGCACTTTGGGAGGCCAAGGCGGATGGATCACGAGGTCAAGAGATCGAGACCATCCTGGTCAACAGGGTGAAACCCCGTCTCTACTAAAAATACAAAAAATTGGCTGGGCATGGTGGCATGTGCCTGTAATCCCAGCTACTCAGGAGGCTGAGGCAGGAGAATTGCCTGAACCCAGGAGGCGGAGGTTGCGGTGAGCCGAGATCGCGCCATTGCACTCCAGCCTGGGTAACAAGAGCGAAACTCCGTCTCAAAAAAAAAAAAAGAATGAAATAATGGATATTTATTCCGAATAGTTTTTTTCTTGCCTATGACTTGTCTATTCATTATTTCAAAAATAAATTTTTCAAGAGTATAAGATTTAAAATGGGATGAAATCAAAATGATCACATTTTTCCTTTATAATTTGTACTTTTTTTTATCTTGTTGTTTTGTTTTGTTTTTGTGTTTGTGTTTGTCACAGATCTCATTCTGTTGCCCAGGCTGGATTGCAGTGGCACAATCCTGGCTTATTGTAACCTTTGCCTCCTGGGTTTAAGTGATTCTCGGGCCTCAGCCTCCAGGCCAGTTTTTACATTTTGTATCCTCATTAAGCAATTTTTGTCTGTGCATGGTGGTTCATGCCTGTAATTCCAGCACTTTGGAATGCTGAGTGGGATGAATCCCTTGAACACAGAAGTTTGAGACTAGTACGAACAAATGAGGAGACTCTGTCTCTTTAATAAAAAACACAAAAATTAGCTGAGCCATTTCAGGGGCTGAGGTGGAAGGATGGCTTGAGCCCGGGAGGTGGAAAATGCAGTGAGCTGTGACTATGCCACTGCACTCCAGCTTTGGTGACAGAGCAAGACCCTATCTCAAGGGAAATTTTTAAAAAAAAGGAAAGAAATTTTTGCTTACTTAAGTCCTCACAAATTTTCTCTTAGGTTTTCTTTAAAAGTTTTGTGGCTTTAACTTTTGCATTTAGATCTACAATCTGTTCTGAGTTAATCTTTGTTTACAGAGTAAACAAAGTATCAAAGTTCGTTTATTACCACATCAATATCCAGTTAGTCCAGCACAATTGGATGAAAAAACTATCCTATTTGAAGTGATTAATTTGGCACCTTTGTGTAAAACCGATTGGTCACATATATGTGGGTCTATTCCTAATCAATTCAGTTTCCTTGCTCTGTATATCCTGTGCTAAAACCACACTCTCTTGATTAGCTTTATAGTTAAGTCTTGAAATCAGCTGGAAATAAAGTCTTTCCAACTTTCTTCTCTGGAAAAAAAATTGTTCTGGCTGTTCTATGTCTTTTGCATACATACATAATTTTTAAACCAGCTTGTCAAATTTTGCTTAAAAGTTTGTTAGAATATTGATTGAGATGGTGAACCTGTAGATCAATGTGGGGAGAACTCACATCTTAAAATTTTCAAACCTCTAATCCATTAACATGGCATAGCTCTATTTATTTATAGGCTTCTTTAATTTCTCTCAGCAGTGTTTTGAGGTTTTTAGTATACAGAACTTATACTTATTTTGTTAAACTCATCCCTAATATTATATGTTTTTGATATTAGTGTGAATGGGACTTTTTTTTTTTAATGGAGTTTCACTCTTGTTACCCAGGCTGGAGTGCAATGGCGCGGTCTCGGCTCACCGCAACCTCTGCCTCCTGGGTTCAGGCAATTCTCCTGCCTCAGCCTCCTGAGTAGCTGCGATTACAGGCATATGCCACCATGCCCAGCTCATTTTTTGGATTTTTAGTAGAGACGGGGTTTCGCCATGATGGTCTCGATCTCTTGACCTTGTGATCCACCCACCTCGGCCTTCCAAAGTGCTGGGATTACAGGCTTGAGCCACCGCGCCCGGCCCCTGTGAATGGGACTTTTTTTGTGTGATAGGGTCTCACTCAGTTGCCTAGGCTGGGGTGCAGTGGTGTGATCTCGGTTTACTTCCACCTCTTAGGTTCAAATCGTTCTTCTGCTTCAGCTTCCCGAATACCTGGGATCACTGGGGCCTACCACCACACCCAGCTAATTTTTGTATTTTTAGTGGAGACGGGTTTTCACCATGTTGGCCAGGCTGGTCTAGAAATCCTGACCTCATGATCTGTCAACCTCAGCCTCCCAAAGTGCTGGGATTACAGGTGTGAGCCACCACACCCAGCCTGAGCTGTTTTTAAAATTATATTTTTTCAGTTGTTCATTGTTTGCATTGATCTTGTATTCTGCGACCTTGTTAATGTGACTTGTTCATTCAAATATCTTTATTTATTTATTTATTTTTTAAATTGGATTTTAGGTTTTGGGGTACATGTGAAGAACATGGAAGATTGTTGCATAGGTACACACATGGCAGTGTGATTTGCTGCCTTCCTCCCCTTCACCTGTAACTGGCATTTCTCCCCATGCTATCTCTCCCCAACTCCCCACCCCTATCTTTTTTTTTTTTAATGTACACAATCATGTTGCTTTTCAATACAAACAATTTTACTTCTTAATTACCAACCCGTCTGCATTCTCTCTTTTTATTGACTTATTTCACTGGCTGGAGCCTCCAACAAATGTTGAGTAGAAGCACTTTTTCTGATTTTACAGGGAAAGCATTCAATTTTTAACCATTTTGTTTGATAATAACTGTAGGTTTTTTGTAGTACCCTTTAACAGGATGGACAAGTTCCCTTTTATTCCTACTTTTCTAAGTTTTGATGGATAATAGGGGTTGAATTTTGTCAAATATTCTTCATGAGTTCATTAGGATGATTGCAATTTTTTTCTTCTATAAATAAAATAAATTACATCAATTTCATCTTTTAGAATTTAAGATTTAAACTAACTTTGTATGACTTAAAAAAGTTCCAACTTGTCAATATGTCTTATCCTTTTTATATATTGTGTTCTGTTTGCTAATATATGTCAAGGGTTTCTTTTGCATTTATTTTCATTGTTTGTTTTGGTATTGTCTGTTTCTGATTTTGGTAACAGAGAAACAGTAGGCTCATAAAACGGGTTGTGCTGTGCTCCCACTCTCTATTTTATGAAAGCGTTTTATTTTCATTAAATGTTAGAATTCACCAGAGAAGCTATCTGGGCACAAAGAAATTTGTTCATGTTTTGAGGACGTAGGAGGTTAATTATGAATTCAAATTATTTAAAAGATATAGGAATATTCCAATTTTAATATCTCTTTGGATCTATTTTGGTAATCTGAGTGTTTTGCTTTTTAAGTTTATATTTTATTGTACTTTAGATTCTGGGGTACATGTGCAGATCATACAGGGTTGTTGCATAGGTACATACATGGCAACATGGTTTTTTTTTGTTTTTTTTTTTTTCTTTCTCTTTTGAGATAGAGTCTTCCCGTTTCCCAGGCTGGAGTGCATTGGCGCAATCTTGGTTCACTTCAACATGCACCTCCCAGGTTTAAGTGATTCTCCTCTCTCAGCCTCTCAAGTAGTTAGGATTACAGGTGTCCACCACCACATCTGGCTAACTTTTTGAAAATTTAGTAGAGACAGAATTTTCCTATGTTGCCCAATGTGGTCTCAAACTTCTTGGCCTCCCCAAATTCTGGATTATATGTGTGAGCCATTGCACTCAGCTAGTAATTTGTGGTTTTAAAGAAATTTTTATCTTTTGTTTAAATCGTCAATTTTTGGTAAAACATTGTTTTATAATATCCCATGTTATCCTTTTTTATACTGTTAAGATCTATAGTGATGCCTAATCCTTGGTAATTTGTATTTTTGCCATATTTTGAAATCAAGTTAGCTATAGATTTATTAATTTTTTTGAAATTTTAATTTATTTTCCTCCATCTATTTTTAAATTTTATTTCTCCTATTCTTTTTCCTTCCATCTTCTTTCAATTTAATTTGCTCTTCTGTTTTTAGCTATGTAAGTTAGAATCTTAAAACATTGGTGTTAAAGCTTTTATCTTTTTTGACTTTTCGTTTCAGGGCTACATGTGCAGGTTTATTATATAGGTAAGTTGAGTCTTGCAGGGGTTTACTGTGCAGATTGTTTCACCACTCATTAATGAGCATAGTATCTGATAGCTAGTTTTTTGATCCTCACTGACCTCCCATACTCCACCCTCAAGTAGGCCCTGGTGTCTCTTGCTCTCTTCTTTCTGTCCATGCGTACTCTATGTTTAGCTCCCACTTATAAGTGAGAACATGCAGTATTTGATTTTCTGTTCTGCATTAGATTGCTTAGGATAATGGCCTCCAGCTCTATCCATGTTGCTTCAGGAGACATGATGTCATTCTTTTTTATGGCTGCACAGTATTTAATGGTGTATATGTACTACATTTTCTTTATCCAGTCTACCATTGCTGGTACTTAGGTTGATTCCATGTCTTTTTCCTTGTGAATAGTGCTGTTATGAACATATGCATTCGTAGGACTTTATGGTTGAATGATTCATATTCCTTTGGGTATATACCCGGTAGATTGCTGGGTAACATACTAGTTCTGCTATACATACTTTGAGTAATCTCCGAACTGCTTTTCAAAGTGGAAGGATTCCCTTTTCACTAATTGTTGCTGGGGTAACTGTCTAGCAAATGCAGAAGATTGAAACTGGACTCCTTCCTTTTATCGTATGCAAAAATCATCTCAAGATGGAGTGAAGGCTTAACCTTAAAACCTAAAGGGTTTATGGGGCCATAAAAACCCTTGAAGAAAACCCGGAAGGTAACCATTGAGGACATAAGTTCTGCAAAGATTTCATGACAAAGATGCCAAAAGCAATGGTAACAAAAACAAACATTGACCCGCGACCCGCTGCGCTCGGCCTTTATTTGTTTATTTACTTAGTTGGGTGCGTATTTATTGACTTAGAGGCAGGGAGGACGGCTTGCGTTCATTTGTTTATTTATTCATTTATATTGGTCTTTTGATTTTTGAAAATAGTCAGGGTTTCTTTCACCATCTTGGCAAGGCTGGTCTGGATGTGCTGACATCAGGTGATATAGCCGAATCAGGCTCCCAATGAGTGGGGGATCAAAATAATGTACCACCAAGCGGGGGTATTTATGTATTCATTTATTTATCTATCTATCGATTTATTAAGAGGCAGGGTGGCATTGATTGATGGATTGATTGATTTTCTGACATACTTACAAAGAGCGGGTCGGATTTATTTATTTATTTATTTATATATTCGGAGGTAGGCTTGCATTTATGCCTTGATCTGTCCAGTTACCTAATTGTTTAGAGGCAGGCTAACCTTTACGTATGTAGACTTAGGCTGGGAACGTTTATTTACACACTTACGTGTTTGTGTTTAGGCTCGTATGTACTCATTGACTTACCTATCCATATAATGATTTAGAGGCAATCTGGCGTTGATTAACTTAGATGCAGGCTCGTAATTATTTATTTATTTATCTATTAGATATGGCGTCTTGCTCTGTGAACAAGTTGGAGCACAGGGGCTCCTCTTGGATCACTGCAACCTCCGCCTTCTGGGTTCAGGTGATCCTTCCGCCTCTGCCTCCCGAGTAGCTTGGGGCACAGGCGTGTGCCACCACACCTGGCTACTGTTTTTGTGTTATTTGTGGAGACGGGGTTTCACCGAGTTGAGCAGGGTGGTCTCGATCTCTTGACCTTGTGACCCGCCGGTCTGTGGCTCCGACGAATGTTCTGCGATTAGAGGCGTGACCCGTGACCTGCTGCGCTCGGACTTTATTTGTTTATTTACTTAGTTGGGTGCGTATTTATTGACTTAGAGGCAGGGAGGACGGCTTGCGTTCATTTGTTTATTTATTGATTTATATTGGTCTTTGGATTTTTGAAAATAGAGTCAGGGTTTCTTTCACCATCTTGGCCAGGCTGGTCTCGATGTCCTGATCTCATGGGATATAGCCGAATCAGGCTCCCAATGAGTGGGGGATCAAAATTATGCGCCACCAAGCAGGGGTATTTATGTATTGATTTATTTATCTATATATCAATCAATTTATTAAGAGGCAGGGTGGCATTGATTGATGGATTGATTTGATTTTCTGAACTCCTTAGGAAGAGCAGGTCGGATTGATTGATTTATTCATTTATTTATATATTTGGAGGCAGGCTCGGAATTATGTATTGATCTGTCCAGTTACCTAATTGTTTAGAGGCAGGCTCACCTTTACTTATTTAGACTTAGGCTGGCAACGTTTATTTAAATACTTAAGTGTTTGTGTTCAGGCTCGTATGTATTCATTGACTTACCTATCCGTATAATGATTTAGAGGCAATCTGGCATTGATTAACTTAGATGCAAGCTCGTACTATTTATTTATTTGTATGTTAAAGATGGGGTCTTGCTCTGTGAACAAGCTGCTGGAGCGCAGGGTCTCCATCTTAGGTCACTGCCACTTCCGCTTCTGCCTCCTGAGTAGCTTGGGGCACAGGCGTGTGCCACTACACCTGGCTACTGTTTTTGTGTTCTTTGTGGAGATGGAGTTTCACCAAGTTGGGCAGGGTGGTCTCGATCTCTTCACCTTGCCCGCCAGTTTCTGCCTCCGAATGTTCTGCTATTAGAGGTGACCCTCTGTGCTCGGCCTTTAGACAGAGACTGGCAAATTGGATAAAAAGCCAAAACCCATCAGTGTGCTGTATCCAGGAAACCCATCTCACATTCCAGGATACACAAGGCTCAAAGTAAAGGGATGGAGGAAGATTTGCCAAGTAAATGGGAGTTGCAAGGCAGGAGTTGCAATTCTCATCTCTGATAAAATAGACTTTAAAGCAACAAAGATCAAAAGAGACAAAGAAGGACATTACATAATGGTAAAAGGATCACTGCAACAAGAAGAGCTAACGATCCTAAATATATACGCACCCACTACAGGAGCACCCAGATACATAAGGCAAGTTCTTAATGACTTACAGAGACTTAGACTCCCACACAATAAAAGTGGGAGACTTTAACACCCCATTGTCAATATTAGACAGATCATCCAGACAGAAAATTAACAAGGATATCCAGGACCTGAACTCAGACCTGGAACAAGCAAACCTAATAGACATTTACAGAAGTATCCGCCCGAAATCCACGGAATATACATTCTTCTCAGCACCACATCACACCTACTCTAAAATTGAGCACGTAATTGGCAATAAATCACTTCTCAGCAAATGCAAAGGAACGGAAATCATAACAAACAGTCTCTGAGACCACGGTGCAAATGAGAGAACTCAGAATGCAGAAACTAACTGAGAACCACACAGCTTCATGGCCCCTTTTTTAATCCTTCCAGCAAGGCTTCTCTGTACTGGAGTAGCCTTTGCGTGCCCTCTGGGGTGTCTGGATCCAACTGGGGGTCAGTTTCCGTTAAGTGGATCCTGACATGCTCTTGGGGGTTCTGGTAATCTGAAGGAACATGCTCCTCTAGCCTATTAGAAGAGGCTTGGAGGCCGGGCGCAGTGGCTGAAGCCTGTAATCCCAGCACTTTGGGAGGCCGAGGCGGGTCTATCACGAGGTCAAGAGATCGAGACCATCCTGGTCAACATGGTGAAACCCCGTCTCTACTAAAAATCCAAAAAAATTAGCTGGGCATGGTGATGCATGCCTGTAATCCCAGCTACTCAAGAGGCTGAGGCAGGATAATTGCCTGAACCCAGGCGGGGGACGTTGCGGTGAGCCGAGATTGCGCCATTGCACTCCAGCCTGGGTAACAAGAGCGAAACTACGTCTAAAAAAAAAAAAAAAAAAAAAAGAATTGGCTTGGAGTATTCTCTGACTTTCATCCATGTTAACAAAATGCATAAGCAGCTGATGGCAATATGCTACTGGGCAGGTTTTCGCGGGGCTTCTTTTAAATTTTGGCGAGCTTCTCCAAAGGTGGGATAGGTGCTGAGTGCAGAGGCTAGTGTTGAGTGCAGATTCGGATGCAGAGTGCAGAAGCGGGCATTGAGGAAGCTACCTGGTGAGGCTAGATGCTGAGGGCAGGGCTTGGTCAAGTGCAGAGTGGTGACTTAGTTTTCAGGCGTGGAGAGGCATGGGCGTGTCCAAGCCCCGTAGACCAGCCTTACAATATATATCTATTGTTCCATCTTATTGTTTTTCTTTTTCTGTTTTTTTTTTTTTTTTTTTTTTTTGAGACGGAGTTTCGCTCTTGTTACCCAGGCTGGAGTGCAATGGCGCGATCTCGGCTCACCGCAACCTCCGCCTCCTGGGTTCAGGCAATTCTCCTGCCTCAGCCTCCTGAGTAGCTGGGATTACAGGCACACGCCACCACGCCCAGCTAATTTTTTGTATTTTTAGTAGAGACGGGGTTTCAGCATGTTGACCAGGATGGTCTCCATCTTTTGACCTCGTGATCCACCGCTTCGGCCTCCCAAAGTGCTGGGATTACAGGGTTGAGCCACCGTGCCCGGCACATCTTATTGTTTTTCTAAACAGAGACAGGGTTTCTTTTAGCATCTTGGCCAGGCTCCTCTCGATGTCCTGACCTCAGGTGATATACTGGGCTCAAGCTCCCAATGGGTGGATGATTAAAAGTATGAGCCACCAAGCAAGGCTATGTATTTATTGAGTTATTTATCTATTAATTGATTTATTTAGAGGCAGACTCGCATTTTTTTATTTTCTGACGTACTTATTGTAAGGGTTATTGCCGAGTTTAAAATGAGGAAAGTGACGCCAGTAGAAGAAAATTAAATGCCAGTTTATTCAGCTCCGGGGTGAGGTTCTAAGGTCCAGGAAAGGGGCCAGAGAAGTTGCGCTGACTTCCTGGGGCATGGGGTTTTTAGGGCTATGAGTAACAAGCAACAGCTGGGTGCTCTGATTGGCTCCAGGGGAGTGCGATTGGGAAGGGGCGGGCTTTTCTAATACAAGAGCCGGCCAGGGTTGCGTCAGCTGGGGCTTTCCAGGGGAACTGTGTGCTAAGCCGGGTGCTGGGAGCAGAGACCAGTGCCAAGTGCAGAGGTGGGTGCCGGTCCGGAGTCAGGTGCCCAGTGCAGAATGGGTGGGCGTGTCCGGTCTCCTGGCGAGGCAACCGGCCTTACATTCCGACCCTTTTGATGATATAGGACGTTGCTGCTTTCTGGCTACTTCCTGCTGAATAGGGGCGGAGGGAGGGAGAAGGGTCAGTTGGCTGGTGCCCCCATTGTTATTTTTTATTAATTGGAAGAGATCCACCTCTTTCTCTATTTTGGCTGTGCTGCTCCCCAAACTCTCATCTTGCTTTGGGATCTCCATAGTCTTCGCCTGTGAAGCCAGAGACCAGGTGGTGGTAATAATGAAATCACTGGGGTAGTTTCCGTATGCGAGGGAGTTCTCGCGAGATCTGATGGGTATGTAAGTGTTAGCTAGTTCCGCCCTCATTCAGTCTTCCTCCGACAGCCTTGGGAGAAGGTGTCTGGCTTTCCGTCCCCTTTATCAGTCCCCGTGATTGCAGGCCTCCGGAGGCTTCCCCAGTTGTGCAGAATGGTGAGTCAGTTAAATTTTTTTCCTCCGCGTCCTGGGTTACAGCGAATCTTCCAGCTCAGCTTCCCGAGTATGTGGTCGCGTGCCGGGTTAATATTTTCGTGTTTTTAGTAGAGAGGGGGTTTCATTGTGTTGGCCAGGTTGTTGTCGATCTCTTGAACTCATGATGCGTCGGTCTCAGCCTCCAAAAGTGCTAGGGTTACAGGCTTGAGCCGCCGTGCTTAGCCTTTGTTTATTTCTCTCTCGTAAGGGTTATTGCTGAGTTTAAAATGAGGAAAATGAGGCCAGTATGAGAACAATTAATTAAATGCGAATTTATTCAGCTTGCGGGTGAGGTTCTGTGGTCTGGGAAAGAGGGGCCAGAGAAGTCGCCCTTTCCCAGTCCTGAGGTTTTCATAGCGAGTGAGGGTGTCTTGATTGGTTATGAGGGAATAGGACGTGGACTGGTCAGGCTGCTATTGTTGGTAGTCGGGATTTCTGGTGACCGGGCTGCCCAGGGGGAGCTGGACGGGGCAAAATGCTATTGGGCTGCTTTTGGCGGGGCTTCTTTCAAATTTTGGCGGGCTTTTCCAATGGCGGGCTAGGTGCCCAGTGCAGAGTCTAGTGTTGAGTGCAGATTGGGGTGCGGAGTGCCCAATCAGGCGTTGGGGAAGCTATGTGGCCGGGCTAGATGCTGAGTGCAGGGCTTGATGGTGATGTAGTTTTCAGGTGCGGAGAGGGACGGGCATGTCCGAGCTGGCAGGGACCGGCCTTACAATATATCTGTATTGTTTGCATTTGATTGTTTTTCTAAAGAGAGACAGGGTTTCTTTCAGCATCTTGGACAGGCTCCTCTCGATGTCCTGACCTCAGGTGATATACTGGGCTCAAGCTCCCAATGGATGGATGATTAGAAGCATGAGCCACCAAGCGAGGCTATGTATTTATTGAGTCATTTATCTATTAATCGATTTATTTAGAGGCAGACTCGAATTTGTTTATTTACTGACGCACTTACTGTAAGGGTTATTGACGAGTTTAAAATGAGGAAAGTGAGGCCAGTAGAAAAAAATTAAATGCCAATTTATTCAGCTTTCCGGCGAGGTTCTATGGTTCCGGAAAGGGGCCAGAGAAGTCGCGCTGACTTCCTGGGGCATGGGGTTTTAAGGGCTATGAGTAATGAGCAACAGCTGGGTGCTCTGATTGGTACCAGGGGAACCGGATTGTGACGGGGTGGGATGCTTTTGGTTCCAGGGTTGTCGGGGGGGTTTCCTAATACAAGAAGTGGCTAGGGATGTATCAACTGGGGCCTTCCAGGGGAACCGTTTGCAAAGCCAGGTGCTGGGATTCTTAAAATATATGTTTATTGTTTCCATCTTACTGTTTGTTTTTTTTTTTTTTTTTTTTTGAGGTGGAGTTTCGCTCTTGTCACCCAGGCTGGCGTGCAATGCCGCGATCCTGGCTCACTGCAACCTCCGCCTCCTGGGTTCAGGTGATCCTTCGGCCTCTGCCTCCCGAGTAGCTTGGGGGACAGGCATGTGCCACCATACCTGGGTACAGTTTTTGTGTTCTTTGTGGAGACGGGGTTTCACCAAGTTGGGCAGGGTGGTCTCGATTTCTTGACCTTGTGACCCGCTGGTCTGTGGCTCCGATGCATATTCTGCGATTACAGGCGTGACTTGGATTTTATTTATTTTTTCACTTAGTTGGGTGCGTTTTTATTGACTTAGAGGCAGGGAGGAGGGTTTGTATTCATTTGTTTATTTATTGATTGATTTATATTGGTCTTTTGATTTTTGAAAATAGAGTCAGGGTGTCTTTCACCATCTTGGCCAGGCTGGTCTGGATGTCCTGACATCAGGTGATATAGCCGGCTCAGGCTTCTAATGATTGGGGGACCAAAATCATGTACCACCAAGTGGGGGTATTTATATATTGATTTATTTATCAATCAATCGATTTATTAAGAGGCAGGCTGACATTGAATGATGGATTGATTGATAGATTTTCTGACCTACTTAACTTTCGAAGAGCAGGTCGGATTGATCGATTTTTTTCATTTATTTATATATACTGAGGCAGGCTTGCATTTATGCCTTGATCTATCCAGTTACCTAATTGCTTAGAGGCAGGCTCACCTTTTCGTATGTAGACTTAGGCGGACAACGTTTATTTACATACTTATGTGTCTGTGTTTAGGCTCATATGTACTTACCTATGCATATAATGATTTAGAGGCAATCTGGCATTGATTAACTTAGATACAGGCTTGTATTATTTATTTATTTATTTATTTATTTATCTATCTATCTATTAGAGATGGCGTCTTGCTCTGTGAACAAGCTGGAGCGCAGGGGCTCCATCTTGGCTCACTGCCACTTCCGCCTCTGCCTCCTGAGTAGCTTGGGGCACAGGCGTGTGCCACCACACCTGGCTACTGTTTTTGTGTTATTTGTGGAGACGGGGTTTCACCAAGCTGGGCAGGGTGGTCTCGACTCTTGACCTTGTGACTCGCTGGTCAGTGGCTCTGACGAATGTTCTGCAATTAGAGGGGTGACCCGTGACCCGCTGCGCTCGGACTTTATTTGTTTATTTACTTAGTTGGATGTGTATTTATTGACTTAGAGGCAGGGAGGACGGCTTGCGTTCATTTGTTTATTTATTGATTTATATTGGTCTTTGGATTTTTGAAAATAGAGTCAGGGTTTCTTTCACCATCTTGGCCAGGCTGGTCTCGATGTCCTGATCTCATGGGATATAGCCGAATCAGGCTCCCAATAAGTGGGGGATCAAAATTATGCGCCATCAAGCGGGGGTATTTATGTATTGATTTACTTATCTATATATCAATCAATTTATTAAGAGGCAGGGTGGCATTGATTGATGGATTGATTTGATTTTCTGAACTCCTTAGTTAGGAAGAGCAGGTCGGATTGATTGATTTATTCATTTATTTGTATATTTGGAGGCAGGCTCGGAATTATGTATTGATCTGTCCAGTTACCTAATTGTTTAGAGGCAGGCTCACCTTTACTTATTTAGACTTAGGCTGGCAACGTTTATTTACATACTTAAGTGTTTGTGTTCAGGCTCTATATATTCATTGAGTTACCTATCCGTATAATGGTTTAGAGGCAATCTGGCGTTGATTAATTTAGATGCAAGCTTGTATTATTTATTTATTTGTATATTAAAGATGGGGTCTTGCTCTGTGAACAAGCTGGAGCGCAGGGTCTCCAGCTTGGCTCACTACCACTTCTGCCTCTGCCTCCTGAGTAGCTTGGGGCACAGGCATGTGCCTCCACACCTGGCTACTGTTTTTGTGTTCTTTGTGGAGACAGAGTTTCACCAAGTTGGGCAGGGTGGTCTCGATCTCTTCACCTTGCCCGCCAGTTTCTGCCTCCGCATGTTCTGCGATTAGAGGTGACCCGCCGTGCTTGGCCTTTAGACAGAGACTGGCAAATTGGATAAAAAGCCAAAATCCATCAGTGTGCTGTATCCAGGAAACCCATCTCACATTCCAGGATACACAAGGCTCAAAGTAAAGGGATGGAGGAAGATTTACCAAGTAAATGGGATCTGCACAAAAAAAAAAAAAAAAAAAAAAAAAAAAAAAGGCCTGAGTTGCAATTCATCTCTGATAAAATAGACTTTAAAGCAACAAAGATCAAAAGAGACAAAGAAGGACATTACTTAATGGTTAAAGGATCACTGCAACAAGAAGAGCTAACGATCCTAAATATATACACACCCACTACAGGAGCACCCAGATACATAAGGCAAGTTCTTAATGACTTAGAAAGAGACTTAGACTCCCACACAATAATAGTGGGAGACTGTAACACCCCATTGTCGATATTAGACAGATCAACCAGACAGAAAATCAACAAAGATATCCAGGACCTGAACTCAGACCTGGAACAAGCAAACCTAATAGACATTTACAGAACTCTCCACCCCAAATCCACAGAATATACATTCTTCTCAGCACTACATCACACCTACTCTAAAATTGACCACATAATTGGCAATAAATCACTTCTCAGCAAATGCAAAAGAATGGAAATCATAACAAACAGTCTCTGAGACCACGGTGCAAACGAGATAGAACTCAGAATGCAGAAACTAACTCAGAACCACACAGCTTCATGGAAGCTGAACAACTAGCTCTTGAATGTTGACTGGATAAACAATGAAATCAAGACAGAAATAAAGATGTTCTTTGAAACCCACGAGAACGAAGACACAGCATACCAGGATCTCTGGGACACATTTAAAGCAGTCTCTAGAGGAAAATGTATAGCAATAAGTGCCCACATGAGAAGCAAGGAGAGATATAATATTGACACCCTAGCATCAAAATTGAAAGAGGCAGAGGAGCAAGATTAAAAAAAAAACTCAAAGCCTAGCAGAAGACAAAAAATAACTAAGATCAGAGCAGAACAGAAGGAGATAGAGACCAAAAATACTCTTAAAAAAATCAATAAATCCAGGAGCTGGTTTTCCGAAAACATCAACAAAATAGGGAGACCACTAGCCAGATTAATAAAAAAAGAGAGAATAACCAAATTGCTGCAATAAAAAATGATAAAGAAGATATCACCACAGATTGCACAGAAATCCAAACCATCATCAGAGATTATTACAAACAACTCTATGCACATAAACAAGTAAACCTGAAAGAAATGGATAAATTCCTGGACACATGCAATCTCCCAAGCCACAACCAGGAAGAAGTGGAAATCCTGAATAGACCAATAACAAGGTCTGAAGTTGAGGCAACAATTAAGAGCCTACCACCCAAAAAAAGCCCAGGTCCAGATGGGTTCACAGCCGAATTCTACCAGACCTACAAAGAGGAGCTGGTACCATTCCTTCTGAAACTATTCCAAATAATCCAAAAAGAGGGAACCCTTCCCAAATCATTTTATGAGACAAATATCTTCCTAATACCAAAACCCGGCAGAGACTCAACAAGAATAAAAACTTCGGGCCAATATCCATGATGAACAGAGCTGCAAAAATCTTCAAAAAAATACTGGCAAGCCAATTGCAACAGCACATCAAAAAAGCTTATCCAACGTGATGAAGTAGGATTCATCCCAGGGATGCAAGACTGGCTCAACATACACAAATCCATAAATGTAATTCACCACATAAACAGAACCAAAGACAAGAACCACATGATTATCTCAATTGATGCAGAGAAGGCCTTTGACAAAATTCAACAGTCCTTTATGCTAGAAACCCTCAAAAAACCTAGGTATTAACGGAACGTATCTCAAAATAATAAAAGCTATTTGTGACAAACCAACAGCAAATATCATACTGAATGGGCAAAAACTGGAGCATTCCCTTTGAAATCTGGCACTAGATAAGGAGGCCCTCTCTCACCACTCCTATTCAATATAGTACTGGAAATTCTAGTCAGAGCAATCAGGCAAGAAAAAGAAATAAAGGGTATTCAAATAGGAAAGGAGAAAATCAAATTGTCTCAATTTGCAGATGACATGATTGTATATCTAGAAGACCCCATCGTCTCAGCCCAAAATCTCCTAAAACTGATAAGCAACTTCAGCAAAGTCTCAGGATAGAAAATCAATGTGTAAAAATCACAAGCATTCCTATACACCAATAACGGACTTAAAGAGAGCCAAATCAAGAACGAACTGCCATTCACAATTGCCACAAAGAGAATAAAATACCTAAGAATACAACTAACAAGGAATGTAAAGGACCTCTTCAAGGAGAACTATAAACCACTGTTCAACGAAATAAGAGAGGACACAGGCAGATGGAGAAACATTCAACGATCTTGATTAGGAAGAATCAACATTGTGAAAATGGCCATACTGCCAAAAGTAATTTACAGATTCAATGCTGTTCCCATCAAGCTGCCAATGACCTTCTTCACAGAACTGGAAAAAACCACCTTAAACTTCATATGGAATCAAAAGAGAGTCTGCATAGCCAAGTCAATTCTAAGCAAAAACAACAAAGCAGGAGGCATCACACTACTGGACTTCAAACTATTCTACAAGGCTACAGTAATCAAAACAGCATGATACTGGTACCAAAACAGAGATATAGATCAATGGAACAGAACAGAGGCCTCGGAGGAAACACAACACATCTACTACTATCCGATCTTTGACAAACCTGACAAAAACAAGCAATGGGGAAAGGATTCCCTGTTTAATAAATGGTGTTGGGAAAACTGGCTAGCCATGTGCAGAAAGCAGAAACTGGACCCTTTCCTGACACCTTACACTAAAATTAACTCCAGGTGGATTAAAGACTTATAAGACCTAACACTATAAAAACCCTAGAAGAAAATCTAGGCAAAACCATTCAGGACATAGGCGTAGGCAAGGACCTCATGACCAAAATGCCAAAAGCAATGGCAAGAAAAGCCAAAATAGACAAATGGGCCCTAATCAAACTCCACAGCTTCTGCACGGCAAAAGAAACAGTCAGTAGAGTGAATTGACAACCAAACGAATGGGAAAATTTTTGCAGCCTACCTATCTGACCAGGGGCTGACATCCAGGATTTACAAAGAACTAAAACAGATCTACAAAAAACAAAACAAAACAAAGCAAACAAGCCCATTCAAAAGTGGGCGAAGGAGATGAACAGACACTTTACAAAAGAAGACATACAGGAGCCCAACAAACATATGAAAAAACGCTCATCATCACTGGTCATTAGAGAAATGCAAATCAAAACTGCATTGAGATACCATCTCACGCCAGTTTGAATGGCGCTCATTAAAAAATCTGGAGACAACAGATGCTGGAGAGGATGTGGAGAAATAGGAACACTTTTACTCTGTTGGTGGGAGTGTAAGTTAGTTCAATCATTGTGGAAGACAGTGTGGCAATTCCATAAGGACCTAAAAATAGAAATTCCATTTGACCCAGCAATCCCATTACTGGGTATATATCCAAAGGATTATAAATCATTCTACTATAAGAACACATGCACACGAATGTTAATTGCAGCTTTACAATAGCAAAGACCTGGAACCAATGCAAATGCCCATAGATGATACACTGGGGGCGGGGGGAAATGTGGTACATATACACCATGGAATATTACACAGCCATAAAAAACGATGAGTTCGTGTCTTTTGTAGGGACATGGATGAACCTGGAAACCATCATTCTCAGCAAACTGACACAAGAGCAGAAAATCAAACACCACATGTTCTCACTCATAGGCTGGTGTTGAACAATGAGAACACATGGACACGGGGAGGGGAGCACTACATACTGGGGTCCATTGGGGGAAAATGGGGGAGGGACGGGGTGGTAGGGAGGTGGGAAGAGATAGTATGGGGAGAAATGATAGATACAGGTGAGGGGTAGGAAGGCAGCAAATCACACTGCCATGTGTGTACCTATGTAACGATCTTGCATGTTCTTCACATGTACCCCAAAACCTAAAGTGCAATTAAAAAAAGGAAGAAAAAAGAAAAACGAAAAGAAAATCTAGGGTAAAGCCTGGGTGCAGTGGCTCATGCCTGTAATTTCATCACTTTGGGAGGTCAAGGCAGGAGGGTCACTTGAGCCCAGGCGTTGGAGATCAGTGTGGCCAACACATTGAGGCCTTACCTCTACAAAGCGTGCACGCGCACACGTGCACACACACACACACACACACAAATTACATGGGTGTGGTGGCACTTACTGTAGTCTCAAGTACTCAGGAGGCTGAGTCAAAAGGATTGTGTGAGCCTGAAAGGTGCTTGAGCTTGAGAGGCCGAAGCTGTAATGAGCTATGATTCCACCAAGGCACTCTATCTTGGGTAACAGAGCATGACCCTGACTCTAGAAAGAGGCTGGGCACAGTGGTTCACACCTGTAATCCCAGCCCTTTGGGGGCTTAGATGGGTGGATTCCTTGAGACCAGGAGTTTGAGACCAGCCTGGGTAACATGACAAAACCCCATCTCTATGGAAAATACAAAAATTAGCTAGGCATGGTGGTATGCACCTATAATTACAGCTACTCATGAGGCTGAGGCAGGAGGATCACCTAAGTCTGGGAGGTCAGTGCTGCAGTGAGCTATGATTGCAATACTGCATTCCAGCCTAGACAGCAGAGCAAGACCCTGTGTCAATAAATAAATTAAATAAATAAATAAATAAATGAAAGGAAGTAAAACATTCCTATCCCAATGGACAAATGGACTTGGGATATGCACAGGGAATATAGGAAAAAGTGTTTACTGATCATTTATTTTTTTTATTTTTTATTTTTATTTTTTTTTTGAGATGGCGTTTCGCTCTTGTTACCCAGGCTGGAGTGCAATGGCGCGATCTCGGCTCAGCGCAACCTCCGTCTCCTGGGTTCAGGCAATTCTCGTGCCTCAGCCTCCTGAGTAGCTGGGATTACAGGCATGCATCACTGTGCCCAGCTAATTTTTTGTATTTTTAGTAGAGATGGGGTTTCACCATGTTGACCAGGATGGTCTTGATCTCCTGACCTTGTGATCCACCCGCCTTGGCCTCCCAAAGTGCTGGGATTACAGACTTGAGCCACCGCGCTGGGCTGATTATTTATTTTGATGACAAAATTTTTTCTTTTGCCTCATTAAGATTAAGAAAAGCTGGTAAGGTGCAGTGGGTTATTCCTGTAATCCTAGCACTTTGGGAGGCCATGGAGGATGGATCACCTGAGGTCAACAGCTCGATACCAGCCTCACCAACACGGCAAAAACCCCATCTCTATTAAAAATACAAAAAATAGTTGGGTGTGGTCCTGGCCTCTGAGCTACTTGGGAGGTTGAGGCAGGAGAATTGCTTGAACCTGGGATGTGCATGATGCAGTGAGCCGAGGTTGCACCACTGTACTCCAGCCTGGACAACAAAACAAAACAAAACAAATAGAAAGATTAAGTAAAGCTTTTGGGCTCCATGCTGGCAGAAACACAGAGGATACAAGCTGTCACACACTGTCAGAGAACCTCTAAGTGGTACAACTTCCTAGAAAGTGCTTTGGCAGCTGGGCATGGTGGCACATGCCAGCTCTCCCAGTATGTTGGAAGGCTAAGACAAGAGGATTGCGTGGATCCGGGAGTTTGAGAACAGCCTGGGAACACACAAAGAACCTGTCTCTACAAAAAATTTTAAATTAGCCGGGCATATTAGTGAGCACCTGCAGTCCCAGCTACTGGTGAGACTGAGGTGAGATGATTGCTTGAGCCCAGGTGTTGTAGGCTGCAGTGAGCCATGATCACATCACTGTACTCCAGTGTGGCCAACAGAGCAAAACCCTGTCTCTATTTAAAAGAAAAGAAAGGCCAAGCAATGTAGCTTACTCCTGTAATTCCAGTAGCTCACTCCTGTAATCCCAGCACTTTGGGATGCTGAGGCAGGCAGACCACAAGGTCAGGAGTTTGAGACCAGCCTGGCCAGCATGGTGAAACCCCATCTCTACTAAAAACACAAAAATAATCCAGGCATAGTGGTGTGTACCTGTGATTCTAGCTACTTGGGAGGCCGAGGCAGGAGAATTGCTTGAACCTAGGAGGCAGAGGTTGCAGTGAGCCAAGATTGTGCCATTGCATTCCAGCCTGAGCAACAGAGTGAGACTCCATCTTAAAAAAAAAAAGAAAAAAGAAAAAAAAAAGAAAATGCTTTGGCATTATTTCCTAAGGGTACAATCATTTTGGAGAATCTACAGAAGTAATCTGAAATGCAGGTAACATCTAAACACAGTGGTTAATTCCTTGTTATGATACAGTCATACACTTATATATTTGTAGCTTTCACAATACTTAGGTTTTTAAAGGTGAAGAATAATTCACATACCATAAAAATTACCCTTTAGAATGTAAAATTTAGGCCACTTGCAGTGGCTCATGCCTGAAGTCCCAGCACTGGAAGGCTGAGGAGGGCAGATCACAAGGTCAGAAGTTTGTGACCAGCTTGGCCAACATGGTGAAATCCCATCTTCACTAAAAATACAAAAATTCGTCAAGCATGGTGGTGCACATCTGTAATTCCAGCTACTTGGGAGGCTGAGGCAGGAGAATTGCTTGAAACTTTGAGGTGAAGGTTGCAGTGAGCTGAGATCACACCACTGCACTCCAGCCTGGGCAACAGAGCGAGACTCTGTCTCTAAATAAATGAAATAAAAAATTTAGGTCAGACACAGTGGCACATGCCTGTAATCCAAGCACTTTGGGAGGCTGAGGCAGTCAGATTACCTAAGGTCAGGAATTGAAGACCAGCCTGGCCAACATGGTTAAACCCCATCTCTACAAAAGATAGAAAAATTAGTTGGGCATGGTGGCATGTGCCTGTAATCCCAGATACTTAGGAGGTTGAGGCAGGAGAATCGCTTGAAAATGGGAGGCAGAGGTTTCAGTGAGCCGAGATCATGCCACTGTACTCCAGCCTGGGCAACAGAGTGAGACTCCATCTTAGAATAAAATAAAATAACATGTAGAATTTAGGAGTTGTGCAACCATTCCCTCTATGCAATTCCAGAAGACTCATCACCACAGAAAAATCCCATCGCCATCAGCAGTCACTCATCACCCCTCCCTAGTCACAGGCCGCTATGAATCTGGTGGACTAGCCTGTCCTTTGCAGTTCACGTAAGTGAGATCATGCACTGTGTGGCCTTTTATATCTGGTCTCTCTCTCTGGCCATGAGGTCCTCAGGGTTTATCCAGGTTGTAGCCTTTGTCAGAGCCTCATTCCTTTTCATGGCTGAGCAATATTCCCTTTTCTGGACAGACCACCTTGTATTTACTCATCATGAGTGTTTTTTAAGGACATGGAACATGCTTAAATATGAGGTTTGGGCAAGAGTACCTGCGGTTTTCACCTTTTTTTTTTTTTTTTTTGAGACGGAGTTTCGCTCTTATTACCCAGGGTGGAATGCAATGGCTTGATCTCGGCTCACCGCAACCTCCACCACTTGGGTTCAGGCGATTCTCCTGTCTCAGCCTCCTGAGTAGCTGGGATTACAGGCACGCACCGCCATGCCCAGCTAATTTTTTGTATTTTTAGTGGAGACGGGGTTTCACCATGTTGACCAGGATGGTCTCGATCTCTTGACCTTGTGATCCACCCTCCTCAGCCTCCCAAAGTGCTGGGATTACAGACTTGAGCCACCGCGCCCGGCCTGGTTTTCACCTTTTAAAAAAATTTTATTATTTTTACTGCATTTTAGGTTTTGGGGTACATGTGAAGAGTAAGCAAGATTGTTGCATAGGTACACACATAGCAGTGTGATTTGCTGCCTTCCTCCCCATCACCTATATCTGGCATTTCTTCCGATGCTATGTCTCTTCACTTTTTTTTTTCTTTTTTTTTTTTTTTTGAGACGGAGTTTCTCTCTTGTTACCCAGGCTGGAGTGCAACGGCGCGATCTCGGCTCACCACAACGTCCACCTCCTGGGTTCTGGCAGTTCTCCTGCCTCAGCCTTCTGAGTAGCTGGATTTACAGGCATGCACCACCATGCCCAGCTAATTTTTTTTATTTTTAGTAGAGATGGGGTTTCACCATGTTGACCGGGATGGTCTCGATCTCTTGACCTCATGATCCACCCGCCTCAGCCTCCCAAAGTGCTGGGATTACAGGCTTGAGCCACCGCACCTGGCCGTCTCTTCACTTTTTAATAGCAAAACCACAATTGCTTTTGCACCGACCTAATAATGTAGTAATTGAAAAACCTACATGCAATATCATTCACATTACTAGTACCTGGTTGGTTTTCCTTTTTAAACTTTTTGCTTTTTTTTGAGATGAAGACTCACTCTGTTGTCCAAGCTGGTGTGCAGTGGTGCAATCTTGACTCACTGCAACCTCTGCCTCCCGGGTTCAAGCAATTCTCCTGCTTCAGTCTCCTGAGTGGCTGAGATTACAGGCATGCGCCACCACACCTGGATAATTTCTTTGTATTTTAGTAGAGACAGGGTTTCACCATATTGGCCAGGCTGGTCTTGAACTCTTTACCTTGTGATCCACCCACCTCAGCCTTCCAAAGTGCTGATAGTAGAGGCATGATACACCATGCCTGGCCTACACTTTTTTTATTACCTTTTTTTTTTCCTTTTTGTGGTAAATGGAGTCTCAGTATATTGCCCAGGGAGGTCTCAAACTCCTGGGGTTAAGTTAACCTACCATCCCTGCCTCCCTGAGAACTGAGCTAACAGGCGTGAGCTACCATGCCTGGTCCATTTTTTGGTTTTGTTTTTAATACACAGAAAAAGACATGGAAAATAAGGCGAAAAGGTTTACCACTTCTTTTCCTGGTCCCCAAAACAAAATATAATCCTTACAGTAGTTATATAAAATCATACAGTATTTTAAAGTCATCTTTAGGCCAGGTGCAGTGGCTCATGCCTGTAATCTCAGCATATTGGGGGGCATAGGCGGATGGATCACACGATCAGGAGGTTGAGACCAGCTTGGCCAATATAATAAAACCCCATCTCTACTAAAAATGCAAAAGTTAGCCAGGCATGGTGGCACATGCCTATAATCTCAGCTACTCGAGAGGCTGAGGCAGGAGAATTGCATGAACCCGGGAGGCTGAGATTGCACCACTACACTCCAGCCTGGGCAATAAGAGCAAAACTTCATTTAAAAAAAAAAAAGTCATTTTTGTTTTCACCTCTTTTTTTTTTGAAAGTAAAAAACAAAAATGAATTATCTCTAACCATGCCTCATGGGTCATGCTTATGATCCCAGCACTTTGGAAGGCCGAGGTAGGCAGATCACTTGAAGTCAGGAGTTCAAGACCAGCCTGGCCAACATGGAGAAACCTTCTCTCTAACAAAAATACAAAAATTAGGTGGGCGTGGTGGTGCACACCAGTAATCCCAGCTACTCGGGAGGCTGAGGCAGGAGAATTGCTTGAACCCAAAAGATGGAGGTTGCATTGAGCCGAGATCGCACCATTGCACTGCAGCCTGGGTGACGAGAGTGAGACTCCGTCTCAAAAAAACCAAAGAGCCGGGCGCGGTGTCTCAAGCCAGTAATCCCAGCACTTTGGGAGGCCGAGGTGGGTGGATCATGAGGTCAAGAGATCGAGACCATCCTGGTCAACTTGGTGAAACCCCGTCTCTACTATAAATACAAAAAATTAGCTGGGCATGATGGCTCGTGCCTGTAATCCCAGCTACTCAGGAGGCTGAGGCAGGAGAATTGCCTGAACCCAGGAGGCGGAGGTTGCGGTGAGCCGAGATCACACCATTGCACTCCAGCCTGGGTAACAAGAGTGAAACTCCGTCTCAAAAAAAAAAAAAAGAAAAGAAAAAAGAAAAAAAGAAAAGAAAATATTGCTCCATGTTCCTTCCTCAGACCCATTCTTGGCCCCTGTAGCCACCATTCATTCACAGCCGAGGCAAATCTTTCAAACTTTTAGGCATATGCAAACGTTGGCATCAGAAGAAAGCAGTGACACTAAGTAGCATTAATGGTTCATTTCCTCAGGTTGTGTCATCTGAGCCTCCTGGAAACGCTGTGAGGTAAGTGATATGGTCATTAGTACTGATTGTGCAGATGAATGATCACGGGTACAGAGAAGGTATACAGAGAAGGTACCTGACTCACCCTCAAGCCCACAGCTAGACAGTAGTGCAGCCAGAACTGGCCATAATTTTCAGTCAGACCGTAGGGCTCTCTAATGGAGATTAGCACTACTTTGTATGCACACTTGCAATTTGTTTTCCAAAACTGGACTCACTCAACACAGATTGCTCTGATACTGGCTTAGCTTTTTTTTCCTTTTCTCACTTAAGTTCCTATGATCCACAGCTTGCTAAATCAATATATTTTTATGCAGAAAAACAATAAAAGATATAAAAACAATATATATTTTTTAAAAAAATCCGTGCATTTTAACAACTCCAGAGTAATTTTTTTTTTTTTTTGATATGGAAGAAGCTCACTCAACTTTAAACATATGCTCCTTCCCAAATCCAAAGAGATACATTCAGTGGTGTGCCTCCTCTTAGGTGGTGGGAAGGAAAAAAACGGAGGCAACAATGTATCCTTCTTTTGAAGTCAAGCAAGAGGAAAATGAACAGTAACAATCTGCCTTCAGGGCACACACATTTCATTCTTAACAGTTAGAAAGTGTCTTTCTATACTAAAGAAACGGTAAAAGAGCCGTTTACAGGCAGCAGACATATAGTGGTTATCTGAGCAGAGACTGTATTTATTTATTTATTTATTTATTTATAGACCGAGTTTCGCTCTTGTTACCCAGGCTGGAGTGCAATGGCGCGATCTCGGCTCACCGCAACCTCCGCCTCCTGGGTTCAGGCAATTCTCCTGCCTCAGCCTCCTGAGTAGCTGGGATTACAGGCATGTGCCACCATGCCCGGCTAATTTTTTTGTATTTTTAGTAGAGACGGGGTTTCACCATGTTGACCAGGATGGTGTCCATCTCTTGACCTTGTCATCCACCTGCCTCGGCCTCGCAAAGTGCTGGGATTACAGGCATGAGCCACCGCGCCTGGCCGAGACTGTATTTATTTATTCATTTATTTATCTATTTTTGAGACAGAGTCTCACTCTGTCACCCAGGCTGGAGTTTAGTGGTGGTATCTCAGCTCACTTTAACCTCCACCTCATGAGTTCAAGGAATTCTCCTGTCTCAGCCTCCTGAGTAGCTGGGATTACAGGCATGCGCCACCAAACCCAGGCTAATTTTTTTTTTCAGATGGCATTTCACTCTTGTTGCCCAGGCTGGAGTGCAATGGCACAATCTCAGCTCACCACAACCTCCACCTCCCAGGTTCAAGTGATACTCCTGCCTCAGCCTCCAGAGCTCGGATTACAGGCATGTGCCACCATGCCCAGCTAATTTTATATTTTTAGTAGAGATGGGGTTTCCCTTTTTTGGTCAAGCTGGTCTTGAACTTCTGACCTCAGGTAATCCGCCCACCTGGACCTCCCAAAGTGCTGGAATTACAGGTGTGAGCCACTGTGCCCCACTGAGTAATTTAATTTATATAGTTACTGGGGCACGGTGACTCACGCTTGTAATCCCAGCGCTTTGGGTGGCAGAGGCGGGAGGATCACCTGAAGTCAGGAGTTCCAGACCAGCCTGGCCAACATAGTGAAACCCTGCCTCTATTAAAAAAAAAAATAGCCATGCTTGATGACATGCAACTATAATCCCAGCTACTGGAGAGGCTGAGGCATGAGAATTGCTTGAGCATGGGGAAGTGGAGGTTGCAGTGAACCGAGATAGCACCACTGCACTCCAGCCTGGCAACAGAATGAGACTTGTTCTCCAAGAAAAATAAAATTAGCCAGGTGTGGTGGCTGTAAGGCCGGCTGCCTCACAGAGGGTTAAAGGGACACATCCATCTCTCTCTGTGTCTGATAACTACATCATCACCCAAGCTCATTATCTGACCTCCCCGGATGGCTTCCCTGCACCTGCCTCTGCATACCAGACCCAAGCCAACATTCAGCACTAAATTATGCATTCAACCCCCAGCCCGCTGTTGATAAACCCTGCAGGAAAATTTTTTAAAGAAGCCCCATCAGACCCTGGCCAGTAGCAGTCTGCTCTGTATGCCCCCGGAAGGCCTGCTTACCCAAGATCCTGCCTGCCCACCCATGACCACTAGCTCCAGGTATTTCCTGCTTCTTCTTTTTTTTTTTTTTTGAGATGGAATTTCACTCTTGTTACCCAGGCTGGAGTGCAATGGCGCGATCTCGGCTCACCGCAACCTCCGCCTCCTGGGTTCAAGCAATTCTCCTGCCTCAGCCTCCTGAGTAGCTGGGATTACAGGCACGCACCACCATGCCCAGCTAATTTTTTGTATTTTTAGTAGAGACGGGGTTTCACCATGTTGACCAGGATGGTCTCAATCTCTCGACCTCGTGATCCACCCGCCTCGGCCTCCCAAAGTGCTGGGATTACAGGCTTGAGCCACCGCGCCCGGCTATTTCCTGCTTCTTAATAGCCAATAAGATTGCCTTCACTTTGTTTTCCCAACAGCCAATCAAGGCCCTCTTACCCAACGTCCCGCCCACCTACCAATGGCAACTAGTTCTAGGCATTTCCTGCTTCCTGACAGCCAATAAGATAGCCTTTGCTTTGTTTCCCCAATAGCGAATCAATCGCCTTCCCTCCCCATAAAACCCCATAACCTGAACAGCCAGGCATGGCTTCTTTGGCCCCTTCCTGGACCACAGAACCTTGCCTGGGGAGCTGAATAAATTAGTTTCTCATTTTCTTATACTTGCCTCCATTTCCTCATTTTACCTTGGGAATAAATCTTACAGTGGCAGGTCCCTGTAATCCCAGCTACTCAGGATGCTGAGGCAGGAGAATCGCTTGACCCCAGGGGGCTGAGGTTGCAGTGAGCCGAGATCGTGCCATCACTCTCCAGCCTGGATGACAGAATGAGACTCCATCTACTGGACTCCATCAAAAAAGAAAAAAAGTACATGCTATTGATGGACATTTAGATTATTTCTGAGTTTTGCTACTTTTGCACACTGTCTTTTAATGAAATGCCTTCTGAACATGTTTATTTCTAAACACATACTTGTATGTGTCAGTACATTTAAGCATATGTGTGTGAACATGTCCCTAGAATTATTACACATTTGTATTTCCTCACATGGAAAATGCCTATTCATACTTTTTCTTTCTTTTCTTTTTTTTTTTTTCTTTGAGATAGGGTCTGGCTCTGTCACCTGGGGTGGAGTGCAGTGGTGCTATCATAGCTCACTGCCACCTCGATCGATCTCCCGAGTTCAAGCGATCCTCCCACCTTTGCCTCCCAAGTAGCTCGGACTATAGGGAAATACCACCGGACTCAAACTAACTTTAAAATGTTTTGTAGAGATGGTGTCTCGCTGTGTTGCCCAAGCTGGGCTCAAACGATCCTCCCACCTTAGCCTCACAAATTGCTGGGATTACAGGCATGAGCCACCGTGTCTGGCAACATGTGGGTAATACCTAGGTGACAGGTTAATAGGTGCAGCAAACCACCATGGCACACATTTGCCTATGTAACAAACCTGGACATCCTGCATGTATATCCTGGACTTAATTAAATTAAATTAATTTTGATTTAATTTTTTTTTTTTTTGAGATGGAGTTTTGCTCTTCTTGCCCAGGCTGGAGTGCAATGGCGTACTCTCGGCTCACTGCAATCTCCACCTCCCAGGTTCAAGTGATTCTCCTGCCTCAGTCTCCTGACTAGCTGGGATTACAGGCCTGTGCCACCATGCCTGGCTAATTTTTGTATATTTAGTGGAGATGGGGTTTCTCCATGCTGGTCATTCTTGTCTTAACTCCTGATCTCAGGTGATCCTCTGGTCTCAGCCTTCCAAAGTGCTGGGATTACAGGCATGAACCACCACCAGTCTTTATTTTATTTATTTATTTATTTTTTATTAAAAAAGGATCCAGCTTCTTGGTTTTCCTGGCGTCAAAGCACCCACGTTCCTTGGCTTGGGACCCATTCCCCCACTTTCACAGCCAGTCAGTGCAGTCTCTCTGGTCTCTCTTGTGAAGGACACTGTGAGGATACTGGGGCCCCAGATCATCCAGGCCACCCTTTCATTTCAGTCCCTCACTCAATGTCTGCAGAGTCTCCTTTGACATGGAAAGTGAAATACCCCTGTATTTGGGGAATTAGAACAAGGACATGTTTGGGGGCCATTCTTCAGCCCATCATCACTTGGATTCCCCAGAGGCAGAACCTCAGACAGAAGGTTGATGTCCTCTTGTGTTCTGGGGGAGTGCAGTCCAATCCTCTGTACAAGAGGAAGGGATAAAGACAATGAAGCAAGGCTGAGCACTGTGGCTCACACCTGTCATACCAGCAGTTTGGGAAGCCAAGGCAGGTGGATCACCTGAGGTCAGGAGTTCAAGACCAGCCTGACCAACATGGGGAAATGCCATCTCTACTATAAATAAGATAAATAAATACAAATTAGCTGGGTGTGGTGGTGGTTACCTGTAATCACAGCTACTAGGAAGGCTGAGATGACAACCATTTGAACCTGGGAGTCAGAGGTTGCAGTGGGCCGAGATCACGCCACTGCACTCTAGCCTGGGTGACAATGGGACTCCATCTAAAAAAAAAAAAGCAACAGTGAAGCAGGGAGTGATTGCAGGCCCATAAGAGAGTGTGTCCCTACCTGTTTTAGCCTTGGCTTTATATAAGTGCCCTTGTTCCTGCACGATCATGGAGGCAGCATCTCAGGGCCCAGTAGACAGGAGGCTGACTCACTGGCTCCTCACTGGCCACAGGCTCACCTCTGCACTTTCTGGTTGTGGCCACCCCTGTGCAGGGGGAAAGCCCTGGTGCAGAGCTCACACCTGTGTGACATCTGTCTACACCTGACAGAGCTAGCTCAAGAGTAGGTGAGGTTGAGAGGCTCTGCAGGGGTTCATAAGAGAGTCTCATACCAGAACCAGCCACGTAATTAGCAGGGCTCAGTAGAACATGAAATCACCGGCTGAGTGTGGTGGCTCACACTTGTAATCTCAGCACTTTGGGAGTCCAAGGCAGGTGGATCACCTTAGGCCAGAAGTTCGAGACTAGCCTGGTCAACATGGAAAAACCTTATCTCTACTAAAAATACAAAAATTAGCCAGGAGAGGTGGTGGGCACCTGTAATCCCAGTTACTTGAGAGGCTGAGGTTGAAGAATCACTTGAACCTAGGAGGCAGAGATTGCAATGAGCCGAGATTGTGCCATTGCACTTCAGCATGTGTAAAAGAGTGAGACTCTGTCTCAAAAAATACTAATAATGAAAAAAAAGAGAGAGAAAACATGGGGCCTTTTTTCAAAAATTTTTAAGGATTTCAAGACAATGACCCAGTAGTAAACCAAGTGTGGGGCCCTCCGACCACATGGTCCTTCCAATCATAGGTTCCCAGGTGATTCACAAGTCATACACATGTGAGGTTGGCCCGGTCCCATACACCTGCCAAAATATTTTTTTTTTTTTTTTTTTAGATGGAGTTTTGCTCTTGTTACCCAGGCTGGAGTACAATGGTGCGATCTTGGCTCACCACAACCTCCACCTCCTGGGTTGAGGCAATTCTCCTGCCTCAGCCTCCTGAGTAGCTGGGATTACAGGCACGCATCACCGTGCCCAGCTAATTTTTTGTATTTTTAGTAGAGACGGGGTTTCACCATGTTGACCAGGATGGTCTCAATCTCTTTTTTAAAATTTATTTATTATTTATTATTTTTTAATTTTTTATTATTTTTATTTTTTTTTATTGCATTTTAGCTTTTGGGGTACATGTGGAGAACATGCAAGATTGTTGCATAGGTACACACTTGGCATTGTGGTTTGCTGCCTTCTGTCCCCTCACCTGTATCTGTCATTTCTCCCCATGCTATCTCTTCCCACCTCCCCACCCCCCGGTCTCAATCTCTTGACCTCATGATCCACCCGCCTTGGCCTCCCAAAGTGCTGGGATTACAGGCTTGAGCCACCGCGCCCGGCCTTTTTTTTTTTTTTCCAAAATATTTTTTATATATTCTAAAGGGGTTTGCTTAAGCTCTTAGGACGGAAAAAAGTCACAACAGAGTAAGTCATTAAACATTTAAAACTTACCTGTCTGGGTGTGGTGGCTCATGCCTGAAATCTCAGTACTTTGGGTAGCCGAGGTGGGCAGATTACATGAGGTGAGGAGTTCAAGACCAGCCTGACCAACATGGTGAAACACTGTCTCTGCTAGAAATTTATAATCAGTTGGGTGTGATGGCGCATTCCCATAATCCCAGCTACTCAGGAAACTGAGGCAGGGGAATCCCTTGAACCAAGGAGGCAGAGGTTGCAGTGAGCTGAGATCATGACATTGCACTCCAGCCTGGGCAAAAAGAGCAAAACTCTGTCTTGAGGGGGAGAAAAACAGGTGTTGGGGCTCACACCTGCAATCCCAGCACTTTGGGAGGTGGAGGGGCAGATCACCTGAGGTCAGGAGTCTTAGACTCAGCTGGCTAACATGGTGAAACCCGTCTGTACTAGAAATACAAAAATTAGCCAGGCATTATGGTGAGCATCTGTGATCCCAGCTACTCAGAAAGCTAAGGCAGGAGAATCACTAGAACCAGGGAAGCTGAGGTTGCCATGAAACGAGATTGTGCCACTGCACTGCAGCCTGAGCAACAGAGAGAGACTCCATCTAAAATGATAATAATAATAGTCTCCAATCCCCATTCAGGTTGCTGCAAATGAATTATTTCATTCCTTTTTATGGCTTAGTAGTATTTCATGATATATATATAACAGTTTATCCACTTGTTGATTCATGGGCATGTCAATGGTTAATTTCACATTTGTGTATTTTACCATAGAAACAAAAACAAAAGCCTTATCCAACATCCACTTTAATGGCTAAAAGAAAAAGATGTGTTGGGGAGGATATGGAGCAACCAGAAGTCCTGGAGTTGGTTGGTGTGGGTGTGAGATGGCACTACCCCTTTGGGAAATGGCCTGGCAGTTTCTCTATCGTACTAAATATGCACCTACCCCGAGACCCAGAAATTCCACTGGCACGTGTTTAACCAAGAGAAATAAAACATGTGTCACAAAAAAACCTTGTAAAGAATGTTCAGGCTGGGCACAGTGGCTCACACTTGTAATCCTAGCACTTTGGAAGGCTGAGGTGGAAGACTCACAAGGTCAGAAGTTTGAGATCAGCTTCACCAACATGGTGAAAGTTGTCTCTATTAAAAATAAATATCAGTGGGGCATGGTGGCATACGCCTCTAATCTTAGCTGCCCAGGAGGCTGAGGCAAGAGGATTGCTTGAACCCAGGAGGTGGAGGTTGCAGTGAGCCAAGATTGTACCACTGCTCTTCAGCGTGGGTGACAGAGTGGGATTCCATCTCAAAACAAAAAAAATGAGGAATGTTCAGAGCAGCTCTTCTCATCATCTCATCAGAGTAAAAAGTAAAAACGTGGAAACATCTTAGGCATCCCACCACGGGTGAGTGGATAAACAAACTGATCCATTCATACCACGAATTATCACTCAGCAAGAAAAAGTAACTGTTAAGTGCCATCATAAATGACTCACAGAAGCTTTACCCCAAGTGAAATAAGCCTTCCACAAGAAGACAGTGTGATTCCATTTACATGACACCCTAGAACAGGCAAGCCTTGTACACAGGCTGTGTGGTTGGAAGAGTCACAGACCCGAGATTCCTGTGTCCTAATCCCAGGACCTGTGAATATGGTTTTTTTTTTCTTTTTCTTTGAGATGGAATCTAGCTCTGTTGCCCAGGCTGGAATGCAGTGGTGTAATCTCAGCTCCCTGGAGACTCCTCCTACTGGCTTTAAGCAATTATCCTGCCTCAGCCTCCCTAGTAGCTGGAACCAGAGGGGCACACGGCCATGCCCAGCTAACTTTTTCATTTTTGGTAGGGAGCGGGTTTCACCATGTTGGCTAGAATGGTCTTGAGTTCTTGACCTCGTGATCTGCCTGCCTCAGCCTCCCAAAGTGCTGGGATGACAGGTGTGAGCCACCATGCCAGGCCTAATACGTTTTCTAACATAGAATAGCAGGGACTTGGCAGATGTGTCTCCATTAAAGATCTTGTGGTTGGGTGCAGTGCATCATGCCTGTTATCCCAGCACTTTGGTACTTTGGGAGACCAAGGTGGGCAGATCACCTGAGGTTGGGAGTTTGAGACCAGCCTGACTGACAAGGAGAAGCCCCGTCTCCACTAAAAATACAAAATTAGCCTGCATGGTGGCACACGCCTGTAGTACCAGCTACTTGTGAGGCTGAGAATTGCTTAAACTCAGGAGGCGGATGTTGCAGTGAGCCGAGATGGAGCCACTGCACTCCAGCCTGGACAACAGGAGTGACACTGTATCTCACACACACACACACACAAAAAGGCCGGGCACGGTGGCTCAAGCCTGTAATCCCAGCACTTTGGGAGGCCGAGGCGGGTGGATCACGAGGTCAAGAGATCGAGACCATCCTGGTCAACATGGTGAAACCCTGTCTCTACTAAAAATACAAAAAACTAACTGGGCATGCTGGTGCGTGCCTGTAATCTCAGCTACTCAGGAGGCTGAGGCAGGAGAATTGCCTGAACCCAGGAGGCGGAGGTTGCGGTGAGCCGAGATCGTGCCGTTGCACTCCAGCCTGGGTAACAAGAGCGAAACTCTGTCTCAAAAAAAAAAAAAAATCAGTGGTTACCTGGGTTGAAAGAAGAGATAAGGTTGAAAAGGTGGTGCACAGAGGGTTTTGGGGGCAGTGAAACTACGCTGCTTGACACTGTTATGGTGGATATATAACCTCATGCGTTGGGTAAAACCCGCAGAAGGTATACCCTGAGAACTATGGACCGGGCTGTGCACAATGCAGAATGCAAACATCCTGCCCCTGCAAAGTAGAGGAGGGTCTATGCCAGAGTGCAGGTTGATGGAGGGAGGAGACGAGGGCCTCCCCAACTGGGCCAGAAGAAGCTCACAACGTAAACATATGCTGCTTCCTAAATCCAAAGACATGCATTCAGTGGTGTGCCGCCTCTTTGGTGGTGGGAAGGATCGAGCCGGAGGCAACAACATATCCTGCTTTTGATGTCAAGGAAGAGGATAATGAACACCAACAACCCGCCTCCAAGGCACACACATTTCATTCGTAACAATTAGAAAGTGTCTTTCCAGGGCCAGGTGTGGTGGCTCACACCTGTAATCCCAGCACTTTGGGAGGCCGAGGCAGGAGGATCACGAGGTCAAGAGATCGAGACCATCCTGGTCAACATGGTGAAACCCCGTCTCTACTAAAAATACAAAAAATTAGCTGGACTTGGTGGCACGTGCCGGTAATCCCAGCTACTCAGGAGGCTGAGGCAGGAGAATTGCCTGAACCCTGGAGGCAGAGGTTGTGGCGAGCCAAGATTGTGCCATTGCACTCAGGCCTGGGTAACAAGAGCGAAACTCTGTTTCAAAAAAAAAGAAAAAAAAAAGTCTTTCCATACTAAAGAAAGGGTAAAAGAGCCATTTACAGGCAGCAGACATATAGTGGTTATCTGAGCAGAGACTGTATTTATTTATTCATTTATTTATTTGTTTTTGAGACAGAGTCTCACGCTGTCACCCAGGCTGGAGTGCAGTGATGGGATCTCAGCTCACTTTAACCTCCACCTCCTGGGTTCAAGCAATTCTGCCTCAGCCTCCTGTGTAGCTGAGATTACAGGCACGCACCACCACAGCCAGGCTAATTTTTTTTTTTTTTTTTGAGACGAAGTTTTGCTCTTGTTGCCCAGGCTGGAGTGCAATGGCACAATCTCGGCCCACTGCAACCTCTGCCTCCCAGGTTCAAGCTCACTGCAATCATCTTAGGTCAGAAGTTTGAGACCAGCCTGGCCAAGATGGAAAAACCCTGTCTCTACTAAAAATACAAAAATTAGCCAGGAGTGGTGGTGGGTGCCTGTAGTCCCAGTTATTTGGGAGGCTGAGGCTGGAGAAGCACTTGAACCTGGGACGAGGAGGTTTCAATGAGCCGAGATGACACCACTGCACTTCAGTGTGGGTAAAAGCGGAAGAGGTTGCACCGCAACCTCTGCCTCCCAGGTTCAAGCAATTCTCCTGCCTCAGCCTCCAGAGTAGCTGGGATTACAGTTATGTGCCATAACAACTGGCTAATTTTGTATTTTTAGTAGAGATGGGGGTTATCCATGTTGATCAGGCTGGTCTCAAACTCCCGGCCTCAGGTGATCGGCTTGCTTCGACCTCCCAAAGTCCTGGGACTGCAGATGCGAGCCACTGCGGCTGGCCCTAATTTTTGTATTTTTAGTAGAGACAGTTTCACTCTGTTGCCAGGCTGGTCTCAAACTCCTGACCTCAGGTGATCCTCCTGCCCTGGCCTGCCAGGGATTAGTGCTGGGATTAGTGGCATGAGCCACCTCACCTGGCCATAAGCAGAGACTTTAAACCTGTCTATCTGAGCTTCTGTCTCTGACCCATTGCCAGTCTCCAATCCCTCCCACTGGGATCTTCGCTTGTCTGGAATCCTTGCCTGCTCACCAGTTCCCAGCCCTCTGACCAGTCCATGTGACTCCCAGAAAGTCCTCTACAAGCAATGGCCAGGCTCTGGAGCCCAGGCAGCCAATGAGGCAGGCTCAGGATTCATTCTGCACCCCCAACCCCTGCCAGGAATTCAAAGAAAAGAGAAAATAATCCCT
Source organism: Saimiri boliviensis (assembly GCF_048565385.1). Taxonomy (NCBI): domain Eukaryota; kingdom Metazoa; phylum Chordata; class Mammalia; order Primates; family Cebidae; genus Saimiri; species Saimiri boliviensis. Next base: position 56,169,633 of record NC_133462.1, read on the forward strand.
AGACTGGGTGAGGTGACTCATGCCTGTCATTCCAGCACTTTGGGAGGCAGAGGAGGGCAGATCACAAGGTCATGAGTTCGAGACCACCCTGACCAACATGATGAAACCTATCTCTTCTAAAACCAGAAAAATCAGCTGGGTTTGGTGGTGCACACCTGTAATCCTGATTACACAGGAGGCTGAGCCCAGGCTGGCGTGCAATGGTATGATCTCGGCTCAGGGCAACCTCCGCCTCTCAAGTTCAAGTCGTTCTCCTGCCTCAGCCTCTTGAGTAGTTGTAACTACGGGTGCCCATCACCACCACACTCGGCTAATATTTTTTTTTTTCTAGTAGAAAAAAAAATACCATGTTTTACTATGTTGGCTGGGCTGGTCTTGAACTCCTGACCTCAGGTGATCCACCCACCTCAGCCTCCCAAAGTGCTGGGTGCTGGGATCACAGGCATGAATCATTGCACCCGGCCTGCAGTCTTCCTTCCTTCCTTCCTTCCTCTTTCTTCTTTCTTTCTTCTTTTTCTTTCTTTCTTTTTTCTTTTTCTTTCTTTTCTTTTTCTTTCTTTCTTTACTTTTTCCTCTCTTTCTTTTTTTTTTTCCTCTCTGTTTCTTTATTCTGATGGAGTCTTGCTCTGTCACCGGGCTGCAGTGTAATGGTGCCATCTCAGCTCATTGTAGCCTCCATCTCCTGGGTTCAAGCAATTCTCCTGCCTCAGCTTCCTGAGTAGTTGGTACTACAGGCATGTGCAACCAGGCCTGGCTAATTTTTTGTATTTTTGTAGAGACAGTTTTTCATCATAGCCAGGATGGTCTCAATCTCCTGACCTCATGAACTGCTTGCCTCAGCAGCCTCCCAAAGTGCTAGGATTACAGACGTGAGTCACCACACCTGGCCCAGTGTTTCTTATAGGTGAGGTTTCCTGATACTGTTTCCAACTGTTTCAGACAAGTGACATAGACAGCACATTCATGAAAATGCTCTCTTACAAAAGTCTCGGCCAGGCACAGTGTCTCACACCTGCAATCCAAGCACTTTAAAGGGCTGAGACAGGTAGACTGCTTGTGTCTAGGAGTTTGATACCAGCCTGGGCAACATGGTGAAGTTCTACCTCTACAAAAATACAAAAATTAGCCAGGTATGGTGATACGTGCCTGTGGTCCCAGCTACTCAGGAGGATGAGATGGAGAATTGCTTGAGTCCAGGTGGCGAAGTTTGCAGTGAGCCAATATCTGTGCCACTGTACTTCAGCCTGGGTGACAAGAGTGAGACTCCATCTGAAAAATAAATAAATAGGCCAGGCTTGGTTGTTCATACCTAAAATCCCAGAACTTTGGGAGTCTGAGGTGGGCAGATGACAAGGTCAGGAGTTTGGGACCAACTTGACTAGCATAGTGAAACCCCATCTCTACTAAAAATACAAAAATTAGCTGGGTGTGGTGGTGTGTCCCTGTAGTCCCAGCTACTCGGGAGCCTGAGGCAGAAGAATGGCTTGACCCCGGGAGGCAGAGGTTGCAGTGAGCCGAGATCGAGCCACTGCATTCCATCCAGCCTGGGTGACAGAGTGAGACTCTATCTCTAAATAAATAAATAAATAAATACACCAGGTATGGTGGCTCATGCCTGTAATCTCAGCACTTTGGGAGGCCGAGGTGGGTAGATCATGAAATCAGGAGATTGAAACCATCCTGGCCATGGTAAAACCCTGTCTTCATAGAATTCAAAAAAACAGCCAGGCGTGGTGGCACATGCCAGTAATTCCTGCAATGTGGGAGGCTGAAGCAAGGCAATCGCTTGAACCCAGGAGGCAGAGGATTCAGTGAGCCAATATTGTGCCACTGCATTCTAGCCTGACAACAGTAAGAGTCTATCTCAAAATAAATAAATAAGTTAAATAAAATAAAAGCAATTATCAAAATATATTTTGAAAAAGAAAAAGAAAAAAAAAAAGTCCAGGTGTGGTGACTCACACCTACGCTCCCAGCACTTTGGGAGGCTGAGGCAGGTGGATCACAAGTTCAGAAGGTCAAAATCAGTCTGGCCAATATGGTGAAACCCTATCTCTACTAAAAATGCAAGAATTCGCTGGGTACGGTGGCACGTGCCTGTATTCCCAGCTATTCAGGAAGCCGAGGCAGGAGAATTGCTTGAACCCGGGGGGCGGAGTTTGCAGTGAGTCTACAACTGTGTAGCTGGTTTATACTTTTCTGTAAATTGCAAGTCAGTCTGACACTCTGTGGAAAGGCCCCTCCCTCTGGCTGAGTGCCACTCAGCTCAGATGCCCCTCTGGGATTTGATGCTGATCTCCAATGTTATCAAATCTCCACTTTTCTCCAAAAACAGACCAGGAATTACTTCTTGTAAATTTTATGATTTCCTCCTCATTGGATATTTTGTTCCCAAAAACATATCTCTGACTACTTGATCCACTGTTTCTAACATAAATGCAACTATCTGGAATGATCAATTACACAATTTCATAAAGGAAAATATGTTGGGATAAAGGAAATGAAATAGATCACATATGGATTTCTTTTCATATACTAATCCAAAACTGTAACCACAGTTATGGTTAGAAAGAGTAGACGTGTGCTCAAGATGAGCCTGGGCAACACAGGGAAATAAGGAGACCTCATCTCCAAACAATAACAATGAAAAATTTACAGTAGCCAGGTGTGGTGGTCCCTGTAATCCCAGATCCTTGGGACGCCAAAAAGGGAGGATCACTTCAGCCCAGGAGCTCAAAGCTGAAGTGGGCCATGATGACATCACTACATTCCAGCTGGTGTGACAGAGCCAGACCCTGTCTCAGAAAAAGAAGAATAGGCCAGGCGTAGTGGCTCAAGCCTGTAATCCCAGCATTTTGTGAGGCTGAGGTGGGTGGATCACAAGGTCAAGAGATCGAGACCATCCTGGTCAACATGGTGAAACACCATCTCTATTAAAAATACAAAAAAAAAAAAAAATCAGCTGGGTATGGTGGAGTGTACTTGTAATCCCAGCTACTCAGGAGGCTGAGGCAGGAGAATTGCCTGAACCCAGGCGGTGGAGGTGGCGGTGAGCCGAGATTGCACCGTGGCACTCCAGCCTGGGTAACAAGAGCAAAAACTCCGTCTCAAAAAAAAAAAGAAAGAAAAAGAAAAATAGGCCAGGCGCAGTGGCTCATGCCTGTAATCCCAGCACTTTGGGAGGCTGATTATCTGATTATCTGAGGTCAGAAATCTAAAAGCAGCCTGACCAACATGGTAAAACTCCATTTCTACTAAAAATACAAAAAAGAAAAAAAAATAGGCAGACATTGTGGTGCATGCCAGCTACTTGGAAGGCTGGGGCAGGAGAATTGCTTGAACCTGTGAGGAAGAGGTTGCAGTTAGCTGAGATTCTGCCATTGCACTCTAGTCTGAGGGACAGAGCAAGACCCTTGCCCCCGCCCACCAAAAAAAAAAGAATAGATACACATGGCAGCCCATTTATTAAGAAATAGAATAGTTCCAAGGCCAGGTACAGTGGCTCATGCCTGTAATCCCAGCACTTTGAGAGGCCAAGGTGGGAGGATCATGAGGTCAGGAGTTCGAGACCAGTCTGGCCAATGTTATTTCTGTCTCTACTAAAAATAAAAAAAATTAGCCTGATGTGGTGGTAGACATCTGTAATCACAGCTACTTGAGAGGCTGAGGCAGGAGAATTATGTGAATCCAGGAGGCTGAGGTGGGAGGATCATCTCAGCCCAGGAGGTTGAGGCTGCAGTGAGCCAAGATACTGCCACTGTACTCCATTGTGGGTGACAAGAGTGACACCCTGTCTCAAAAAAAAAAAAAAAAAAAAAGGTATGAACTTGTCTATCACAATACCACATTAAAGGAAAACTGACAAGTCATCTTAATAGATGCCCCGACAAGCAGTTTATTCTAACCACCAACCAGCCATATCCAAAAATCTGAGAAGTATCAGGTGGGAATCTACATCACAAAGCAATGGTCATCCAAGGACATATGAATGGCATGAAGCACAGGTGGTTTCTCCCCAGGTGCTACACCCTCATCAACCAAAGTCCCTTAACCTAGGGTCTGAATAGAAACACAGCCTAGGCTGGCATGGTGGCTCACACCTGGAATTCCAGCACTGTGGGAGGCTGAGGCTGGTGGATAACTTGAGATCAGGAGTTTGACAACAGCCTGGCCAACACGGTGAAAGCCTGTCTCTACTAACAATACAAAAATTAGCCAGGCATGGCAACAAGTGTCTGTAATCCCAGCTACTCTGGAGGCTGAGGCAGGAGAATTACTTGAATCTGGGAGGCGGAGGTTGCAATGAGCCAAGATCAAGGCACTGCACTCCAGTGTGGGTGACAGAATGAGACTCAGCCTCAAAATATAAAAATAAATAAGAATGCAGCCAAGTCACCACTTCCAGCCCATGTTAAAGAACAAAGGGGTGAATGGTGGATTCTAGAAGACTAATCTAGAAGGGTTTTTTTTTTTTATCCCACAAAGGGTCCTGTGCAGAAAACAGCTATCAGTTATTGATAATCCTCATGATAAACTTCATCAATCAGCTAATCAGAATGGATGATTCTCAGTACGGTGGGTCATATTTTACAGAAGGTGCATCCATCTGACACTCAGATAGGAACAGGAGACATAGCAGATTCCATATTTTCATGAACTCTGCCCCCTACCTACGTCAGGGCTAGTTTCATGAATGTTTTCAATCCACACTTTCACCCACGTCACAATAAGGTGTGGGGCTGTTTGTACACCTTCCCCTGATCCTAATGAAGTTGCGACATTTCCAAATTTGAGAGTTTTCCACAGCAGCCTTCATCAGTCAGTGACAGAAAGCAAAGAACACATCCAAGACACTGACACCCCTCACTAAGGACAAGAAAACAAAAAGCATTCTTTTTTTTTTTTTGGAGTCAGGATCTAGCTCTGTTGCCCAGGCTGGAGTACAGTGGTGCAGTCTCACACTCGTGGGCTCAAGCCATTCTGCCCCTCAGCCTCTCAAGTGGCTGGGACCACAGGGTGCCCATCATCATGCCCAGCCTCATTATTTTACATTTACTGAAACCTGGGGCTGAAATAGGAGCAATACTAGCATTGAGCTGGATACAGGCGAGGCTGTCCACAACTGTCAGGTGACAATGTTAAACTGACTTCAGCTCTGTGCTCCTGGAAACCAGAAAAAGTGAAGGCTGTTCCCCATCCTGCTGGGCTCTGGCATTGGGCAGAGCCAGGACCCTCCCTTCCCATATGACTAAGACTCATGCAGATGACAAGGCCAGATTCAGGCCCTCCAAAGTCCCATTCTTTGTCTTGGAAATGATTCACTGACCTGCTTGTCCCCACTATTCAATTGGAGCAAAATGCTCCATAGTCTTAAGTTTGGGGTGAGCTTCCTTCCTTCTCCAGTGTCGGAGACCGTCCAGGATGGGTAGGCACGTCTGCCGGGGGTCTCTCGACCTGCAAGAGGGTCCCAATACTTGGAAGAGAGCATGCACTTGAAGAAATATGAGAGAGACAGAGAATAGAAAGACAGAATGGGGATCTGGAGGGCTGATAGGCCATGCGTAAACAGCAAATTTTATTTTTCAAGGGCCAGGAATAAACACACTTTCTTTGCTCTGGTTTACATCATTGCAAGAGGAAATGCAAATCTATATCTTACATGGCCTATACAATAGAGAAATCAGATACACAATGGTTGCAAGAGAAAATGCAAATCTATACCTTACATGGCCTATAAAATAGAGAAATCAGACATGCAATCAGTGGTTGTAACAGAATTTCCTGTGTGATCACAAAGCTTGTTTGCATCCAGACATTATTCCTCCTGGCTGCAGGTATTTCTGGTTTTCTTCATCAGAATATCTTTTAACCGGATTCTCCTTTGTCTGCTCTTGACTCAACTTATCTGAACTTCCCCATTCAGGAGTCTCTGAGTCAGGAATCAAAGCCATCCCTTATGGTGGCATTTGCTTTGCAAATATCCCGACAGTTAAACCGTTATCTAGGGTACAAGGCAGTCAGGCAAGTAAAGAAAAGGTTAAAGCTTATTCTTTTTTTTTGAGACGGAGTTTCGCTCTTGTTACCCAGGCTGGAGTGCAATGGCGCGATCTCGGCTCACCGCAACCTCCGCCTCCTGGGTTCAGGCAATTCTCCTGCCTCAGCCTCCTGAGCAGCTGGGATTACAGGCACGTGCCACCATGCCCAGCTAATGTTTTGTATTTTTTAGTAGAGACGGGGTTTCACCATGTTGACCAGGATGGTCTCGATCTCTTGACCTTGTGATCCACCCGCCTCGGCCTCCCAAAGTGCTGGGATTACAGGCTTGAGCCACCGTGCCCGGCTGCTTATTCTTAAAGAGTCATAAAAAAGTTAAAAGCAGGAACTGGTTGCTGGCAGGGGGTCACTCGGTCTAGCAGCACCGCATAGTTTTAGGCCCAAATGATATTGTGGTTGATATTAGAAACTGATCATCTTTAAGTTCCTTTTTTCCCCAATAGCTCGACTGCCTCCAGTAGGAAACTGTGTTTGGGATCAAACTCACCGTATAGTGAGACTCATGCCTTTTGGGGGTCTCACACGGGAATGTTCCCCGCACTCCAGGGCCCTGCATGTTCCCACCCTCAGCCAGGCGGCAGCCCCTCTGGATAACAGGCCGGCATTAGGCATCAGGATAAAACAGTACTGGAATCACTCTCCAGTGATGCTGGCCTTTTTTTGAGATGGAGTCTTGCTCTTGTTGCCCAGGCTGGAGTGCAATGGCGTCATCTTGGCTCTCTGCAACCTACACCTCCTAGGTTCAAGTGCTTCTCCACTTCTCCTATTTCGGCCTCTGAAGTAGCTGGGATTCCGGCTACATACCACCAGGTCTGGCTAATTTTGTATTTTTTTTTTTGTAGAGATGGGGTTTCTCCATGCTGGTCAGGGATGTCTCAAACTCCTGACCTCAGATGATCTGCCCACCTCAGTCTCCCGACATGCTGGGATTACAGGCTGAGACACCATGCCTGGCCCCATGATGGTCTTTTATTCCACTTCTCCACAGCTGATTCCTGATTGTCTTGTTCAGTCCTCTCCCTAAAAGAACAACTACTTCAAGGCCAGGTGCAATACTCTCGCCTGTAATCTGATCACTTTAGGAGGCTGAGGGAAAAAGATGACACGAGCCCAGGAATTCGAGACCAGCCTGGGAAATATATTTTTCTCAGGCTGGGCACGGTGGCTCAAGCCTGTAATCCCAGCACTTTGGGAGGCTGAGGAGAGTGGATCATGAGGTCAAGAGATCTAGACTAACCTGGTCAACATGGTGAAACTCCGTCTCTACTAAAAATATGAAAAATTAGCTGGGCATGATGGCGTGTGCCTGTAATCTGAGCTACTCAGGAGGCTGAGACAGGAGAATTGCCTGAACCCAGGAGGCGGAAGTTGCGGTGAGCCAAGATCGCGCCATTGCACTCCAGCCTGGGTAACGAGCAAAACTCCATCTCAAAAAAAAAAAAAAAGTAATATTTTTCTCTACAAGAAAAAAAAGTTTGACAAGGACTCATTATATTGCCGAGGCTGGTCTCGAACTTCTGGTCTTAAGTTATCCTCCTGCCTCAGTTTTCCAAAGTGCTGGGGTGACAGGTGTGAGCCACCACACCTGGCTGTTATAAAATATTTTAAGAATTAGCTGGGTCGAATGGTGCATGCCTGTAGTCCCAGCTACTCAGGAGGCTGAAGCAGGAGGTCTGCTTGAGTCCAGAAGGTTGAGGCTGCAGTGAGCCATGATCACACCACTGACTGGGCAACAGAGTGAGACCTGACTAAAAGAAAGAAACAAAAGAAAAACTTTTTTTTAGCCAACTCTTTTTGTTTGTTTTGCAATGGAGTGTCACTCTGTCACCCAGACTGGAGTGCAATAGCACAATTTTGGCTCATTGCAACCTCTGCCTCCCAGGTTCAAGAGATTCTCCTGTCTCAGCCTCCTGAGAAGCTGGGATTACAGGGGCCTGCCACCACACCAGGCTAATTTTTGTATTTTTAGTAGAGACTAGGTTTCGCCATGTTTCAGACTGGTCTTGAACTCCTGACCTCAGCCTCCCAAAGTGCTGGAATTACAGGTGTGAGCCACCGTATCTGGTGCATAATTCATGTTTGTTTGTTTGTTTTTTTTTTAATTGAGACGGAGTGTTGCTCTGTCACCAGGCACTAGGCTGGGGTACAATGGCACAATCTCAGCTCACTGCAACCTCCACCTCCTGGGTTCAAGCAATTGTCCTGCCTCAGCCTCCCAGGCAGCTGGGACTACAGGCACATGCCACCAAGCCCAGCTAATTTGTTTTGTTTTATTTTTAGTAGAGACAGGGTTTCACCATGTTGGCCAGGATGGTCTCGATCTTCTGACCTTGTGATCTTCCCACCTCAACCTCCCAAAGCGCTGGGATTACAGGCTTGAGCCACGGTGCCTGGCCATAATTCATGTTTTTATTATGTCAATGTAAACAACAGAGGCTGTCTAAAAGAAAACAATGGTAACAGGCATTGAAATGGGAATCTGCGCACGATAGCAAACTATGTGCTCATTCTGGGACGTAAAGGAAGACAAAGGTTACTTCTGGTTTTTTAAGACAGGGTCTCTGTTGCCCAGGTTAAAGTGCAATGGTGAGATCACAGCTCACTGTAGCCTTAACACCCAGGGCTCAAGCGATCCTCCTGTTTCAGCCTCCAAGGCACTGGTACCATAGGCATACACTACTATTCCCAGCTAATTTTTGCAGTTTTTGTATATATCGGGTTTTGCCATGTTGCCCAGCCTGGGACAAAGGTTGTTTGTTTGTTTTTGAGATAGTCTCACTCTGTCTCCCAGGCTGGAGCGCAATGATGCAACCTCAGCTCACTGCAACCCCACCTTCCTCAGCCTTTCAAGCAGCTGAGATTACAGGCACACATCACCACCACACCCAGCTAACTTTTGTGTTTTTAGTAGAGACAGGGTTTCACCATATTGGCTGGACTGGTCTCCAACACCTGTCCTCATGATCCATCCACCTTGGCCTTCTAAGGTGGTGGAATTAGAAGCGTGAGCCACTGGACCCAGCAAACAAAAGTTTTTAAGTGAAAAAAAAAAGTGAGGATTACATAATTGTTTAGAAATAATTATCCTTTTCTCAAAGATCAGTAACAAGGGTCAGCCTTAACTGCCTGGGCTCAAGTAATCCTGCTGCTTCAACCGCCAAGGCACGGAGAGCATAGGCACACACTACCATTCCCAGCTAATTTTTCTATTTTTTGTACATATGGGGTTTTACCAGTCTGAGTGTCTCTGTAAAAGTATTTTTGTGTGTAAGCCTGTAGTTTTTGTAGAGTGTTTTTCATTGATAAACATGTAAATGTGAGAACCCTCTCTTCATGACCTTCCCTAGTTCTATTTTGAGAGAGTTTCTTAATATTAGTGGATCCGTTATGATTGTGGCAATTTTCACGGTGCTTTAAACAAAAATTATACATTTTAATAACAATTAGGGTTTAGGGGAACAAATCTTAAAATGGTTTTATATATTAAAAAATGACTTCCTGTCACACCTTTAATCCCAGCACTTTGGGAGGCTGAGTTGGGTGGGTCACCTAAGGTCAGGAGTTCAAGACCAGCCTGCCCTACATGGTGAAACCCATCTCTACTAAAAATACAAAAAAGTAGCCAGGCATGATGGCAGGTGCCTGTAATCACAGATACTCAGAAGGGTGAAGCACAAGAACTGTTTGAACCCAGGAGGTGGAGGTTGCCCTGAGCCAAGATCATGCCACTGCACTCTAGCCTGGACCACAAGAGCAAAACTGTCTCATAACAAGAAACAAGGAAGAAAAAGAACAAAAGTGATTTCCTCCGGGTAGACTGGCTTATGCCTCTCATTTCCACCACTTTGGGAGATGGAGTTGGGAGGATTGCTTGACTCCAGGAGTTTGAGACAGCCTTGGCAACATAGCAAGACCTCACCTCTACAAAAAATTAGAAATTATCAGGATGCATGCCTGTAGTCCCAGCTTCTTAGCCACTGTGCCTGGCTGTTTAATTTTCCATGGATGGTGTCTTTGAATAAAAAATTTTAGGCCAAGTGTGGTGGTTCATACCTGTAATTCCAGCACTTTTGGAGGCCACAGTGGGTGGATTGAGGTCAGGAGTTCTCGATCAACTTGGCCAACACTGGCCAAAACTGACTCTACTAAAAATACAAAATTAGCTGGGCGTGTTGGTGAGCTCCTGTAATCCCTGCTACTCAGGAGGCTGAGGCAGGAGATTCACTTGAACCTAGAAGGTGAAGGTAGCAGGGAGCTGAGATCACACCAGCACACTTCAACCTTGGGGTATAGAGTGAGATTCTGTGGAGAAAATTTTTGTTCCATTTTGTATTAAAATGTTTAGCTTTACTTTGGAAGGGTGAGGTGAGTGCATTGCTTGAGCCAAGGAGTTTCATACCAACCTGGGCAACATGGTAAAACATTACAAAAATAAATAAATAAAAATCAGGCCGGGCACCGTAGCTGATGTCTGTAATCCTAACACTTTGGGAGGCTGAGGTGGGCAGATCACTTGAGACCAGCAGTTTGAGACCAGCCTGGCCAACGTGGTGAGACCCTATCTCTACTAAAAACAAAAACAAAAACAAAAACGCAAAAATTAGGTGGGCATGGTGGTGGGTGCCTGTAATACCAGCTACTCAGGAGACTGAGGCAGGAGAATCTCTTGAACCAGGAAGTGGAGGTTGCAGTGAGCCGAGATTTCTCCACTGAACTCTAGCCTGGGCTACAGAGTGAGACTGTTTCAACAACAACAAAAATACCAACATTATTCAGGGTTAGTGGTGGCACATGCCTGTAGTTCCAGCTACTCACGAGACTGAGGTGGGAGGATCTGGACCCAGACGGTTGAGGCTGCAGTGAGCTGTGCTCATGCCACTGCATTCTAGCCTGGGTAACAGAGTTAGACTCTGCCTCAAAAAAATTTTAAAAAAGTTTTGCTTTCATATTTCTCCTAGCTGAAATGTTAGAATTATATAATGTAGGTGTTCATGTAATTATCTGATCCTGAATATAAAAGTAACACACAAGGACCCAAGACATATCCATCTTTCTTAGGCTACTGGGAAGTTGAGATCTATCTGGAAACATTTTGGTGCTCACTGGCAGATATTATTCTTTTTATTTGTTTATTTATTTTTCTGAAATGGAGTCTCACTCTATCATTCAGGCTGGAGTGCAGTGGTGTGATCATGGCTCAGCACAAGCTCCACTTTACAGGTTCAGGCAAATTTTTTTGTCTCAGCCTCCAGAGTAGCTGGGATTACAGGTGCGCAGCAGCACACCTAACTAATTTTGTATTTTTAGTAGAGAAGGGATTTGGCCAGTTTTGGCCAGGATGGTCTCGAACTCCTCATCTCAAGTGATCCACCAACCTTGGCCTCCGAAAATGCTGGGATTACAGGTGAGAGCCACAATGCCTGGGCAATTATTGTTATTATTAAATGAATTGTTTGCTCTGTCGCCCAGGCCAGACTGCAATGGTGTTCTTGAATCTGGGAGGTGGAGGTTGCAGTGAGCCAAGACCACGCCATTGCACTCAGCCTTGGTGACAGAGCGAGACTCATTCTCCAAATAAGAGAAAGGGTACAATTATCTATGTTGCAAGCTAGCCTAAACTTCGTGAAGTGGGGAGCAGGTAGCTGAGGGGGTCCTTAATGATAGGCACTTGGCTCCTGGATGAAAGGTAAGGCGGGAAGGAGGGGACAGTGACTCTGTATACTCTGCTTCTTTATCTCTTTATTTCCATGTAGCTGGCTTAAAACTAAAGGCACTGAGTATTGAAAAGAAACCATCACATATAGGTTATTTTCTAAACTATTACATTTTTAGTTGAAATTCTTTTGTAACAAGTAGCTTTTTGTTTTCCCTGCATATCATTAAAAAATTTAATTCAGTCCGGGCACGGTGGCTCAACCCTGTAATCCCAGCACTTTGGGAGGCCGAGGCAGGTGGATCACGAGGTCAAGAGATTGAGACCATCCTGGTCAATATGGTGAAACCCCGTCTCTACTAAAAGTACAAAAAATTAGCTGGGCCTGGTGGCACATGCCTGTAATCCGAGCTACTCAGGAGGCTGAGGCAGGAGAATTGCCTGAACCCAGGAGGCGGAGGTTGCGGTGAGCCAAGATTGCGCCATTGCACTCCAGCCTGCGTAACAAGAGCGAAACTCCGTCTCAAAAAAAAAAAAATTAATTCAGTTTGTGAGGCCAAGGCAGGTGGATCACTAGAGGTCAGGAGTTTGAAACCAGCCTGGCCAACATGGTGAAACCCTATTTCTACTAAAAATATAAAAATCAGCTGGGCGTGATGGCACATGCTGGTAATCTCAGCTACCTGGGAGGATAAGGCAGGAGAATCACTTGAACCAGACGGGTGGAGGTTGTGGTGAACAGGGATCATGCCCCTGCACTCTATCTCAGAAAAAAATAATTGTGATATCAAATGCATATATAGGCTAGGCATGGTGGTTCACGCCTGTGGTCCCAGCACTTTGAGAGGCTGAGCTGGGCGGATTGCTTGAGGTCAGGAATTGAAGACCAGTGTGCGTGGCCAACATGGTGAAACCCTGCCTCTACTAAAAGTACAAAAATTACCTTGGCATGCTTGCCTGTAATCCCAGCTGTTCAGGAGGCTGAGGCAGGAGAATCAATTGAACCAGGAGGCAGAGGTTACCGTGAGCTGAGATTGTACTACTGCACTCCAGCCTAGGCAACAGAGCGAGACTAAGACCCCCAAAATAAATAAATTTTAAAAACGCATATTGTTTTTTACACAAGGTCTTGATCTGTCACCCAGGTGGGAGTGCAGTGGCTTGATCTTAGCTCACTGAAACCTCTTTCTGGGCTCAAGGAATTTTTCCAGCTCAGAATACTAAGCATCTGGGACTACAGCCATGCACCCACATGCCCAGCTAATTTTTGTACTTCTTGTAGAGATGGGGTTTGGCTATGTTGCCCAGGCTGATCTTGACCTTGGGCTCAAGTAATCCACCTACCTCGGCATCCAAAAGTGCTAGGATTACAGGCATGAGCCATCACGCCTGGCTCCTTCTCTTTTTTTTTTTTCTGTGACTGGATCATGCTGTCACCAAGGCTGGAGTGCATTGGTGCCATCATAGCTCAATGTAGCCTTGACCTCCTGGGTTTCAGCGATTCTCCTGCCTCAGCCTCCTGAGTAGCTGGGACTGCAGGCATTAACCACCATGCCTATATCATTTTTCTGATTTTAGTAGAGACAAGTTCTCTCTCTGTTGTCCAGGCTGGTCTTGAACTCCTGGGCTCAAGCAGTCCCTGGCCTTGGCCTCTCAATGTGCTGGGATTACAGGTGTGAGGTACTGCACCTGGTACATATATTGTTTGTCTAATCAGTTTTTGGTGAATGCGAACATACATGTGATTTCAATTACGTGTGAAGGTAGGTTCTAACGTTCTCTCTTGCTCCTTCCTGGTCACTCTGTCTTCTACAGAAGTAGCCACTGGTCTAATTTCTACCACCATTCACCAATATTGCCTATTCTAGAGTTTCCTATGCATGGAATCATGCAATATTTATTAAGTCTGACTTTCTTCCTTCAGCATAATGTTTTTGAGCTTTTCAGGCTGTTGCACTCACACCTTTTAAAATTTTAACTTTTTTGTTATCTGTATTAACTTATGGACTTTTAAATATAACCTTTAAGTCCTGTTACTCATTTTAAGTTCAAATTGCTCTCTAATTCTACTAGCTTATTTGGGATAAATAAAAGAAACATTGTTCTAAAATTGACCAGTGAGAACCTCTTAAAGCTGAAGCTTAAGTCCTGTTCTTTTGTATCCATCAGTTTCCACCTTCTTCTCTTGTATCCATCAGTTTCTTTGCATTTTCTTACTTTCTGGCACAAAGGCATCATCTAAGCTCCTCCTCTCTTCTTTCTTTCTTTCTCTTCTTTCTGATTTTCTCTCTTTCCTTTTTTCTTTCCTTCCTTCTTTCTTTCTCTTTCCATATTTCAGTTTTTCTTTTGATTTTCTTGCTTCTTTCCTTATTTCTTTTTTTTCTTCCTTACTTTCTGGCACCAATGTATTATCCAAGTTCCTTTCTCTCTCTCTGTCTTTCTTTCTTTCTTTTCCTTTCTCCTCTCTCTTTTTTCTCTTTCTTTTTCTCCTCTCTCCCTTTTCCTTTCTTCTTCCTTTTCTTCTTTCTTTCTTTGCTCCTTCCTTTCTTTCTTCCTTCCTTCCTCCTCCCTCCTTTTTTTTCTCTTTTTTTCCTTTCTTTTCTTTTTTTTTCTTTCTGAGACGGCTCTCTCTCTGTTACCCTCTTGCCTCAACCTCCCAAGGAGCTAGGATTAAAGGCTTGTGCCACTATGCCCAGCTAATTTTTGTATTTTTAGAAGAAATGGAGTTTCAGCATGTTGGCCAGGTTGATCTTGAACTCCTGGCCTCAAGTGATCCAACCATGTCAGCCTTCCAAAGTGCTGGAATTACAGGCATGAGCCACAGTGCCTGGACTAAAAGTGTCTTTTTAAAATTTTTTTTATTTTTTTATTTTATTTTTTTTTGGAGACAGGATCACTTTGTCACCCAGCCTGGAGTGCAGTGGTGAGGTCTCAGTTCACTGCAACCTCTGCTCCCTGGTTTCAGAGATTCTCCTGCCTTAGCCTCCATTTTAGCTGGGACAACAGGTGCCTGGCACCATACCCAGCTAATGTTTGTATTTTTAGTAGAGATGGGATTTCACCATGTTGGCCAGGGAAAGTGTTCAAATAAGTATAAGAAAAAAATTAAACCCATGCAGTTAACTTTTTTTTTTTTTTTGAGATGAAGTCTCATTCTGTGGCCCAGGCTAGAGTGCAGTGGTATGATCTAGGCTCACTGCAACCTCCGGTATCCTAGGTCCAAGTGATTCTCCTGCCTCAGCTCCCGAGTAGCTGGATGCTACCATACCCAGCTAATTGTATTTTTAGTAGAGGCAGGGTTTCACGGTATTAGCCAGGATGGTCTCGGTCTCCTGACCTAGTCATCTGCCCACCAAGACCTCCCAAAGTGCTGGGATTACAGGTGTGAGCCACCACGCTCATTGAGGTTAACATTTTTATAACTGGTTTGATACAATGATTGTAACATTCTGGGTGTATCTTCTGTTTTTTTTTTTTTTCTTTTTCTTTTTCTTTTTTTTTTTTTGAGATGGAGTTTAGCTCTTGTTACCCAGGCTGGAGTGCAATGGCGCAATCTCGGCCCACTGCAAACTCCACCTCCTGGGTTCAGGCAATTCTCCTGCCTCAGCCTCCTGAGTAGCTGGGATTACAGGCACGTGCCACCATGCCCAGCTAATTTTTTGTATTTTTAGTAGAGACGGGGTTTCACCATGTTGACCAGGATGGTCTCGATCTCTTGACTTCGTGATCCACCTGCCTCGGCCTCCCAAAGTGCTGGGATTACAGGCGTGAGCCACCGCGCCCGGCCCTTCTCTCTCTCTTTCTTATACACACACGCATCATTCCATCCAGTGGAAGCCAGATGTGAGAACAGCCAGGCAGCCCCATGGAGAGGTAAGGCATTGAAGCCCATGTGGCAAGGCATTGAAGACTTCTGCCAATAGCTACATGGATGACCATCTTGGAAGTAGCTGCTCCAGCCGTGGATAAACCTTCGGGTGACTGCTCATAGCATGTCTGTAATCCCATCAGAGACCCTGAGCCTGAGACCCTCAGCTAAGTCACTTCTAGATTCCTCGCCTACAGAAACTGTGCAAAATAATAAATGTTTATTGTTTTAAGCTGCGAAAGTTTCGAGTAATTTGTGATGCAGCAATGGATAACCCTTTCAAAAGTGGAATTAATTAATTCTCTGATTCTCATACCACATTGGTATTAGCTGCCATGTGAAATATTCTTACTGGAAGCCTTGAGAAGTTTTAAATCTCCCTAGATACCTGCCCATTGCTTGCATTAATTAATACATATACCTGTGTCTAACTATATATATGAAGCTAATGCATTTTTTCTAAACAGTTTTTGAAATTTAATTTCCATTTTAAAGACATATGCTTATTAAAGAAAACGTGAGGGAGAAGTTAAAAAAAATTGCCCATAGTTCTAACACCCAAAGGCATCTATAGTTAGCACACTTGGGTGTACTTCCCTATAGTTTTCTTTCAGGGTGTTTAAAAAAAGGAATTGTGATCATGTGCTGTGTAACCATATTTTCACTAAGTCAAATCTATTTTTTTTTTTTTTGAGACGGAGTGTCGCTCTTGTTACCCAGGCTGGAGTGCAATGGCACAATCTCCGCTCACCGCAACCTCCGCCTCCTGGGTTCAAGCAATTCTCCTGCCTCAGCCTCCAGAGTAGCTGGGACTACAGGCACGCGCCACCATGCCCAGCTAATTTTTGTATTTTAAGTAGAGACAGGGTTTCACCATGTTGACCAGGATGGTCTCGATCTCTTGACCTTGTGATCCACCCGCCTCGGCCTCCCAAAGTGCTGGGATTACAGGTTTGAGCCACCGTGCCTGGCTCCATTTTCTTTAATAACAAAAATAATGTGCCTTGCTCATTGTCATTCTCCCTGCTTCGAGTGGCAGGTTCTCAGAGAAATCAGATGCAACTATGTCCTGAGCATGCAGAAGGCTTGTGACAGTGTTGTGTGGTTGGCGCCAGGCCCTGCAGGGAGTGACCAGTGCCTGGGGGTGCCAGACACACAACAGGCAGTTCCCTCTGTGCATATCCTTTTTATTTTCAGTGCTACGTGTGTGAGGGCCAACTTCTGTTTCCTGTCAACTTATATCCAAAATTTTCTAAGGGAATCAACACACCTTTGTTCTCTGCTTGTTGGATAGGGCTGCAGTCATGGCAAAGTGGAGGAATCAGGACCCTTCCCAAGGCCCTGAGAAGGGTTCTACAAAATGTTCAGATCCTTATACATTTTTTCAAAATTTAAAAAAATAAAAAATACTTGAACCACAGTTGGTTAAGACTGCTACATGTTTCCACTCTGCCCCACCCCCTATCCCAACAAACATATATTTTCTTTATGCAAGTTGGTGGTTAGTGGTCATGTGAGGGCATTTTATTGTTATAATATCTTTTTTAACAGAGCCTGAAAAATTGTGCAAGTTCTAGGATCTGAAAACCTCTTCATCTCTGAATTGCAAATACATATGTAATATATTTTAAATATAAATATATCTCTGTGTGTATTTATCTATCTATCTATCTATTTTAACAGTTTTTTTCAATTGCTTTTTACTGTAAACATAATTTATTTATTATTGGCTAGCCTTACTCAAGTCAGAGGAAATTTCAGAGCCGTGAGTGTTAGAGAGGCTTTCTGATGAGCTCCATGTGTCTCAAGTGGTTTATTTATCTATTTATTTTTATTGCATTTTAGGTTTTGGGGTGCATGTGAAGAACATGCAAGATTGTTGCATAGGTACACACATGGCAGTGTGATTTGCTGCCTTCCTCCCCATCACCTATATCTGGCATTTCTCTCCATGCTATGTCTCCCCAACTAAGGACTTCATGACCAAAACACCAAAAGCAATGGCAACAAAAGCCAAAATAGACAAACGGGACCTAATCAAACTCCACAGCTTCTGCATAGCAACAAACAAACAAACAAAAAACCAAAAAAAAGCCAGTCATTAGAGTGAATCAGCAACCAACAGAATGGGAAAAAAATTTTGCAATCTACCCATCTGACAAAGGGCTGATATACAGAATCTACAAAGAACTAAAACAGATTTATAAGAAAAAAAAAACAAACCCATTTAAAAGTGGACAAAAGATATGAACAGACACTTTACAAAAGAACACATACATGAGGTCCCAAGTGGTTTTATGTGATTCTCGGAGTTGTTTCATCAGAATCCATAGGTTCTCAAGAGATGCTCCTCCCTGGGTGCACAGAACCCCACTTATTGACTCTAAAGATAGCTTTTGCAGAAAATAACTGTCTCTTTGCTTGTCCACTGTAATCCTTAAACTAGGAAAAAACCAAATAGATTTAGCCTACTCAACTTGACACCTTTGAAGAGAAAAGAATGCAGAATATATATCACCAATGAGGTGAATGTTCAACTCTGTAAAAAACTGTGCAACACTCTGAATATTTATGCATTTTATATATTTTTTTAAACAGAGTTTCACTCTTGCTGCCCAGGCTGGAGTGCAATGGCATGATCTTGGCCCACCGCAACTTCCGTCTCCTGGGTTCAAGTGATTCTCCTGTGTCAGCCTCCTAAGTAGCTGAGATTACAGGTGTGTGCCAGCACAGCCAGCTGATTTTGTAATTTTTTTGTATAGCTGGGGTTTCACCATGTTGGTGCGGCTGGTCTGGAACTCCTGACCTCAAGTGATCTACCCACCTCGGCCTCCCAAAGTGCTGGGATTGCAGGTGTGAGCCACTGCAAGACCTCATTGTATTTGTTGTTCAGATGAATTTATTCTTCCTTTAAAAAAAACATTTGAAATTTTAAAATCAAATCAATGTCTGCTGTAGCAGCCAGGAAGATATGCTCTTCAGATGGCCCTTTAAGAAGGCCTGCTGTGGGCCAGTCTCGGTGGTTCACACTTGTAATCCCAGCACTTTGGGAGGCCGAGGTGGGTGGATCACCAGGTCAAGAGATCGAGACCATCCTGGCCAACCTGGTGAAACCCCGTCTCTACTAAAAAATACCAAAATTACCTTGGTGTGGCGATGCATGTCTGTAGTCCCAGATACTCCAGGGGCTGAGGCAGGAGAATTGCTTGAACTCGGGAGGTGGAGGTTGCAGTGAACCAAGATCGTGCCACTGCACTGCAGCCTGGTGGCTGGCAACAGCAAGACTGTCTGAAAAAAAAAAAAAAAAAGGAGAAGAAGAAGAAAACCTGCTGTGGGGTACACAGTAGAATGACAGCTCCAGCTGCCACATCTTTGGATTTACTGTGGCATTCATGCTGAGCCACGGCCCCCTGTTCCCAGCCAGTGACTGAACACTGCAGAGGTACCAGGATGAGCGCTGGCCCATCCTGCCTGACACAGGACTCTGCTAATAGGCAACTTTTGCTTAGAGCCTGCCTATCAGCCCAGCACATCTTTCTCAGAACTGCTCTGAGTTCTGAGGCTCTTCCTATCCAGCCTTTCCTTGCCCCCTCTCTTCACAGGTGGCAGAACTGATCTCAATCCCAGCTCTCTTCTTGTTTACTCCTGCTTCCTCCTCCCTTTATTCTTCACACGCTAAGCATTAAACTTCAAGTAAATAAACATCAGGCTGGGCGCGGTGGCTCACGCCTGTAATCCCAGCACTTTGGGTGGGTGGATCACGAGGTCGAGAGATCGAGACCATCCTGGTCAACATGTTGAAACCCCATCTCTACTAAAAATACAAAAAATTAGCTAGGCATGGTGGCACGTGCCTGTAATCCCAGCTACTCGGGAGGCTGAGGCAGGAGAATTGCCTGAACCCAGGAGACGGAGGTTGCGGTGAGCCGAGATCGCGCCATTGCACTCCAGCCTGGGTAACAAGAGTGAAACTCCATCTAAAAAAAAAAATAAATAAACAAATAAATAAATAAAAATAAACATCAAGCCCCATCTAAGCATCTCTTCTCTGAGCATCTGAACTGACATACATACTCACTGGTAAAAACGAGCAAATCCAGAAGGGCTTCTATGAAGAAGCAACAGTTCCTCCCCTCATTCTATCCTTCCCTGCATTTCCTCACATGAGGAAACACTTTCAACAGTTCCTCTTACAGCTCTTTGGCAGTTACTTTGATACTCCTAAAATAGTAAGTTGATGCCATGTTTGTTATTTATTTGATTTATATTTTATATATAAATATATGTTATATATATTAAATAATATGTTTATGCTGTTTATTTGATATATATTTTATATATTTGTTTTATACATAAATATATGTAATATATATATTTTAAATAATAAGTTTATGCCATGTCTTTCTTTTCTTTTTTAACCATTGAAGTGTAATGGACACACAATGAACTGCTTATATTTAATGTGGGCTGTCTGATGAATTTTGACATTCATATATACCACAATGAAGCTTTTAAAAGGGGCAAGAGGAAACTTTCAGGGGTGAGCAAATCCATCGCCTCTGAAAATTTCCTCATGTTCCTTTTAATACCCCCTACCACCTTTCTCCACACTTTTCAATCCATATTCTGTCACTTTGGCTTAGTTTTCATTTTTCTAGAATCTTAAATAAGTGAAACCTTATAGTATGTGCTATTTTTTTCTGGCTTCTCTCAGCATAATTAATTTGAGATTCAATCATGTAGTTACATGTGCCAAATTCATTCTTTTTTGTTACTAAGTAATACATCTCATTGTATAGATATAGCATGATTTATTTATTAATTCATCTTTTAGTGGTATTTGGGTGGTTTCCAGCATGGGGCTATCACAAAGTTGCTATGAACATTTTTACATGAGTGTTTGTATAGATTTACATTTTTTTCTCTTTCCTTTCTCAGCAATCATTGTTCTTTATATTGAGGTGTCCAATGTCTTGAGTGCCATTGTTTTATATATTTTATCTGGTATTTTAGTTGTTTCAGGCATGACGGTAAATCTAGTCCTTCTTACTCCATTCAACTGGAAGTGGAATTATCACATACCTCTTTAGCTAATTGTAATCTCCCTCTGAGTGATCCAATACCACTTCATGTGTAGTGTATGAATGCCCAACATACCTATTTTTTCCTCCCAGCCTTTGTGCTGTTTTGAATGTATTTTGTTTTTACTTATAAACTCTTCAATACATTATTATTACTTTCCTGTTTCTTTAGTCAACAAGTTAAGACATTATCTCCTGATTTCTATAATGGTAGCTCTGGATTTAACCCACTTATCTTTATCTTTCAAATCTGGCCTTTCTTTTCTCCACTTGCCACTAATAACATTTTCCTTTGTAATAGCACAAACTATACTCATATCCTTCTAATTCCATCAACCATTTGACAGTACCTCTTAATTCTTTGCTTTGTGAGGTGAAAGAATGAAAGCCCCTACACTTTTCTTCATTTCTTGATTCCTCCTGATGACAATCAAATGCTTAATTTTAGCTTATGATGTCAAGAAAAAAGAAAACAAAAAACATGAACCTCATTCTGCAACCATGCCTTGGTCTTACACTTTAGTCTGTCCCCGTGGGTTGATCCTAAGAGTTGAAAATTGATCAGCAGTGATTATAACACTATGACTATGCAAAGATTGTTCACCACTTAGCTGCATAAAATACTATGATTTTATATCTTTTTTTTACATAGCTTTGCAATTTGCTTAAATTTCTAATTATTTATTTCTCTCCAATCCCATATTTTGCATTATGTAATTATTTTACAGCTTGATACTCTAGCTTGATCTCTTAAATATAGCATCAAATCTGTGGATCACTTCAGTTCATATATATATTTTTTTCCAGACACCTGCCTTTTAAAGCCCTTGTCCCACCAGCTCCAAACTGGACTTTTTTTTCTCCAGATTTATTGAAAAGCTAAAATGAAAGAGACAAATAAGCCATGTCTTCCTTCTATTTTTCTCTTGCTTGTTCTTCAACTCCATATTTTTCTCTTTTTTGATTTACTCTCTTGTTTTGTGGGAACATATCAATGAGTCACTTCTACAAGAAGATAAACTTACTGATGTTAACTTACTGAGTCCTTCCATGACTTAGAATAGCTTTATTCTACTCTCCAATTATATTGATAATTTGATTGAATGTTGACTTTTTCATTTAAAATGATTTTTCCTCAGAACTTTAAAGGCAGTATTTCATTGTCTTCTATCATCCAGTATTGCTGAGAAATTAGATGACAATGTAATTTTTTGGAATTATAGGCTATTTTTTTCATTTGAATATATTTTGGATTAAGAAATCTTTGATATTCTTAAATTTCACTATTCTGTGACTGAATATGGGTCATTTTATATTCATTTTGTCTAGTATTCTAGTATTTTTTTCTCCTCTCTTCAGTCTAGAGACTCTTGTCTTTCAGCTCTGATAAATTCTCTTTTAAAAATTTGTCTTTATTCTCTCATTCTTTTTGTACTTTTTGGAGCTTCTATTCACTGAACATTAGCCTCCTGGATTTGGACATTACAGTTTAGCCTTTCTTTCACATTTTTAATCTACCTGTATTTTCTACTTTCTTGGCGATTTCCTTGATTTTATCTTTAAATCCATTTGTTAAAACTTTGCTTAAATTACCATATTTTTAATTTCTAAAATGTCTTATTTTGGGTTATTGCTTTTTTATAGTATCCAATTCTTGAATTATAACCTTAATATTGTTAAATTCTGTCAGAGGAGAATTCGTAGACTTAAAATATCATTTTCCAGTAAGTATTTCTTTTTATTGTTGTTGTTTTGTTTTTTTGAGATGTAGTCTCACTTTGTTGCCTGGGTTGGAGTGCAATGGAATGATCTCAGCTCACTGTAACCTCTGTTTCCTGGGTTCAAGCAATTCTCCTGCCTTAGCCTCCTGAGTAGCTGGGATTACAGGTGCATGGCACCGCATCTGACTAATTTTTCTATTTTTAGTAAAGACAGTGTTTCCCCATGTACCAGGATGGTCTCCATCTCTTGACCTTGTAATCCACCCACCTCGGCCTCCTAAAGTGCTGGGAATGTAGGCCTGAGCTACCCCACCTGTCCCACATCTTCTCACTTTAAGACTGGAAGAACGATAGCAGGAAATGACATTATCAGAGACCAGGGCCATTCAGTGGGGACAAGAATCATAGTAGAGACTTCTCCGTTGGAGCTGAGACCACAGAGGCAACATTACTCATGCTTGAAATGCCACAGGGAACACAGAAACATACCCTAGATTCTTTCTTCCCCTTACCCCTCATTCTAGTGTTCATGACTTCCATTGGCTGTGGCTAGCTGGACCAGAACTCTGAGCAGCCTGGGAAATGTAGTTTCTTTCAGCCAAAGCAGAGTACTGGATTCCTATGAGAACAAACTGCAGGTGGACTGCATAGCACAAGAAGTTTAAGTTTTGTGTAATAAACAATGTTGCCAAACTGCCTTGGAATTATTAGCTCCTTATGTGATCAACCATGTAATAATGTCATAAGGTGACTAGAAAATATTACTGTATTATTAGTGAAATCCTTGAATTTGACCTTCATTATTTTTGATATTAAAATTTTAGTGAATAGGTAATGCAGGCACATAAAACGAAATTCAAAATAATAATAATAATAATTATTATTATTATTATTTTTTTTTTTGAGACGGAGTTTCGCTCTTGTTACCCAGGCTGGAGTGCAATGGCGCGATCTCGGCTCACTGCAACCTCCGCCTCCTGGGTTCAGGCAATTCTCCTGCCTCAGCCTCCTGAGTAGCTGGGATTACAGGCACGTGCCGCCATGCCCAACTAATTTTTTATATTTTTAGTAGAGACGGGGTTTCACCATGTTGACCAGGATGGTCTCGATCTCTCGACCTCGTGATCCACCCGCCTCGGCCTCCCAAAGTGCTGGGATTACAAACTTGAGCCACTGCACCTGGGCGAAATTCAAAATTATTAAAGTGTAATTATGAAAGTGTAATTATAAAATGCAATGCCCTCAGCTCTGCAGCTTTGTCTGTTGGTTGGTTTTTCTTTTGCTTTTTTTTTTTTTTCGTTTTTGCTTAGGATTGGTTTGGATATTTGGGCTCTTTTTCAGTTCTTTATGAATTTTAGAATTTTTTTTTTTTTTTGAGACGGAGTTTCGCTCTTGTTACCCAGGCTGGAGTGCAATGGTGCAATCTCGGCTCACCGCAACCTCCGCCTCCTGGGTTCAGGCAATTCTCCTTCCTCAGCCTCCTGAGTAGCTGAGATTACAGGCACGTGCCACCATGCCCAGCTAATTTTTTTTTTTTTTTTGTATTTTTAGTAGAGACAGGGTTTTACCATGTTGACCAGGATGGTCTCGATCTCTTGACCTCGTGATCCACCCGCCTCGGTCTCCCAAAGTGCTGGGATTACAGGCTTGAGCCACCACGTCTGGCCAAATTTAGAATACTTTTTTTCTAGTTCTATGAAGAACGATATTAGTAGTTTGATAGGAACAGCATTGAATCTGTAAATTCTTTTGGACAGTATGGCCATTTTTACAATATTAATTCTTCTAATCCATGAGAATGGAATGTTTTTCCATTTATTTGTGCCATCTCTGATTTCTTTCAGGAGTGTGCTGTAGCTCTTCTTCCAGGAATCTTTCACTTCCTTGTTTAGTTGTATTCCTAGGTATTTTATTTTCTTTGTGGCTATTGCGAGTGGGATTGTGTTCCTAATTTCACTTTCAGCCTGGATACTGTTGATATATACAAATTCCACTGATTTGTAGAACTACCTATCAGGTACTATGATCACTACCAGGGTGTCAGAATTTGTACTCCAAACCTCAGTATTGATTTTATGTCCTGGAACTGTACTAAAATAATTCATCAATTCTACAAGACTTTCATGGAGTCTTAGGATTTTCTAGGAATAGAATCCTATCATCAGTGAAGAGAGTTAGTTTGGCTTCTTCCTGTTCTATTTGGATGCCTTTTATTTCTTTCTCTTGTCTGACTTCTTTTTCTAAGAAATCCAGTACTATGTTGAAAAGGATTGGGAAGAATGGGCATTCTTGTCTTGTTCTAGTTGTCAAAGGGGATGGTTCCAGCTTGTGCCCATTCAGCATAATGATGGCTGTGAGTTCTTCATAGATGGCTCTTACAAAGGCACAGTAACCAAACAGTTTAGTACTGGTACAGAAACAGGCACATAGACCAGTTGAACAGAATAGGAAACTCAGAAATAAAGCCACACACCTACAACCATCTGATCTTCAACAAGGCTGCCAAAAACAAACAATGGGGAAAGGACTCCCTTTTCAATAATTGGTGCTGAGATAACTGGCTAGCTATATGCAGAAGATTGAGGCAGGCCCCCCAACTTTCACCATATCCAAAAATAAGTCAAAATGAATTAAAGCTTTAAATGTAAGGCCTCAAACTATAAAAATCTTGGAAAACAACCCAGGAAATACCCTTCTCAACATCAGCCTTGGCAAGAAATTTTTGGATAAGTTTATTAAAGTAATTTAAACAAAAACAGAAATAGAAAAATCAGACCTAATTAAACCAAATAGCTTCTGCTCAGCAATTGAAACTATCAACAGGGCAAACAGACAACCTGTATAAGGGAAAAAGACATTTGCAAAACATACATCTGACAAAGACCTATTATCCAGAATCTATGAGGAACTTAAAACAGCAGGCAATAAACAAATAACTTCATTAAAAAATGGGCAAAGGACCTGCACAGACACTTCTCAAAAGAAGACATACACATCACTAACAAACATAAAGAAATGCTCATCCTCACTAATCATCAGAGAAATGCAAATCAAAACCACAGTGAAATACCATCTGATCAGAATGGCTATTATTAAAAAGTCAAAAACAACAGATGTGGGAGATGTTGCACAGAAAAGGGAACACTTATACACTGCTGGTGGGAATATAAATTAGTGCAACCACTGTGAAAAGTGGTCTGGAGATTTCTCTTAAGATCTTAAACCAGAGCAACTTTTCAACCCAGCAATCCCATTACTGGGTATACACCAAGAAGAAAGTAAATCATTCTATGAAAAATACACATGCACTCATATGTTCATTATTATGCTGTTCACAACAGTAAAGACATGGAATTAACCCAAGTGCCCATCAGTTGTAGGTTAGATAAAGAAAATGTTGTACATATATACCATGGAATACTATGCAGCCATAAGAAAGAATAAAGTCATGTTCTTTGCAGTAACACAGATGGAGATGGAGGCTATAATTATAAGCAAATAAATGCGAGAACAGAAAACTAAATACTGCATGTTCTCACTTATAAGTGAGAGACCGTAGACTACTAGAGGGGCATGGTGAGGTTAAAAAAACTACCTATCAGGTACTACGCTCACTACCAGAGTGACAGGATTCTCCAAACCTCCATATCATGTAATACATCGTGACATATATCTCCATATCGAAAATAAAAGTTGAAAATAAACATTAAATTTTTAAAAATTATGAAAGGTTAATGAAAAGTCTCAGCCAGTCCTTCCCTCCCATATAGCTATATCATATCTATATATCCATATCTTAGTCTATATCCTTTTTTCTATGTACAGAAGACATAAAGTTTCTCTTCCACAAGTAATATCATACAACACGTACTGCTCTACTGATTCATTTGGGACATACCAATTTTACTCCAAAGATAATTTCTTCTCTATAGAAATACAGTGGGTGTGCCCATTGGGTCAGACACATGCCTGTCTCTAAATCATAAGACTTTCAGTCATTCAGTGTTCAACTAGTCAGTGAAAGAATTATCAAAGGCATTAATTCAACAGCAGCTTTATGGATTTGTCAGAATGATTCATGGGTTTGGAATGACTCACTGGGGCTTGGGTTAAGTAATCTCAGCTTAATCATATCACTTGGAGCAAAGATAAGCCGAAGATTTAAATCCTGTTGGCTCAGTATCTCATCTGAACACTGGTAGAGTAATTCTCAGCCCAGCAACAGTGTCAGGGTTGGAAAAGCAGCCCCAAATATCTTGTATTATTGTACAGCAAGACAATGTCTGCATGGGTTAAAAAGAGTATGCATATATGTGTTTATGTTTTGTATGTTATATGCACACATACAAATATATACGTATATCCAATACATAATATTTGTACATACTACACATGTATGAACACATGGAAAGGAACAGATTTGAAAATTTCTCATGTCTCTGGAGCAGAGAGAGACACCTTTATACGCTTAGAAATAATAAAAATAATTACAAAAATAAAAGAAGCTGAGTTGATTGTAAGAACATCAATGTGTTCTGCATATAAAAACACTAGAACAATAAAAATACAAAAACACTGGGAAAACAATTTTGATACATATGACAGATAAAGAGATGACATCTTAATTATTTAATATATTCATATATGGCTGTACACTGAGGTACTGTGTACTGAGGTGATAATAAGAGCCTCAGCTTTCATGGTAGACTTCCTATGATATGATCTTATCTGGGTCCCCAGTTTCTCCATCTGCAGAACGGTTATAATAGTAATACTTTCTGGAGTTTTGTGAAGTTTAAATATGGTGTATATGTAAAATGCTTAGAACAGTGCCTGTCACTTGATAAACATCCAATAGGATTTACCTATTATTGTTATTAATAAAAGCAAAATTAATAAACAAATAAAAAATGACCTGAACCATCAACTTCAGTTAATAAATTGTAATACAAGGGAAATATTTGTTGTAATCGAGTGAATTAGAAGGAAAATACCACTCTCTGATTTCCAAATTAGCTCTTCATTTGCCTGTGACCAAGAGATGACTAATGCTCAAAATTCTCTCAGCCCTGAGGAAGAGGCTTGATTTCCCTTTATACCTTGATTTAGCTAGGGGAAGGGGAGCCTAGTTGAAGCAGAATTTTACAGAAGCAGAACAGGCAAGTTAGATAAAGAAGCTGGTAACCAGAGAGCAGGAGCTTCCTAGGATTGTTGGTTGCTAAGGGTATTTCCATACAATCATGAAGGTGGGTAGCAGGGGGAGCTTTCCATACAATCAATCACTGAGGAGGGTATTCACAGTAGCAGATGGACTTGCTAAGCAGGATGCAGTTACAGTGGTTGCAGTTACTGTGAACAGTGTGACCCGCCCTTCATGGATGTGGTTTCAGTGGTTACAGGTACTGTGAACGGTGTGAACCACTCTTAACGGTTCAAAGCTTTGAGTGCAGCGCGACCCAGTAATGCACCTGAGGGGGCTGAGGCAGGGAGGGACAGGTTAGAGAGAGCCTGTTAGGTTTGCAGCTAAGATGGAGTCAGCTAGGTTAGTAGAAGTTAGGTTACTTCCTGTTCAAATTTATAATTTATTCAAGAAATATATTGTTCTATTTTGGCCAGAGTGATTAGAAAATTAATACTCAATGCTAGTTAAGATGAAGTAAAGCTAATGCACTTTTTGTGGCAATAAGGTTAAACCTGTGATTTTGAAAGGAAATTGCCAATGTATATTAAGAGTCATGCAATGTTTAAATTCTTGTTTAATTTGATAACTTTGCTTTCTGTTTTCTGTAAAGATATAATCCAAAGACAGACACATTATAAACTAATTTTTTTTTCTGCATTGTTTACTTTTTGAACATAAAGTCCAAAGTAGGTAACATATGTACCTATAAAATGGTTGATTACATTCTGGTACAATAATTTTATGTACATGCATCAATACCAGATGATGGCTATTTGCAACAAAATGGCAATTTCATATACTGTAGTTATGTTTTATATTAAAACTATAAAATTCAAAGTTACAGTGACCATACAACAACATTCTTATTATGTAATTTTGAAATTTTATATATTTTCCCCATTCTTAAACCCATGTTAAAAGTTTGGGAGGCAATATATATAAATGAAAATTGTTGTGTTTGGGTGATGCAGTTATGAGTAATCTTTTTTCTTTTTTGTGTCCATAAAATTCTTTAAAATTTCTTTAAAATTACAAATGTAATGCGTGCTTATTGCTAAAAAATTGCAGAGGCATATAGAGCAGAAACTATAACTCCCTTATGAATACTGTCTCCCAATTTTTTACCCTTCCCTCTCTATTCCAACTCTTCAAATCTCACACTCTTCCTTAGCAATGACCACTTAGGACTATGTCCTTATAAATACCTGTCTATGTGTTTACACATACATACATACAATGGCACATTTACAACACACATTTTTCTTACATTAATGGGATTTCCACTACTCTGCTATTTGCCTTTTTTGCTTCATTGATAGATTCTCTTCGGTCATATATCTTATCAATTCAAATAGAATCATATGATTATCACATTCACAATATGATTACACAGTGATTTGTTTTATCAACCCATTTCTAATGAATGTTTGTGCAGTTTTCTTTCTTTTTTCTTTTTTTCTTTGTTTGTACAGTTTTCAATTTTTTGCTGTTGGAAATATTGTTACCACACTTGTACTCTTTAGAATATATTTTCAGAATAAAATTCCTGGGCCAAAGATTTACCCATTTAGATTTCTAAGAATTGCTTCCAAACCACACTGTGAGAAGACATTATCAATTTGTATGTCCATACAATTTTTTTAAAGACAATAGTCAAAACCGGAAGTCCCATGAAATTAACATAAGAATTAAGCAAAAGCGTCTATACCCTATTGATTTCCACACTAGAGGCAGGTAATATAATTTTGGTCTTACTCTTTCAGTTATCTTCATAACTTTGGCTAACTCATGATTCCACTCTATCCCTCATTCATTTCTTACTTTGACTTTACTTTGACTTTCTGGTCAGAATGCTGATTTCTAGATTTTGTCCTAGAAATGCATTTGAACTGTTTAGATCGACTTAGTAAATAAAGATAAGTAACTGTAAATAAAGCAAATTTCTACACTGTTCCTAGAGCTGCTGTATATGCTTGTGCTGTTGTGCTCTACCAAAGGGGCCCTGGGGACACTGACACTCTGTCTGTGCTCTACTCACTAAGCCTTGTACCCTGGGTGCAGGCAGGGGAGGGCAGAGTCTGCTTGGAGAAAAGAGTTTCTTTCAAAATTATATATAAAATGGCTTATTCAGGTCTCAGCTGCCCTGATGATTCCTAATTTAAAATTTTTAAATTTAATTAATTCTTCACCTCTCAATAAGGTTTGCCATATTAAAAAGATGATGAAAAATTTACAATTAGCCATAGAATTGAAAGGGCAAGTATAATTCAAACATAGTTCTGTCAGAATTTGGATATGATGGAAAGAAGTTTTGGTGAGCTCAGAAGCCCAATGAGAATACACCTCAGTAGGAAAAGAACTCTAATTGGAAATTCAAAAGCAGTCTAACAATTTCCTCATCACTGATAGATTTTGGAAAATCATGAAATCAACTCATGCGTACACTGCCAAATAATAAAATAGAATAGGGCCTGGGTACATCTAGTTTATAATTATTATAGCTGGTGAGTATTGTTCCAGTGCTAAATACCTTTTTTTCCTTTGGCAAGCCCTCATTGAGCTATATACAAGCAGATATAATTATTGCTATTCCATAGATGCTAAACAAGATATTTCATGTTATCTGTAATGAGGCATGAGTAAATAACAATTTCAATGATGAGCACTTGATAAGTTATAGATCATCTTCCAATGTAATAAGACATCCTCTCTCCCCTTTATAATGTTTAATCCAGAACACAAACAGTGTGTCTGTTAAAGCAGTCAGCAGTGAACAATTTAGACAGAAAATACTGAGCACAGAGTAAATGGACTGATATGCATGGACTGGGCAGAGTTCCCATAAAATTATTTACATGCCTTTTGGTTTAGCTTTTTAATCCAAGTTGGAACCAATAAATGAGAAAAGTAAACTATGCTGATGGAACGCTCTTGCCCACAAAATAGAGATATGGCTGGAGCAGAGGTGGCCTCTTACACATTGACATTTCTAACAGGACTGGCAAGCTGGATCTGCTGTAATGACTCTGCTACTCCTGCCCGTAACCTTGCCCCTTCTCCCTCTTCAACCAGCCTTGCTGCTTCTCTCATTCATTAGTGCCTTGGCTGTGATGGGGCCAGTGCACAGTGAGGCGTATGAGAAAAGGGGAGTGATGCTCTGCAGCCTGGTGCAGAGCCTAGGGTTAGTGCTCAAAGAACAGAATGAAAGAGGCTTCATTATTTTCAGAGTTAACCATAGAACTTGAGTATCTATCTGAAGGAGTTTTGTGTGATCCGAGAGGCTGAGGAAGCCTTGGGTAGAGTGAGGGGTGTAGTTGATGCTGAGGTCCCTCATTGCTCCTGTGGGGATTGAAACTGTAAGGGGTTGAGGGATAGAAACAAGGGTCTGCCTATAACCAGGGACAGCAGAAGAGGTGAGTTGGGCCAGGATTAGTAAGGCTTTGTATTCCCACTTGAATCTACTCCATTCAGTTCCTACCATGTACCAGGCTATGCGCTAGCATGACAGATACGAGTGTTGTGACTCTCAACTGGCTTACAGGGCAAGGCAAAGTAAGGATTACATAGGTCGCAAATCCCATAATATTGGAAGGAGTTAGCTGTAGGTTGTGGGAGAATTGTCTACAGAAAAATCTGAGCATACAGAGGGGACTTATAGGAGGAAAATATTTCCTGGAGTAGGCGACATCCAAAAAGGTCAAGGACTTTAAGACGTAGGAAACGGTAGGGGGATATCAGTGTATGTATTAACTTAAACAGAAGTGTGGAGCTGGGAGACATTACCTGCTCCTGTCTGGTTGGAGGGCAGGGTAAAGATAGGAGCCTGGTGACCCCATCTGTACCTGTTCAGGAAAGTGCCAGCTACAGAACTAATGGGGTTTGTTTGTTTTAGCTATAAAAAGAGATTTATGTCCATGGGTATGTTTTTTTAAGTTTGTATTTTAAAAGTGCACCATCAGAGCAACAATCACTGTTATCTAGCTCCAGAACTTCTTTTTATCACCCACCAAAGAAACTCTATACTCATTAACAGTCTCCTCTCTCCTAGACCCTGGCAACCACTAATCTACTTTCTGACTCTGCAAACTTTCCAATTCTGGACATTTTATATAAATGGAATCATGCAGTATGTGGTCTTTTGTGTCTTGCTTCTTTCACTTGGTATAATGTTTTCAAGGTTCATCCATATTGCAGCACATATCAGAACTTCATTCCTTTTTATGGTAAAATTATGTTTCATTGTATGGATATACCACATTTTGTTGATCTGTTCATCAGTTGATGGACATTTGAGTTGTTTCCACCTTCTGGCTATTATGAATAAAGCTGCTAAAAACATTTATTTACTCACAGGCATCTTAATTAAATACAGAGGAGTACCCACTTGAGTGAATGAAATTTCAAATATTTTATTCTCTACCAATGAATGTGAAAGTCGTTCTAGGGCTTCTCTCTGTTTCAGCTCTTTTTTTCTTTTGATGGGATCTCACTCTGTCACCCAGGCTAGAGTGCAGTGGCATAATCTCAGCTCACTGCAACCTCTGTCCCCCCAGGTTTAAGCAATTCTCTTGCCTCAGCCTCCTGAGTAGCTGGGATTACAGGCACCTGCCACCATGCTCAGCTAATTTTTGTATTTTTAGTGGAGACGGGGTTTCAACATCTTGGCCAGGCTGGTCTTGAACTCCTGATATCACGATCCACCTGCCTCAGCTTCCCAAAGTGCTGGGATTAGAGGCATGAGCCACTGCACCAAGCTAGCTCTTGAAAACTTTTATATACTCTTGGAGGACCTGCTTGCTATTGACCAGCTTGCTCTTTCTGCAGGCTCTAACGTGGATCAATTTTTGGGTTCCTGTTTGGTAGTTTCTTAATCTAAGACAAGGCATTTCTCCCTCATTCCCTGTACAAACAAGGTTCAGCTGCCACCTGCTTGTGTCAGACTGGGAATTATTTTACAGGAGTATTCCAGATCTCACATGTGCACTGCTATCTATTCTCAGGGCTGTCTTGAAATAGGCAGGATTTTCACCCTGCCACAATCAGAAGAGAAAAACCTCTAAACTCTGGGCAATCTTAAACCATCAGTGCATCAGAATGTTACCTAAGTATTTATTTTAAAGAAGAAAACATTCAGAGTTATTGTTTAAAAATACTCACTGTATAATATTCAAAACTGTACATTTGTTCTTTTGGGTACATTTTTGAAATATATCTATTTGATATGTGACCCGGAGTCCAAGACAAGTAAATTGTGGCCTGAATCCATAGGTTATTTCTTCAAACTTCTTTTCTTTGTTCTAACTTTTCTTTTGATCCCCTTATTCCAAACCACAGCTTCTTTTCTATTTCCCACTCAATAACTCTAGACCCTGCTCTGAAAAAGTCCCTAAATCATAATCTCTTTTCTTTTATCTCCCTTTCCAGACCTCACTTCCCAGTCTTTCTAGTTACCTATTCTCTAAGTCACAATTCTCCCTTTCAAAACTTTTAAAACTCATTTCCCAAATCAGCTTCATTTCCCAAGTCCACTTTCCTAAAAACCATAGTTTACTTCTTGGAACTGAAACACACACATGTACTACAATCAGTAATGGGGCTGAGACTACCTCATGGAGAGAAGAGATCAGGACGCTATGAACTTTGGAGGCTGTGGAAAAACGTGGAGAGGTTTCTGTAGATAAAAATTCGGAAATTCTACAACCATGATTTCAGGGCCCTCTGGATAAGCCTGGGGTTGTGGGCAGCTGTCCTCATTTGGCTGGACTTTGATTTTCTCATCTGGCATGTACTAAGCCTTTGGTTCACAGGAGGTGCTCAACAATAATATTTGTAGGCTTGATTTAGTGGTCAAATGAAGGACAAAGACAAGGTGACCTCTAAGCTGCTTTCAACTCCATGTAAAATTCTAATATTCATGAAGTCAAGATGAAGAGGATTGGCAGAACTTTTGAAGTTTAAATTATTTAACCAATTACTTTCATTTTGTTCTTCACTTTGCTTGTGTACATGGTCTTTTTTTTTTTTCTTTTGTCAAGGAGGAAAATGAATTGAATTTTCATGAGAATAGATACAAGATAGTTTACTCCCCTCTTTGGACTCCAAACTCCTTGACTATATATCTGTCAGTAGGTAACTAATAAAAATAATGTTGGTTCCATGGAAATAACTGTGAGGACTATGAAATCCAGGGATGTGAGCTGGGAGTATAGGACAGCCAACTAGGATTGTTCTAAAGTGCTCAGAATATAATAATGAAAGTGAAATGACATGGTTAATGAATATTTGTTGATTGATTAAAGAACATCAAATGCTGAATATACCTCTGATAAAAATATCTTGTAGCTCTAAGTTTATACACCAAGGACCAAATGTAAATGGGCATGCTGGTTTCAATGAATGAGTAACCCCTTTCACAAAGTTTCAATAACTTTTAAACTCAAAATGGGTCACAAATCAAAATGTAGAAAGTAAAACTATACAACCCTTAGAAGAAAAACAAGAGAAAATACTCATGAACTTGGTCTAGGCACAGAGTTCTTAGATAAAACACCAAAAGCATGATTCATAAAAGAAAAAATGGATATACTAGTCTTCATGAAAATTTAAAACTTTGCTCTTTAAAAGACATTCTAAAGAGAATGAAAAGCTATAGACTAAGACAACATTTTCAGGAATCACACATTCATAAAGAGCTTGTATGCAGAATTTATAGATAAAGCTTAAAATTTAACACAAAGAAAACAAATGGCCAAGCACAGTGGCTCCTACCTGTAATCCCAGCACCTTGGGAGGCTGAGATGCGCAAATCACTTGAGGCCATAAGTTCGAGACCAGCCTGGACAACATGTTGAAACTCTGTCTTTATTAAAAATACAAAAAGTAGTGGGCATTGTGGCCTATAATCTTAGCTAATTCATAGGCTGAATCACGAGAATGAACCAAGAAGGCAGAGGTTGCAGTGAGCCAAGGTCACACCACTGCACTGTAGCCTGGGTGACGAGACTCTGCCTCAAAAAACAAAAAAGAAAGAAAAAGAAAAAGAAGAAAAAACAAACAAGCCAGTACAACTGAGCAAAACGTTTAAACAGATACTTTACATAAAAATGTTATATGGATAGCAAATTCGTACATGAAAAAGTACTCAAATATATTAGCCATTAGGGAAATGTAAATTAAAACCACAATGAGATACTACCACTCACTTATTAAAATGGCTAAAAATAAAAACAAAACGGACATTTTCAAGTGCTGACAAGGATATGGAGCCTCTGAGTTTTCATACATTGAGAACGTATGGAATGCTGGTAGGAATGCAAAATGGTACAAGCACTCTGGAAAACAGTTTGGCAATTTTCTATGAAATTAAACATATGCAAATCAGATGACAGAGCAGTCAATATCCTAGGTGCTTACTCTAGAGAAATGAAAATTCAAGTTTACACAAACACCTGTATCTAAATGCTTATAGCAGCATTGTTCATAATTGCCAACAATTGGAAACTATTAAGATGTCCTTCAGTGGGTGGATGGATAAGTAAGCCACAATCCATTCATACAATGGAATGCTACTCAATAAGGAAGATCTGTTGATGTGTACAACAATATTAATGATTTGCAGATGTGTTATGCTAAAGAAAGAAGCCAGACTCAAAAGGTTACATAATATAGAATTAAATATATATGGCATTCCGGAGGAGATAAAACTATAGTATGGAGTTGCCGGGGGTTGGTAAAGAGTTTGACTCCAAAAGAGAAGCATCAGGGACACGGGGTGAGAGAATTGTTCTGTGTCCTGATTGCGGTGATGGTTACGTGACTATGGATTTGTTAAAATGTTCACAATTATACACCCCCTCAAAGGTAGTTTATTGTATGTAAACAAGCAAAAAAGTTCTCTAAGTGATGGAAGGGAAAAAAATTAACTCATCAGAGATCAGAGGCTTTAATTTTTACTCAGAATAATCTTGTTTTTGATGCTTAACTAATTGTACAATGGGTACAAATGGATATTTTCCTTATGTTACATTTACATAGCAGCTAGGATGACCCTTAAAGACATTTCCAAACAGAGGGCAGCTGTAACCCCTAGCTTTACCAACCAAGCTATCTGACACTCAAGCTCCTTTAACCTTGGAAGAATTATGATTGCCTAGCCAAACAAAGCATTGATAACACTGCACCCTGCACTTTTCATCTGAGCAAATGTCACCAACATCTCGTGCATGTCAACTGCCTTGGTGAGTGTGCCGGCCTGAATACAATCCACTAGAGGCTTCCATGTCCTCCTCATCAAACCCTTCTGACCTTGCCCCACTGATTAGATCCCATGTTGATGACAGCTAAGATGCAACCTGGATGCTGCCCCTGGGTGGGGCTCAGCTTTGACAAGCCTGATTTAGCACTCCATTTCTTCTTTTTCTTTTTTATATTTTACTTTATTTTAAAAAAATTTTTTATATTTTTTTAATTGCATTTTAGGTTTTGGGGTACATGTGAAGAACATGCAAGATTGTTGCATAGGTACACATGTGGCAGTATTATTTGCTGCCTTCCTTCCCCTCAGCTGTATCTGTCATTTCTCCCCATGCTATCTCTCCCCACCTCCCCACTCCCCTGTCCCTCCCCTACTTCCCCCCAATGGACCCCAGTGTGTAGTGCTCCCCTCCCTGTGTCCATGTGTTCTCATTGTTCAACACCCGCCTATGAGTGAGAACATGCAGTGTTTGATTTTCTGGTCTTGTGTCAGTTTGCTGAGAATGATGGTTTCCAGGTTCACCCATGTCCCTACAAAGGACACGAACTCATCGTTTTTGATGGCTGTGTAATATTCCATGGTGTTGGTCTTTGCTATTGTAAACAAGCACTCCATTTCTTTTCCTCATAAATCCTATCTTTAACCTCAGACCATTCGTTGTTTAGGAATTCAGGTCTCCTCGGGAGTCTCATGTCCTTGCCAAACCCTCACCAGGCTCTCACCACTGTCACTCCCCTGTCAGCCCGAGGCTCCTTTCTGAGGCTGTAGGAACATGAAGGAGAACTTCAGTGCTCACATTCCATATTGACTGTCTTTATGTTCTTGAATTACCACCTACCTGAAAAAGCCTCAATGTCTCAGGAGAACATCCTGGAATCTCTGCTGCCAAAAGGTTTTTTTGAGTTTTAGTTGTCTTCCAAAGTTTATCATATAAAGTGTTAGTGCCTCACTGGAGTTTGTCATATGTCTGAATAAATCAGTTTCAAGAAAAAAAATGTAACTAACGGAAGTTCCAGTTGAATTTCCAAGGCCAGTAGGATTGTGTTCTTCTTCCTCTCCCTTTTTCTCCCTCCCTGTCTCTACCAACTGCCACAGCATATATTAAAAGCTGACGTGCCAAACTTTGCTTTCCAGCAGAAATTACTTCAGAAATGAAGCTAAGATTCCAGGAGTCCTGGCCTTGTTGAGAATCTAATCCAAGAGGACAAGTGGAATTGAGAGGTCTAGGAAGACCTAAAGTTGGAAGGAAAGAATTCACAGCTAATTTGGTGGATAAACAGAAGAGTAGTTCAGCATAATGTGAATATTTTTCTGTGTGCTGCAGCAAAGGAAGGGCATTTGGGATATTTAAGGAGAAAAAATTGCCCTTTCCACCTTAGTCCCCTTTTCTCAGAGTTAGCATTCAACTACCAAAAACAGCCCCAAATGAGAGGGTTGTTCCGACATTCATGATTTATATAGCTTTTCTCCATTGATAGCAGGTAAGTACCTAGCGACACTAAGGCTTCCTCCCAATTTGTTTTACAATTTTATTTTATTGCTCATGATTCCCTTTTGGTACTTTTATCAGATTTGTGTCCTGGAATTTCACTTAGCCTGGCAGGCCTTCCTTCTGCCACAGCTAGAAGAGAACTCAAATAGACTTTGTGTTGGGAGTGGGACATGACCCAGCTATCTGGAGTAGCATATATTTCTTCTCACACTAATTTTTCTATGATTTTTTAAATCCTTGCTTTCAAAAGAAATGTAATTCTTGTGTTTCTACCTCATTTACACTCAGTTTAGGAAAGCCCTCTTTTGTAAGAGCTGCGTGATGTCCAAATAGCCTCCTTGACACACATGCTTCTTTTCAAGGGCCTGTAGAAGTCATCCAAACTCAGAAGAGATGCTTTCTGACTCTGAATTGAAAATCCAATTAAACACGCAATTTAGGTGGATGCCAAAAAGTTTAGCCTTGGATTTTCAGCTCACAACTACTAGCACAAAAGTACCTGAGAGCATCAGAATGCTAGAATCTAGAAAAAGAGTCTGTAGTGTGTGCTAACAATTCACTTCTCTAGCTTTAATCGTCTCTGATCCTGCAGCAAGCCCAAGCACCAGAAAGTGACACATTCAAATTCCATAGGTCACTTTAGCATCTAGTAGCAAGAGCCAAGATATGGGCTCCAGAGCATACACTGTGCATTTGAATCCTGCCTTTACATTATAAGTTATTTGTAAATATTAAATGAGTTAAAGCAGGCAAAGCATTATTGCAGTGCCTGACGCAGTCACCACTCAGTCCCATTACCTGTGATCACTAGGCTTCTGCATGCTGCTCTTGGTGCTTATTGGGAAGAACATAAGGAATTATTGTATCTACAGAAAGACATTTCTGCAATTTTTGTAAAACTACTTTTAAAGATACTGTTCATTTTGTCTTTTAATGTCTCGTATAGTAAATAAGACTTTGTTAAATTAATGTTAGATTACAAAGCTAGAAAAACAGAATGTGCCCTCCTGATTAACAAAGCAGGCTTCCTTTAACATTAACATCAACATCATAAACACAGATAAGTGACTACTTTTTAATTCTTTTTTTTATTGCATTTTAGGTTATGGGGTACATGTGAAGGACATGCAAGATTGTTGCATAGGCACACATGTGGCAGTGTGATTTGCTGCCTTCCTTCCCCTCACCTATATCTGTCATTCTGTCATTTCTCCCCATGCTATCTCTCCCCACCTCCCCATCACCCCATCCCTCCCATGGTGCCCCCCAATGGACCCCAGTGTGTAGTGCTCCCCTCCCCGTGTCCATGTGTTCTCATTGTTCAACATCTGCCTATGAGTGAGAACATGCAGTGTTTGATTTTCTGCTCTTGTGTCAGTTTGCTGAGAATGATGGTTTCCAGGTTCATCCATGTCCCTACAAAGGACACGAACTCATCGTTTTTGATGGCTGTGTAATATTCCATGGTGTATATGTTCCACATTTTCCCTGTCCAGTCTATCATCGATGGGCATTTGGGTTGGTTCCAGGTATTTGCTATTGTAAACAGTGCTGCAATGAACATTCATGTGCATGTGTCCTTATAGTAGAACGATTTATAATCCTTTGGATATATACCCAGTAATGGGATTGCTGGGTCAAATGGGATTTCTATTTTTAGGTCCTTGAGGAATCGCCACACTGTCTTCCACAATGGTTGAATTAACTTACACTCCCACCAACAGTGTAAAAGTGTTTCTATTTCTCCACATCCTCTCCAGCATCTGTTGTCTCCAGATCTTTTAATGATCACGATCCTAACAGGTGTGAGATGGTATCTCAATGTAGTTTTGATTTGCATTTCTCTAATGACCAGTGATGATGAGCATTTTTTCGTATGTTTGTTGGCCTCCTGTATGTCTTCTTTTGTAAAGTGTCTGTTCATATCCTTCACCCACTTTTGAATGGGCTTGTTTTTTTTTTTTTTTTTTTTTTTTTTTTTTTTTTCTTGTAGATCTGTTTTAGTTCTTTGTAAATTCTGGATATCAGCCCCTTGTCAGATGGGTAGACTGCAAAATTTTTTTCCCATTCTGTTGGTTGCCGATTCACTCTAATGACTGTTTCTTTTGCTGTGCAGAAGCTGTGGAGTTATATGAGGTCCCATTTGTCTATTTTGGCTTTTGTTGCCAATGCTTTTGGCATTTTGGCCATGAAGTCCTTGCCTATGCCTATGTCCTGAATGGTTTTGCCTAGATTTTCTTCTTGGGTTTTTATGGTGTTAGGTCTTATGTTTAAGTCTTTAATCCATCTGGGGTTAATTTTAGTGTAAGGAATGGGTCCTGTTTCTGCTTTCTGCACATGGCTAGCCAGTTTTCCTAACACCATTTATTAAACAGGGAATCCTTTCCTCATTGCTTGTTTTTGTCAGGTTTGTTGAAGATCGTATGGTAGTAGATATGTTGTGTTTCCTCTGAGGCCTCTGTTCTGTTCCATTGGTCTATATCTCTGTTTTGGTATCAGTACCATGCTGTCTTGATTACTGTAGCCTTGTAGCATAGTTTGAAGTCCGGTAGTGTGATGCCTCCTGCTTTGTGCTTTTTGCTTAGAATTGACTTGGCTATGCGGGCTGTCTTTTGGTTCCATATGAAGTTTAAAGTGTTTTTTTCCAGTTCTGTGAAGAAAGTCATTGGCAGCTTGATGGGAATAGCATTGAATTTGTAAATTATTTGGGCAGTATAGCCATTTTCACGATGTTGATTCTTCGTAACCATGAACATGGAATATTTCTCCATCTGTTTGTGTCCTCTCTTATTTTGTTGAGGAGCAGCTCGTAGTTCTCCTTGAAGAGGTCCTTTACATTCCTTGTTAGTTGTATTCCTAGGTATTTTATTCTCTTTGTAGCAATTGCAAATGGCAGATCATTCTTGATTTGGCTCTCTTTAAGTCTGTTACTGGTGTATAGGAATGCTTGTGACTTTTGCACGTTGATTTTGTATCCTGAGACTTTGCTGAAGTTGTTTATCAGTTTCAGGAGATTTTGGGCTGAGATGATGGGGTCTTCTAGATATACAATCATGTCATCTGCAAATAGAGACAATTTGATTTCCTCCTTTCCAATTTGAATACCCTTTATTTCTTTTTCTTGCCTGATTGCTCTGGCTAGAACTTCCAGTACTATATTGAATAGGAGTGGTGAGAGAGGGCATCCTTCTCTAGTGCCAGATTTCAGAGGGAATGCTTCCAGTTTTTGCCCATTCAGTATGATATTTGCTGTTGGTTTGTCATAAATAGCTTTTATTATTTTGAGATACGTTCCGTCAATACCTAGTTTATTGAGGGTTTTTAGCATAAAGGGCTGTTGAATTTTGTCAAAGGCCTTCTCTGCATCAATTGAGATAATCATGTGGTTTTTGTCTTTGGTTCTGTTTATGTGGTGAATTACGTTTATGGACTTGCGTATGTTGAACCAGCCTTGCATCCCCGGGATGAATCCTACTTGATCATGGTGGATGAGCTTTTTGATATGCTGTTGCAATCGGCTTGCCAGTATTTAATTGAAGATTTTTGCATCTATGTTCATCATGGATATTGGCCTGAAGTTTTCTTTTCTTGTTGAGTTTCTGCCGGGTTTTGGTATCAGGATGATGTTTGACTCATAAAATAATTTGGGAAGGATTCCCTCTTTTGGGATTATCTGGAATAGTTTCAGAAAAAATGGTACCAGATCCTCTTTGTATATCTGGTAGAATTCGGCTGTGAACACATCTGGACTAGGGCTTTTTTTGGGTGGTAGGCTCTTAATTGCTACCTCAACCTCAGACCTTGTTATTGGTCTATTCAGGGTTTCGACTTTTTCCTAGTTTAGGCTTGGAGGATGCAGGTGTCCAGGAATTTATCCATTTCTTCCCGGTTTACTAGTTTATGAGCACAGAGTTGTTTGTAATAATCTCTGATAATGGTATGGATTTCTAGAAATAGCTATTTCCAGCCACATACAGGCATATAGGAATTAGCAGTATGACACCGTCTAAAACACAGAGGAACGTTTCTTTCAAACTGCTCTGCTGTGTGTCTGTTCACCTTAGCAAATTGCAACAATGTTTAGATTCAGCGAGTTAGAAACACGTTTCTTCTAAAGGCTGCGTTTGGATACTCCAGAGTGAATGGGAGTATTAGCTGTAATGAGAAATATATGGCTCTAAGAAAAAAACAGAGCTATGTTGTACAATTGATGTCAACATGTGCATTCAACTTACAGAGTTAAACCAGATGTTTGTATTCAGCAGTTCAGAAACACTTTCTTGGGAAAATATAAAAACAGATATTTCCACCCGTATACAGGCATATAGGAATTAGCAGTAAGACTGTGTCTAAAACACAGGAGAAATGTTTCTTGAAAATTGCTCTGCTGTGTGTTCGTTGACCTTAGGAAGTTGCATTTATGCTTAGGTTCAGTGAGTTAGAAACACATTTCTTCTAAAAGCTGTGTTTGGATATTCCAGAGTGAATTGGAGTGTAGGCTGTAAAGAGAAATATCTGGCTCTAAAACAAACATGGAGCTATGTAGCAGATTGGTTGTAAAGGTGTGCATTGAACTTAAAGAGTTAAACTGATGTGTGTATGAATCAGTTAAGAAAACCTTTCCTTGGAGAATCAAGAAACAGATATTTGCAGCCACATAGAGGCCTGTAAGAATTAGCACTAAGACTGTGTTTAGAACACGGGAGAAACATTTTGTTTAAAAGGCTCTGCAGTGTGTTCGTTCACCGTAGAGAGTAGCATCTATGCTTAGATTCAGGGAGTAAGAAACACGTTTCTTCTAAAAGCTGCGTTTGAATATTCCAGACTGAATGAGAGTATAGGCTATAATGAGAAATATCTGGCTCTAAAACAAAAACGGAGCTATCTAGCAGAATAGTTGTCTAGGTGTACATTCAACTTACAGAGTTAAACTGATGTGTGTATGAAGCATTTCAGAATACCTTTCTTTGGAGAGTCTAGAGATAGATGTCTCCAGCCATATACAACCCTGTGAGCATTAGTAGTAAGATTGCATTTGAAACACAGAAGAAACATTTCTTTCAAATTGCTCTGCTGTGAGTTTGTTCACATTAGAAAGCTGAATCTATGTTTAGATTCAGCGAGTTAGTAACAAGTTTCTTCTTAAAGTTGCGTTTGGGTATTCCAGGGTGAATGGGAGTATAGGCTGTAATGAGAAATATCTGGCTACAAAACAAAAACGGAGCCATCTAGCAGAATGGCCGTCAAAGTGTACATTCAACATACAGAGTTAAACTGATGTGTGTATGAACCGTTTTAGAAACCCTTTTTTTGGAGAGCCTAGAAATAGATGTTTCCAGCCGTATATTGCCATATGAGAATTAGCAATAGGACTGCGTTTTAAACACAGAAGAAACGTTTCTCTCAAATTGCTCTGCTTTGAGTTCGTTGACCTTAGGAAGCTGCATCTATGTCTAGATTTAGTGAGTTAGCAACATGTTTCTTCAGAGTGAATGGGACTATAGGCTCTAATGAGAAATATCTGGCTCTAAATCAAAAACGGAGCTATCTAGCAGATTGGTTGTCAAACTGTACATTCAACTTCCAGAGTTAAACTGATGTGTGTATGAAGTGTTACAGAAACCCTTTCTTTGGAGAGTCTAGAAATAGATGTTTCCAGCCGTATACTGCCATATGAGAATTAGCAGTAAGACTGCGTTTTAAACACAGAAGAAATGCTTCTCTCAAATTGCTCTACTGAATTTCGTTCACCTTAGGAAGCTGCATCTATGCTTATATTCAGTGAGTTAGTAATACATTTCTTCTAAAAGCTGCATTTGGATATTCCAGAGTGAATGGGACTATAGGCTGCAATGAGAAATATCTGGCTCTAAAACAAAAACGGAGCTATCTAGCAGAATAGTTGTCAAGGTGTGCATTCAATTTACAGACTTAAACTGATGTGTGTATGAAGCATTTCAGAATACCTTTCTTTGGAGAGTCTAGAGATAGATGTCTCCAGCCCTGTGAGCATTAGTAGTAAGATTGCATTTGAAACACAGAAGAGACATTTCTTTCAAATTGCTCTGCTGTGAGTTTGTTCACGTTAGAAAACTGAATCTATGTTTAGATACAGCGAGTTAGTAACAAGTTTCTTCTAAAAGTTGCGTTTGGGTATTCCAGGGTGAATGGGAGTATAGGCTGTAATGAGAAATATCTGGCTACAAAACAAAAACGGAGCCATCTAGCAGAGTGGCCATCAAAGTGTACATTCAACTTACAGAGTTAAACTGATGTGTGTATGAAGCATTTCAGAAACCCTTTCTTTGGAGAGTCTAGAAATAGATGTTTCCAGCCGTATACTGCCATATGAGAATTAGCAGTACGACTGCATTTTAAACACAGAAGAAACGTTTCTCTCAAATTGCTCTGCTGTGAGTTCGTTCACCATAGGAAGCTGCATCTAAGTTTAGATTCAGTGTTTTAGTAACACGTTTCTTCTAAAAGCTGCGTTTGGATATTCCAGAGTGAATGGGACTATAGGCTGTAATGACAAATATCTGTCTCTAAAACAAAAACGGAGCTATCTAGCAGATTGGTTGTCAAAGTGTACATTCAACTTCCAGAGTTAAACTGATGTGTGTATGAAGCTTTTCAGAAACCCTTTCTTCGGATAGTCAGGAAATAGATGTTTCCAGCCGTATACAGCCATATGAGAATTAGTAGCAAGACTGCATTTTAAACACAGAAGAAACGTTTCTCTCAAGTTGCTCTGCTGTGAGTTCGTTCACCTTAGGAAGCTGCGTCTATGTTTAGATTCAGTGAGTTAGTAACATGTTTCTTCTAAAAGCTGCGTTTGGATATTCCAGAGTGAATGGGACTATAGGCTGTAATGAGAAGTATCTGTCTCTAAAACAAAAACGGAGCTATCTAGCAGATTGGTTGTCAAAGTGTACATTCAAATTACAGAGTTAAACTGATGTGTGTATGAAGTGTTTCAGAAACATTTTCTTATTCTCCTTTTTTTTAATTGCATTTTAGGTTTTGGGGTACATGTGAAGAACATGCAAGATTGTTGCATAGGTACACACATGGCAGTTTGGTTTTCTGCCTTCCGTCCCCTCACCTGTATCTGTCATTTCTCCCCATGCTATCTCTTCCCACCTCCCCACCACCTGTTCTCTTCCCCATTTCCCCCCAACGGGCCCCAGTGTGTAGTGCTCCCTTCCCTGTGTCCATGTGTTCTCATTGTTCAAGACCCGCGTATGAGTGAGAACATGCGGTGCTTGATATTCTGCTCTTGTGTCAGTTTGCTGAGAATGATGGTTTCCAGGTTCATCCATGTCCCTACAAAGGACGTGAACTCATCGTTTTTGATGGCTGTGCAATATTCCATTGTGTATATGTACCACATTTTCCCTGTCCCTTTCTTTGGCGAGTCTAGAAATAAATGTTCCCAGCCATATACTACCATAAAATAATTAGCAGTAAGACTGCTTTTTAAACACAGAAGAAAGATTTCTCTCAGATTGCTCTGCTGTGAGTTTGTTCACCAAAGGAAGCTGCATATATGTTTAGATTCAGT
The DNA here is from genome assembly GCF_048565385.1 of Saimiri boliviensis. Taxonomy (NCBI): domain Eukaryota; kingdom Metazoa; phylum Chordata; class Mammalia; order Primates; family Cebidae; genus Saimiri; species Saimiri boliviensis. The sequence continues at coordinate 56,214,502 of NC_133462.1, forward strand.
GAGTTAGTAGCACGTTTTTTCTAAAAGCTGTGTTTGGATATTACAGAGTGAATGGGACTATAGGCTCTAATGAGAAATATCTGGCTCTAAATCAAAAATGGACCTATCTAGCAGTTTGATTGTCAAAGTGTACATTCAACTTACAGAGGTAAACTGATGTGTGTATTAAGCGTTTCAGAAACCCTTTCTTTGGAGAGTCTAGAAATAGATGATTCCAGTCGTATACTGCCATGTGGGAATTAGCAGTAAGACTGCGTTTTATACACAGAAGAAACGTTTCTGTAAATTTGCTCTGCTGTGAGTTCGTTTACCTTAGGAAACTGCATCTATGTTTAGATTCAGTGAGTTAGTAACACGCTTCTTCTGAAAGCTGCATTTGGGTATTCCAGAGTGAATGGGACTATAGGCTGTAATGAGAAATATCTGTCTCTAAAACAAAAACGGAGCTATCTAGCATATTGGTTGTCAAAGTGTACATTCAACTTCCAGAGTTAAACTGATGTGTGTCTGAAGCGTTTCAGAAACCCTTTCTTTGGAGAGTCTAGAAATAGATGTTTCCAGCCATATAATGCCATATGAGAATTAACAGTAAATATGCGGGTTTTTTAAAAAATTATTATGTTTTTTTAATTGCATTTTAGATTTTGGGGTACATGTGAAGAACATGCAAGATTGTTGCATAGGTACACGCATGGCAGTGTGGTTTTCTGCCTTCTGTCACTTCGCCCATATCTGTCATTTCTCCCCATGCTATGAGTTCCCACCTCCCCACCCACCGTCCCTCCCACATTTCCCTCCCAACAGATCCCAGTGTGTAGTGCTTCCCTCCCTGTGTCCATGTGTTTTCATTGTTCAACACCCGCCTATGAGTGAGAATATGCAGTGTTTGATTTTCTGCTCTTGTGTCAGTTTGCTGAGAATGATGGTTTCCAGGTTCGTCCATGTCCCTACAAAGGACACGAACTCATCGTTTTTGATGGCTACGTAATATTCCATGGTGTATATGTACCACATTTTTCCTATCCAGTCTATCATCGTTGGGCATTTGGGTTGGTTCCAGTTCTTCACTATTGTAAACAGTGCTGCAATGAACATTCGTGTGCATGTGTGCTTATAGTAGAATGATTTATAATCCTTTGGATATATACCCAGTAATGGGATTGCTGGGTCAAATGGGATTTCTATTTTTAGGTCCTTGAGGAATCGCCACACTGTCTTCCACATGGTTGAATTAATTTACATTCCCACGAACAGTGTAAAAGTGTTCCTATTTCTCCACATCCTCTCCAGCATCTGTTGTTTCCAGATTTTTTAAAGATTGCCGTTCCAACTGGTGTGAGATCGTATCTCAATGTGGTTTTGATTTGCATTTCTCTAATGACCAGTGATGATTAGCATTTTTTCATATGTTTGTTGGCCTCTTATATGTCTTCTTTTGTAAAGTGTCTGTTCATATCCTTCACCCATTTTTGAATGGGCTTGTTTGTTTTTTTCTTGTAGATCTGCTTTAGTTCTTTGTAAATTCTGGATATCAGCCCCTTGTCAGATGGGTAGACTGCAAAAATTTTTTCCCATTCTGTTGGTTGCCGATTCACTCTACTGACTGTTTCTTTTGCCGTGCAGAAGCTGTGGAGTTTGATTAGGTCCCATTTGTCTATTTTGGCTTTTGTTGCCCTTGCTTTTGGCATTCTGGTCATGAAGTCCTTGCCTATGCCTATGTCCTGAATGGTTTTGCCTAGATTTTCTTCTTGGGTTTTTATGGTGTTAGGTCTTATGTTTAAGTCTTTAATCAATCTGAAGTTAATTTTGGTGTAAGGTGTCAGGAATGGGTCCTGTTTCTGCTTTCTGCACATGGCTAGCCAGTTTTCCCAACACCATTTATTAAACAGGGCATCCTTTCCCCATTGCTTGTTTTTTGTAAATTTTCTGTCTGGATGATCTGTCTAATATTGACAATGAGGTGTTAAAGTCTCCCACTATTATTGTGTGGGAGTCTAAGGCTCTTTGTACGTCATTAAGAACTTGCCTTATGTATCTGGGTGCTCCTGTAGTGGGTGCGTATAAATTTAGGATCGTTAGCTCTTCTTGTTGCAGTGATCCTTTTACCATTATGTAATGTCCTTCTTTGTCTCTTTTGATCTTTGTTGCTTTAAAGTCTATTTTATCAGAGATGAGAATTGCAACTCCTGCTTTTTCTTTGCTCTCCATTTGCTTGGTAGATCTTCCTCCATCCCTTTATTTTGAGCCTTTGTGTATCCTTGCATGTAAGATGGGTTTCCTGTATACAGCACACTGATGGGTTTTGGCTTTTTATCCAATTTGCCAGTCTGTGTCTTTTGATTGGGGCATTTAGTCCATTGACATTAAGGGATAGTATTATTATGTGTGAATTTGATTCTGTCATTTTGTTGCTACCTGGCTGTTTTGTTGGTTAGTTGATGCAGATTCTTGATTGTGTTGATGCTCTTTTACCATTTGGTGTGTTTTTGGAGTGGCTGGTACTGGTTGTTCCTTTATATGTGTAGAGCCTCTTTCAGGAGTTCTTGTAGAGCAGGTTTGGTGGTGATGAAATCTCTGAGTGCTTGCTTGTTCACAAAGGGTTTTATTTTTCCTTCACTTAGGAAGGTTAGTTTGGCTGGACAGGAGATTCTGGGTTGAAAGTTCTTTTCTTTAAGGATGTTGAATATTGGCCCCCAATCTCTTCTGGCTTGTAGGGTTTCTGCTGAAAGATCTGCTGTGAGTCTAATGGGCTTCCTTTTGTGAGTAACCCGACCTTTCTTTCTGGCTGCCCTTAGCCTTTTCTCTTTCATTTCAACCCTGGTGAATCTGACGATTATGTGCCTTCGGGTTGCTCTTCTTGAGGAATATCTTTGTGGTGTTCTCTGTATTTCCTGGATTTGAATATTGGTCTGCCTTGCTAGGTTGGGGAAGTTTTCCTGCATAATATCCTGAAGAGTATTTTCAAGCTTGGATTCATGCTCTTCATCACATTCAGGTACTCCTATCAAACGTAGATTAGGTCTTTTCACATAGTCCCACATTTCTTGAAGATTTTGTTCATTCCTTTTTGAGCTTTCTTCTCTATTCTTGCCTTCTCTTTTTATTTCATTGAGTTGATCTTCGACCTCTGATATCCTTTCTTCTGCTTGGTCAATTCGACTGTTGAAGCTTATGCATGCTTCACAAAGTTCTTGTGTTATGTTTTTCAGCTCCATCAATTCTCTTATATTCCTCTCTATGCTATCCATTCTCATTAGCATTTCGTCCAATCTTTTCTCAACATTCCTAGTTTCTTTGCGTTGGGTTAGAACATGTTCTTTTAGCTCACTGTAGTTTCTTACTACCCACCTTCTGAAGTCTGATTCTGTCATTTCATCACCCTCCTTCTCCATCCAGTCTGGTTCCCTTGCTGGTGAGGAGTTGTGATCCCTTTTAGGAGGAGAGGTGTTCTGGTTTCAGGAGTTTTCATCCTTTTTGCGCTGGTTTCTTCCCATTTTTGTTGGTTTATCCACCTGTTGTCTTTGTAGTTACTGTCTTTCAGGTTGGGTCTCTGAGTCAGCTTCTTGTTCATGGATGCTGAAGTTACTTCTTTTTTTTCTTTTTCTTTTTCTTTTTTAAGCTTTCCTTCTAACAGTCTGGCCCGTCTGCTGTAGGACTGCTGAGGTCCTCTCCGGGCCCTGCTTGCCTGGGGATCACCTGCAGCAGCTGCAGAACAGTAAGGGTTGCTACCAGTTTCCTTTTCTGCTATCTTTGTTCCAGAAGGATGCTCGCCTACTGTCAGTCTGTTCTCTCCTTTATGAGGCGAGTCTTTGGGTCTATGGGGGTCAGGGAGCTACTTGTGGAGACAGTCTATCTTTTATTGGGGCTTAAGTCCTGAGTTGTGAGCTCCGTTGTTCATTCAGAGCTGCTGGGTACATTTAGGTCTGCTGCAGCTGAACTCATAAAGCACTTTTTGTTCCCAAGTGCTCTGTCCTGGGGAGTTGGGGCTTTATGAGTTTCCATTGCACTACTGCCTTTTTTGATTTTTCTTTCAGGTCTGACCTGCCCAGCAAGCAGCACGCCTAGCCACTGCCTGCCTGCAGGGGCTTTGCTGAGCTGCTGTGGGCTCTGCCCAGCTGCCCTGAGCTCTTCCCTCAGTCCTGTTTATATGGGCATAGTTAGAATTGTCTCAGCAGTGGTGGCCCCGCCTCTGTTATGGCGGACTCTCTCTGTTGTGGCAGGTTGCCTCAGCGACGGTGGCCTGCCTCTGTAGTGGTGGAGAGTCTCCGTAATGGCGGATGCCCCTCTTCCACCAAGCCGGACCGTCCTGGGTTCAGCTGTGCTTGGTTTGAAGGGCTCACCCCAGAAGGTTTCCAATTACTGTTTTTGTTTTTGTTGTTGTTGGGGGTGGAGGGGTGGGACCAACCTAGCCTGATCACCTGGCTCCCTGACTCAGAGTCTTTTCTTTTAAGTTGAACGACCCCGCGTTCCAGTCGCTTGTTGAAAAGGCTCTGGGATCTCCCATGCTGTGACTCACTGAGTCGGCTTGAACTGCGGAGCCGGCTCCTGGCGGATTTTTTGCCTAGGAATCTCCTGGCCTGGCTCACTATTTCAGATGAATGGGCAACTCTGCCGTCTCAGGGCTCTGCTCGCCAGCTAAGAGGCCTCCCAGACCAGTGGTTTTTGTACGGAGAACCGCAGCAACAGGGCGTGGTCACAGCAGCCACGTGGGCCAAATCAGCCCTGCAGGGGCCAAAACAGCCGCACGGGTGGGGACCGTGGCGCTAGCGACCCCTCTGCCTGGGTATCTCCTGGTCTGTGGGCAATAAAAATTCATCTGGAAATGCGGCGTCCATTCACCCTCTGCACTTTCACTGGGAGCTGAAGTCCTGAACTGTTCTTAGGCGGCCATCTTCCCAGCATTCAAGACTGCGTTTTAAACACAGAGGAAACGTTTCTCTCAAATTGCTCTGCTGTGAGTTCGTTCACCTTAGGAAGCTGCATCTATGTTTAGATTCAGCGAGTTAGTAACACGTTTCTTCTAAAAGCTGCGTTTGCATATTCCAGAGTGAAAGGGACTATAGGCTGTAATGAGAAATATCTGGCTCCAAAACAAAAATGGAGCTATCTAGCAGATTGGTTGTCAAACTGTACCTTCAACTTACAGAGGTAAACTGATGTGTGCATGAAGCGTTTCACAAAACCTTTCTTTGGAGTCTAGAAATAGATGTTTCCAGCCATATTCTGCCATATGAGAATTAGCAGTAAGATTGCGTTTTGAACACAGAGGAAGCGTTTCTCTCAAATTGCTCTGCTGTGAGTTTGCTCATCTTAGGAAACTGCATCTATGTTTAGATTCGGTGAGTTAGTAACACGTTTCTTCTAAAAGCTGCTTTTGGATATTCCAGAGTGAATGGGACTATAGGCTGTAATGAGAAATATCTGCCTCCAAAACAAAAACGGAGCTATGTAGCAGACTGGTTGTCAAAGTGTACATTCGACTTACAGAGTTAAACTGATGTGTGTATGAAGCGTTTCAGAAACAATTTCTTCGGAGAGTGTAGAAATAGATGTTTCCGTCCGTATACTGCCATATGAGAATTAGCAGTAAGACTACATTTTAAAGACAGAGGAAATGTTTCTCTCAAATTGATCTGCTATGAGTTCGTTCACCTTAGGAAGTGCATCTATGTTTAGATTCAGTGAGTTAGTAACACGTTTTTTCTAAAAGCTGCGTTTGGATATTCCAGAGTGAATGGGACTATAGGCTGTAATGAGAAATATCTGGCTACAAAACAAAAACGCAGCTATCTAGCAGACTGGTTGTCAAAGTGCACATTCAACTTGCAGAGTTAAACTGATGTGTGTATGAAGTGTTTAAGAAAACCTTTCTTTGGAGAGTCTAGAAATAGATGTTTCCAGCTGTATACTGCCACATGAGATTAGCAGTAAGACTACGTTTTAAACACAGAGGAATCGTTTCTCTCAAATTGCTCTGCCTTGAGTTTGTTCACCTTAAAAGTTGCATTTGTGTTTAGATTCAGTGAGTTAGTAACACGTTTCTTCTAAAAGCTGCATTTGGATATTCCAGAGTGAATGGGACTATAGGCTGTAATGAGAAATATCTGGCTCCAAAACAAAAATGGAGATACCAAGCAGATTGGTTGTCAAAGTGTACATTTAACTTACAGAGGTAAACTGATGTGTTTATGAAGCGTTTCAGAAACCCTTTCCTTGGAGAGTATAGAAATAGAGGTTTGCAGCCGTATAATGCCGTATGAGAATTAGCAGTAAGACTGCGTTTTAAACACAGAGGAAACATCTCTCTCAAATTACTCAGCCTTGAGTTCGTTCACCTTAAAAGTTGCATCTATGTTTAGATTCAGTGAGTTAATAACACGTTTCTTCTAAAAGCTGCGTTTGGATATTCCAGAGTGAATGGGATTATAGGATGTAACGAGAAATATCTGGCTGAAAAACAAAAACAGAGCTATATAGCAGATTGGTTGTCAAAGTGTACATCAACTGACAGAGTTAAAGTGATGTGTGTATGAAGCATTTCAGAATCCCTTTCTTTGGAGAGTCTAGAAATAGATGTTTCCAGCCGTATACTGCCATATGAGAATTAGCAGTAAGACTGCGTTTTAAACACAGAGGAAACGTTTCTCTCAAATTGCTCTGCTGTGAGTTCATTCACCTTAGGAAGCTGCATCTATGTTTAGATTCAGTGAGTTAGTAACACGTTTCTTCTAAAAGCTGCGTTTGGATATTCCAGAGTGAATGCGACTATAGGCTGTAATGACAAATATCTGCCTCCAAAACAAAAATGGAGCTATATAGCAGATTGGTTGTCAATGTGTACATTCAACTTACAGAGTTAAACTGATGTGTGTATGAAGCATTTCAGAAACCCTTTCTTTGGAGAGTCTAGAAATACGTGTTTCCAGCCTTATACTGCCATATGAGAATTAGCAGTAAGACTGCGTTTTAAACACAGAGGAAACGTTTCTCCCAAATTGCTCTGCTGTGAGTTTGTTCACCTTAGGAAGCAGCATCTATGTGTAGATTCAGTGAGTTAGTAACACATTTCTTCTAAAAGCTGCGTTTTGATATTCCAGAGTGAATTGGACTATAGCCTGTAATGAGAAATATCTCGCTCCAAAACAAAATATGGAGCTATCTAGGAGATTGGTTGTAAAAGTGTACATTCAACTTACAGAGTTAAACTGACATGTGTATGAAGCATTTCAGAAACCCTTTCTTTGGAGAGTGTAGGAATAGATGTTTCCAGCTGTATACTGCGATATGAGAATTAGCAGTAAGATTGCATTTTAAACAAAGAGGAAACGTTTCTGTCACATTGCTCTACTGTGAGTTTGTTCACCTTAGGAATCTGCATCTATGTTTAGATTCAGTGAGTTAGTAACAGGTTTTTCTAAAAGCTGTGTTTGGATATTCCAGAGTCAAAGGGACTATAGGCTGTAATGAGAAATATCTGGCAAAAAAAAAAAAAAAAACCAAACAAACAAAAAAAAAACGGAGCTATCTAGCAGATTGGTTGTCAAAGTGTACATTCATCTTACAGAGTTAAACTGATGTGTGTATGAAGCGTTTCAGAAACCTTTTCTTTGTTTAGTCTAGAAATAGATGTTTCCAGCCATATACTGCCATATGAGAATTAGCAGCAAGTCTGTGTTTTAAACACTGGGGAAAGGTTTCTCTCAAATTGCTCTGCTGTGAGTTCGTTCACCTTAGGAAGTTGCATCTAGGCTTAGATTCAGTGAGTTAGTCACACGTTTCTTCTAAAAGCTGCGTTTGGATAATCTGAAGTGATGGGATAATAGGCTGTAATGAGAAATATCTGTATCCAAAACAAAAACGGAGCTATCTAGCAGACTGATTGTCAAAGTGTACATTCAACTTACAGAGTTAAACGGATGTGTGTATGAAGTGTTCCAGAAACCCTTTCTTTGGAGAGTCTAGGAATAGATGTTTCCAGCTGTATACCGCCATATGAGAATTAGCAGTAAGACTGCATTTTAAACACAGAGGAAAACTCTCTCTCAAATTGGTCTGCTGTGAGTTCGTTCACCTTAGAAGCTGCGTCTATGTTTAGATTCAGTGAGTTAAGAACATGTTTCTTCTAATAGCTGCGTTTGGATATTCCAGAGTGAATCGGACTGTAGACTGTAATTAGAAATATCTGGCTCTAAAACAAATATGGAGCTTTATAGCAGATTGGTTGTCAAAGTGTACATTCAACATACAGAGTTAAACTTCTGGGTGTATGAAGCGTTTCAGAAACCCTTTGTTTGGAAAGTCTTGAAATACACGTTTCCAGCCGTATACTGCCATATGAGAATTAGCAGTAAGACTGCGTTTTAAAGGCAGAAGAACCGTTTCCCTCAAATTACTCTGCTGTGAGTTCATTCACCTTAGGGAGCTGCATCTATGTTTAGATTCAGTAAGTTAGTAACACGTTTCTTCTAAAAACTGTGTTTGGACATTCCAGAGTGAATGGGAGTACAGGCTGTAATTAAAAATATCTGGCTCTAAAACAAAAACGGATCTATCCAGAAGAATGGTTGTCAATGTGTGCATTCAACTTGCAGAGTTAAATTGATGTGTGCTTGCAGCAGTCTAGAAATCCTTTCTTTGGAGAATGTAGAAAAATTAATTTAGAGCCGTATAGTGGCATATAAGAGTTAGCAGTAATAATGCCACTAAAACACAGAAGACCCGCTTGGTACAAAGTGATCTGCAGTGTGTTGGATCCTTTTAGGAAGTTGCACCTATGTTTAGATTCAGGAAACAAGAAACACGTTTCTTCTAAAAGGTGCATTTGGACAGTCCAGAGTGGATGGGAGTACAGGCTGTAATGAGAAATATCTGGCTCTAAAACAAAAACGGAGCAATCTAGCGGAATGGTGGTCAATGTGTGCATTCAACTTACAGAGGTAAACTGATGTATGTTTGCAGCAGTTCAGAAACCCTTTCTTTGGAGAATGTAGAAACAGTCATTTCCAGCCCTATAACGGCACATAAGATTTAGCAGTAAGATGCATTTAAAACACAGAAGATCCGCTTCTTACAAACTGATCTGCTGTGTGTTGGTTCCTTTTAGGAAGTTGCATCTATGTTTAGATTCAGGGAAGTAGAAACACGTGTCTTCTAAAAGCTGCGTTTGGACATTCTAGAGTGTAAGGGAGTACAGGCTGTAATTAGAAATATCGGGCTATAAAACTAAAATGGAGCTATCTAGCAGAATGGTTGTGAATGTGTGCATTCAACTTACAGAGTTAACCTGATGTGTGTTTGCAGAAGTTCAGAAACCCTTTCTTTGGAGAATGTCGAAAGAGTCATTTCCAGGCCTAGAGTGAGGCATAAGAATTAGCAGTAAGAATTAGTTTAAAACACAGAAGACCCGCTTCTTACAAACTGATCTGCTGTGTGTTGGCTCCTTTTAGGAAGTTGCATCTATGCTTAGATTCAGAGAGTTAGAAACATTTTTCTGCTAAAAGCTGCGTTTGGACATTCCAGAGTGGATGGGAGTACAGGCTGTAGTGAGAAATATCTGACTCTAAAACAAAAACAGAGCTAACTTGCAGAATTGTTGTCAATGTGTGCATTCAACTTACAGAGTAAATCTGACGTGTGTTGCAGCATTTCAGAAATCCTTTCTTTGAAATGTAGAAACAATCATTTCCAGCCCTATACTGGCAAATAAGAGTTAGCAGTAAGAATGCGTTTAAAACACAGAACACCCGCTTCTTATAAACTGATCTGCTGTGTGATGGTTCCTTTCAGGAAGTTGCTTCTATGTTTAGATTCAGTGAAGTGGAAACATGTGTCTTCTAAAAGCTGCCTTTGGACATTCTAGAGTATTTGGGAGTACAGGTTGTAATGAGAAATGTCGGGATATAAAACTAAAACGGAGCTATCTAGCAGAATGGTTGTCAATGTGTGAATTCAACTTACAGAGTTAAACTGATGTGTGTTTGCAGCAGTTCAGAAATCCTTTCTTTGGAGAATGTAGAAACAATCATTTCCAGCCCTATACTGGCATTAAGAGTTAGAAGTAAGAATGCCTTTAAAACACTGAAGACCCGCGTCGTACAAACTGATCTGCTGTGTGTTGGTTCCTTGTAGGAATTTGCATGTACAGCTAGATTCAGGGAGTTAGAAACACTTTTCTTCTAAAAGCTGAATTTGGACATTCCAGAGTGGATTGTAGTACAGGCTGCAATGAGAATTATCTGGCTCTAAAACAAAAATGTAGCTATCTAGCAGATGGATGTCAATGTGTACATTCAATTTCAAGAGTTAAACTGATGTGTGTTTGCAACGGTTCAGAAACCCTTTCTTTGGAGAATGTAGAGACAGTCATTTCCAGCCCTCTAGTGGCATATAAGAATTAGAAGTAAGAATGCGTTTAAAACACAGAAGACCCGCTTCTTACAAACTGATCTTCTGTGTGTTGGTTCCTTTTAGGAAGTTGCATCTATGTTTAGATTCAGCAAGTTAGAAACACGTTTCTTCTAAAAGCTGCGTGTGGACATTCGAGAGTTTACGGGAGTACAGGCTGTAATGAGAAATATCTGGCTCTAAAAAAAAACGGAGCTATCTAGCAGAATGGTTGTCAATGTGTGCATTCAACTTACAGAGTTAAACTGATGTGTGTTTGCAGCAGTTCAGAAACCCTTTCTTTGGAGAATGTAGAAACAATCATTTCCAACCCTATACTGGCATATAAGAGTTAGCCGTAAGAATGCGTTTAAAACACAGAAGACCCGCTTCTTACAAACTAATCTGCTGGGTGTTGGTTCCTTTTAGCAAGTTGCTCTATGCTTAGATTCAGCAAAGTAGAAACATGTGTCTTCTTAAAGCTGCATTTGGACATTCTAGAATGTAAGGGAGTACAGGCTGTAATTAGAAATATCGATCTTTAAAACTAAAATGGAGCTATCTAGCAGAATGGTTGTGAATGTGTGCATTCAACCTACAGAGTTAACCTGTTGTGTGTTTGCAGCAGTTCAGAAACCCTTTGTTTGGAGAATGTAGAAAGAGTCATTTCCAGCCCCATAGTGATGCATAAGAGTTAGCACTAAGACTGCGTTTAAAACAAGGAAGACCCGCTTCTTACAAACTGATCAGCTGTGTGTTGGTTCCTTTTAGGAAGTTTCATCTATGTTTAGATTCAGCGAGTTAGAAACACCTTTCTTCTAAAAGCTGCGTATGGACATTCCGGAGTAAATGGAAGTAAAGGCTGTAATGAGAAATATCTGGCTCTAAAAGAGAAACAGAGCTATCTAGGAGAATGGTTGTCAATTCGTGCATTGAACTTCCAGAGTTGAACTGATGTGTGTGTGCAGCAGTTCAGAAACCCATTCTTTGGAGAATGTAGAAACAGTCATTTCCAGCCCTATAGTGGCATGTAAGAGTTAGCAGTAAGAATGCGTTGAAAACACAGAAGACCAGCTTTTAATAAACTCATCTGCTGTGTGTTGGTTCCTTTTAGGAAGTTGCATCTATGTTTAGATTCAGCGAGTTAGAAACACGTTTCTTCTAAAAGCTGCGCATGGACATTCCAGAGTGTATTTGAGTACAGGCTGTAATGAGAAATATCTGGCTCTAAAACAAAAAAGGAGCTTTCTAGCAGAATGGTTGTCAATGTGTGCATTCAACTTACAGAGTTAAACTGAGCAGTGTTTGAAGTAGTTCAGGAAGCCTTTCTTTGGAGAATGTAGAAACAGTCATTTTCAGCCCTATAGTGGCATATAAGAGTTAGTAGTAAGAATGCGATTAAAACACAGAAGACCCGCTTCTTACAAACTGATCTGCTGTTTGTTGGTTCCTTGTCGGAAGTTGCATCTATGTTTAGATTCAGCGAGATAGAAAGACGTTTCTTTGTAAAGCTGCGTTTTGACATTCCAGAGTGGATTGTAGTACAGGCTGCAATGAGAAATATCTAGTCCTAAAAGAAAAATGGAGCTATTTAGCAGAATGGTTATCAATGTGTGCATTCAACTTGCAGAGTTAAACTGATATTTGTTTGAAGCAGTTTGGAAACATTTTCTTTGGAGAATGTAGAAAAAGTCATTTCAAGCCATACAGTGGCATATAAGAATTAGCAGTACGAATGTGCTTAATACACAGAAGATCCGCTTCTTACAAACTGATCTGCTGTTTTTTGGTTACTTTTAGGAAGTTGCATCTGTGTTTATATTCAGCAAGTTAGAAACACGTTTCTTCTAAAAGCTTCGTTTGGACATTCCATAGTGTATGGGAGAACAGGCTGTAATGAGAAATATTTGGCTCTAAAACAAAAATGGAGCTATCTAGCAGAATGGTTGTCAATGTGTGCATTCGGCCCATGGAGGTACACTGATGTGTGGTTGCAGCAGTTCAGAAACCCTTTCTATGGAGAATGTAGAAACAGTCATTTTCAGCACTATAGTGACCTATAAAACTTTGCAGTAGGAATGCGTTTAAAACACTGAAGCCGGGTGCGGTGGCTCAAGCCTGTAATCCCAGCACTTTGGGAGGCCAAGGCGGGTGGATCACGAGATCGAGAGATCGAGACCATCCTGGTCAACGTGCTGAAACCCCGTCTCTACTAAAAATACAAAAATGAGCTGCACATGGTGGTGTGTGCCTGGAATCCCAGCTACTCAGGAGGCTGAGGCAGGAGAATTGCTTGAACCCAGGAGGCGGAGGTTGTGGTGAGCCGAGCTCATGCCATTGCGCTCCAACCTGGGTAACAAGAGCAAAACTCCATCTCAAAAAAAAAAAAAACAAAAAAAAAACACTGAAGACCCGCTTCCTACAAACTGATATGCTGTGTCTTGGTTCCTCGTAGGATGTTGCATCTATGTTTAAATTCAGCGAGTTAGAAACACGATTCTTCTAAAAGTTGCGTTTGGACATTCTAGTGTGTATGGGAGTACAGGCGGTAATGAGAAATATCTGGCTGAAAAATAAAAACGAATCAATCTGGCAGAATGGTTTTCAATATGTGCATTTAACTTACAGAGTTAAACTGAGGTGTGTTTGCAGCAGTTTAGGAAGCGTTTCTTTGGAGAATGTAGAAACAGTCATTTCCAGCCCTATAGTGGCATATAAGAGTTAGCAGTAAGAATGCCTTTAAAACACAGAAGACCCGCTTGATATAAACTGATCTGCTTAGTGTTGGTTTTTTTAAGGAAGTTGCATCTATGTTTAATTAAGCGAGTTAGAAACAAGTTTCTTCTAAAAGCTGCGTTTGGACATTCCAGAGTGAAAAGGAGTTCAAGCTGTAATGGAAATACCTGGCTCTAAAACAAAAACGGAGCTATCTAGCTGAATGGTTGTCAATGTGTGCATTCAAATTACAGAGCTAAACTGATGTGAGTTTGCAGCAGTTCAGAAACCCTTTCGTTGGAGAATGTAGAGACAGTCATTCCCAGCCCTATACTGGCATATAATAATTAGGAGTAAAAATGCCCTTAAAACACAGAACACCCGCTTCTTACAAACTGATCTGCTGTGTCGTGGTTCCTTTTAGGATGTTGCATCTATGTTTAGATTCAGCGAGTTCCAAACACGTTTCTTCCAAAAGCTGCATTTGGACATTCCAGTGTGAAAGGGAATTCAGTCTGCAATGTGAAATATCTCGCTCTAAAACAAAAACGGAGCTCTCTAGCAGAATGGTTGTCAATGTGTGCATTCAACTTACAGAGTTAAACTGATGTGTTTTTGCAGCAGTTCAGAAACCCATTTTTTGGAGAATGTGGAAACAGTCATTCACAGCCCTATAGTGGTATATAAGAGTTAGCAGTAAGAATGCCATTAAAACACAGAAAACCCACTTCTTACAAACTGATCTGCTGTGTGTTTGTTCCTTTTAGGAAGTTGCATCTATGTTTAGATTCAGCGAGTTAGAAACACATTTCTTCCAAAAGCTGCGTTTGGATATTCCAGAGTGAAAGGAAGTTCAGGCTGTAATGTAAAATATCTGGCTCTAAAACAAAAACGGAGATATCTAGCAGAATGGTTGTCAATGTGTGCCTTCAAATTACAGAGTTAAACTGATGTGTGTTTGTAGCAGTTAAGAAACCATTTTTTTGGAGAATGTGGAAACAGTCATTTCCAGCCCTATAGTGGCATATAAGTGTTAGCAGTAAGAATGCCTTTATAACACAGAAGACCCGTTTCTTTCTTTTTTTTTTTTTATTGCATTTTAGGTTTTGGGGTACATGTGATGAACATGGAAGATTGTTGCATAGGTACACATTTGGCAGTGTGGTTCGCTGCCTTCTGTCCCCTCACCTGTATCTGTCATTTCTCTCTATGCTATCTCTTCCCACCTCCCCACCCCCCCGGCCCTCCCCCATTAACCCCCAATGGACCCCAGTGTGTGGTGCTCCCCTCCCTGTGTCCATGTGCTCTCATTGTTCAACACCCACCTATTAGTGAGAATATACGATGTTTGATTTTCTGCTCTTGTGTCAGTTTGCTGATAATGATGGTTTCCAGGTTCATCCATGTCCCTACAAAGGACGTGAACTCATCGTTTTTGATGGCTGCGTAATATACCATGGTGTATATGTACCACATTTTCCCTATCCAGTCTATCATCGTTGGGCATTTGGGTTGGTTCCAGGTCTTTGCTATTGCAAACAGTGCTGCAATGAACATTCGTGTGCACGTGTCCTTGTAGTAGAATGATTTATAATCCTTTGGATATATACCTAGTAATGGGATTGCTGGGTCAAATGGGATTTCTATTTTTAGGTCCTTGAGGAATCGCCACACTGTCTTCCACAATGGTTGAAATAATTTACATTCCCTCCAACAGTGTAAAAGTGTTCCTATTTCTCCACGTCCTCTCCAGCATCTGTTGTTTCCCGATTTTTTAATGATCGCCATTCTAATTGGTGTGAGATGGTACCTCAGTGTGGTTTTGATTTGCATTTCTCTGATGACCAGTGATGATGAGCATTTTTTCATATGTTTGTTGGCCTCCTGTATGTCTTCTTTTGTAAAGTATCTGTTCATATCCTTCGCCCATTTTTGAATAGGCTTGTTTGTTTTTTTTCTTGTAGATCTGATTTATTTCTTTGTAAATTCTGGATATCAACCCCTTGTCAGATGGGTAGGCTGCAAAAATTTTTCCCATTCTGTTGGTTGCCGATTCACTCTACTGAATGTTTCTTTTGCCGTGCAGAAGCTGTGGAGTTTGATTAGGTCCCATTTGTCTATTTTGGCTTTTGTTGCCATTGCTTTTGGCGTTTTGGTCATGAAGTCCTTGCCTACACCTATGTCCTGAATGGTTTTGCCTAGATTTTCTTCTAAGGTTTTTATGGTGTTAGGTCTGATGTTTAAGTCTTTAATCCATCTGGAGTTAATTTTGGTGTAAGGTGTTAGGAATGGGTCCTGTTTCTGCTTTCTGCACATGGCTAGCCAGTTTTCCCAACACCATTTATTAAATAGGGAATCCTTTCCCCATTGCTTGTTTTTGTCAGGTTTGTCGAAGATCAGATGGTTATGGGTATGTTGTATTTCCTCTGAGACCTCTGTTCTGTTCCATTGGTCTATATCTCTGTTTTGGTACCAGTACCATGCTGTTTTGATTACTGTAGTAATAGTTTGTAGTATAGTTTGAAGTCCGGTAGTGTGATGCCTCCTGCTTTGTTCTTTTTGCTTAGAATTGACTTGGCTATGCGGGCTCTCTTTTGGTTCCATATGAAGGTTAATGTGTCTTTTTCCAGTTCTGTGAAGAAGGTCATTGGTAGCTTGATGGGAATAACGTTGAATCTGTAAATTACTTTGGGCAGTATGGCCATTTTCACGATGTTGATTCTTCCTAACCATGAACATGGAATGTTTCTCCATCTGTTTGTATCCTCTCTTATTTCGTTGAGCAATGGCTTGTAGTTCTCCTTGAAGAGGTCCTTTGCGTTCCTTGTTAGTTGTATTCCTAGGTACTTTATTCTCTTTGTAGCAATTGTGAATGGCAGTTCGTTCTTGATTTGGCTCTCTTGAAGTGTATTACTGGTGTATAGGAATGCTTGTGATTTTTGCACGTTGATTTTGTATCCTGAGACTTTGCTGAAGTTGTTTATCAGTTTCAGTAGATTTTGAGCTGAGATGATGGGGTCTTCCAGATATACAATCATGTCATCTGCAAATAGAGACAATTTGATTTCCTCCTTTCCAATTTGGATATCCTTTATTTCTTTTTCTTGCCTGATTGCTCTGGCTAGAACTTCCAGTACTATATTGAATAGGAGTGTTGAGAGAGGGCACCCTTGTCTAGTGCCAGATTTCAAAGGGAATGCTTCCAGTTTTTGCCCATTCAGTATGATATTGGCTGTTGGTTTGTCGTAAATAGCTTTTATTCTTTTGAGATACATTCCGTCAATACCTAGTTTATTGAGGGTTTTTAGCATAAAGGGTTGTTGAATTTTGTCAAAAGCCTTCTCTGCATCAATTGAGATAATCATGTGGTTTTTGTCTTTGGTTCTGTTTATGTGGTGAATTACGTTTATGGACTTGCGTATGTTGAACCAGCCTTGCATCCCCGGGATGAATGCTACTTGATCATGGTGGATGAGCTTTTTGATATGCTGTTGCAATCGGTTTGCCAGTATTTTATTGAAGATTTCTGCATCTATGTTCATCATGGATATTGGCCTGAAATTTTCTTTTCTTGTTGAGTCTCTGCCGGGTTTTGGTATCAGGATGATATTTGTCTCGTAAAATGATTTGGGAAGAATTCCCTCTTTTAGGATTGTCTGGAATAGTTTCAGAAGGAATGGTATCAGCTCCTCTTTGTATGTCTGGTAGAATTCAGCTGTGAACCTATCTGGACCTGGGTTTTTTTTGGGTGGTAGGCTCTTTATTGCTGCCTTGACTTCAGACCATGTTATTGGTCTATTTAGGGTTTCGGCTTCTTCCAGGTTTAGGCTTGGGAGGATGCAGGTGTCCAGGAATTTATCCATTTCGTCCAGGTTTACTAGTTTATGTGCATAGAGTCGTTTGTAATAATCTCTGATGATGGTTTGGATTTCTATGGAATCTCTGGTGATATCCCCTTTATTGTTTTTTATTGCATCCATTTGGTTATTCTCTCTTTTCTTTTTTATTAATCTGGCTAGTGGTCTGTCTATTTTGTTGATCTTTTCAAAGAACCAGCTCCTGGATTTATTGATTTTTTGAAGAGTTTTTTGTATCTCTATTTCCTTCCGTTCTGCTCTGATCTTAGTTATTTCCTGTCTTCTGCTAGGTTTTGAGTTTTTTTGATCTTGCTCCTCTAGCTCTTTCAATTTTCATGATAGGGTGTCAATTTTAGATCTCTCCTTTCTTCTCATGTGGGCACTCATTGCTATATATTTTCCTCTAGAGACTGCTTTAAATGTGTCCCAGAGATTCTGGTATGTTGTGTCTTCATTCTCATTTGTTTCGAAGAACATCTTTATTTCTGCCTTCATTTCATTATTTATCCAGTCAACATTCAAGAGCAAATTGTTCAGTTTCCATGAAGCTGTGCGGTTCTGAGTTAGTTTCTGCATTCTGAGCTCTAACTCGATTGCACTGTGGTCTGAGAGACTGTTTGTTATGATTTCTGTTCTTTTGCATTTGCTGAGGAGTGATTTATTGCC
Source organism: Saimiri boliviensis (assembly GCF_048565385.1). Classification (NCBI taxonomy): domain Eukaryota; kingdom Metazoa; phylum Chordata; class Mammalia; order Primates; family Cebidae; genus Saimiri; species Saimiri boliviensis. The sequence goes on from NC_133462.1 coordinate 56,232,123, forward strand.
AATTATGTGGTCAATTTTAGAGTAGGTGTGATGTGGTGCTGAGAAGAATGTATATTCTGTGGATTTGGGGTGGAGAGTTCTGTAAATGTCTATTAGGTTTGCTTGTTCCTGGTCTGTATTCAGGTCCTGGATATCCTTGTTGATTTTCTGTCTGGATGATCTAATATTGACAATGGGGTGTTAAAGTCTCCCACCATTATTGTGTGGGAGTCTAAGTCTCTTTGTAAGTCATTAAGAACTTGCCTTATGTATCTGGGTGCTCCTGTATTGGGTGCGTATATATTTAGGATCGTTAGCTCTTCTTGTTGCAGTGATCCTTTTACCATTATGTAATGTCCTTCTTTGTCTCTTTTGATCTTTGTTGCTTTAAAGTCTATTTTATCAGAGATGAGAATTGCAACTCCTGCCTTTTTTTGCTCTCCATTTGCTTGGTAGGTCTTCCTCCATCCCTTTATTTTGAGCCTTTGTGTATCCTTGCATGTAAGATGGGTTTCCTGTTTACAGCACACTGATAGGTTTTGGCTTTTTATCCAATTTGCCAGTCTGTGTCTTTTGATTGGGGCATTTAGTCCATTGACATTTGGGGATAGTATTGTTATGTGTGAATTTGATACTGTCATTTTGATGCTACCTGGCTGTTTTGTTGGTTAGTTGATGCAGATTCCTGATTGCGTTGATGCTCTTTTACCATTTGGTGTGTTTTTGGAGTGGCTGGTACTGGTTGTTCCTTTATATGTGTAGAGCCTCTTTCAGGAGTTCTTGTAGAGCAGGTTTGGTGGTGATGAAATCTCTGAGTGCTTGCTTGTTCACAAAGAATTTTATTTTTCCTTCACTTAGGAAGCTTAGTTTGGCTGAATAGGAGATTCTGGGTTGAAAGTTCTTTTCTTTAAGGATGTTGAATATTGGCCCCCAATCTCTTCTGGCTTGTAGGGTTTCTGCTGAGAGATCTGCTGTGAGTCAATGGGCTTCCCTTTGTGGGTAACCTGACCTTTCTCTCTGGCTGCCCTGAGCATTTTCTCTTTCATTTCAACCCTGGTGAATCTGACGATTATGTGCCTTAGGGTTGCTCTTCTTGAGGAATATCTTTGTGGTGTTCTCTGTATTTCCTGGATTTGAATATTGGTCTGCCTTGCTATGTTGGGGAAGTTTTCCTGGATAATATCCTGAAGAGTATTTTCCAGCTTGTATTCATTCTCTTCATCACATTCAGGTACACCTATCAGATGTAGATTAGGTCTTTTCACATAGTCCCACATTTCTTGAAGATTTGGTTCATTCCTTTTTGTGCTTTTTTCTCTGTTCTTGCCTTCTCTTTTTATTTCATTGAGTTGATCTTCGACCTCTGATATACTTTCTTCTGCCAGGTCAATTCAGCTGTTGAAGCTTGTGCATGCTTCACGAAGTTCTCGTGTTGCGTTTTTCAGCTCCATCAATTCATTTATACTCCTCTCTATGCTGTCCATTCTCGTCAGCAGTTCGTCCAATCTTTTTTCAAGGTTCCTATTTTCTTTGCATTCCGTTAGAACACGTTCTTTTAGCTCATTGTAGTTTCTTATTACCCACCTTCTGAAGTCTGATTCTGTTATTTCATCACCCTCCTTCTCCATCCGGTCTGGTTCCCTTGCTGGTGAGGAGTTGTGATCCCTTTTAGGAGGAGAGGTGTTCTGGTTTCGGGAGTTTTCATCCTTTTTGTGCTGTTTTTTCCCCATTTTTGTGGGTTTATCCACCTGTTGTCTGTCTCTGTCAAAGGGAGTTGGAGCTGTATGAGTTTCCGTTGCACTACTGCCTTATTTGATTTTTCTTTCAGGTATGACCCGCCCAGCTAGCAGCAGGCCTAGCCACTGCCTGCCCGCCGGTGCTTTGCTGAGCTGCTGTTGGCTCTGCCAAGCTGCCCTGAGCTCTTCCCTCTAGTCCTTTTTATATGGGGGTAGTTAGAAGTGTATGGGCAACGGTGGCCCCGCCTCTGTTATGGCGGGCTCTCTCTGTTGTGGCTCGGCAATGGCAGCCTGCCTCCATAGCGGTGGAGAGTCTCAGTAATGGCGGAAGCCCCTCCCCCACGGAGCCGGATCGTCCCGGTTCAGCTGTGCTTGGTTTGGAGGGTTCCACCCAGAGGGTTTCCAATTACTGTTTTTGTTTTCGTTGTTGTTGGGGGTGGAGGGGTGGGACCAACAGAGCCTGATCACCTGGCTCCCTGACTCAGAGTCTTTTCTTTTAAGTTGAAGGATTCCGAGTTACGGTTGCCTGCAGAAAAGGCGCCAGGATCTCCCATGCTGTGACTCACGGAGTCGGCTCGAACTGTGGCGCCGGGTCCTGGGGGATTTTTTGCCTTGGAATCTCCTGGCCTGACTCGCTATTTCAGATGAATGGGCAACTGTGCCGTCTCAGGGCTCTGCTCGCCAGCTAAGAGGGCTCCCAGACCAGTGATTTTTGTACGGAGAACCGCAGCAACAGGGCGTGGTCACAGCAGCCACGCGGGCAGAATCAGCCCCACATGGGCCAAAACAGCCGCACCGGCTGGGACTGTGACGCTGGCAACCCCTCTGCCTGGGTATCTCCTGGTCTGTGGGCAATAAGAGTTCGTCTGGAAATGCGGCATCCACTCACCCTCTACACCTTCACTGGGAGATGAAGTTCTGAGCTGTTCTTTGGCGGCCATCTTCCCAGCATTCAGAATACCCGTTTCTTACAAACTGATCTGCTGCGTGTTGGTTCCTTTTAGGAAGTTGCATCTATGTTTATATTCAGCGAGTTAGAAACACATTTCTTCCAAAAGCTGCGTCTGGACATTCCAGAGGGAAAGAGAGTTCAGGCTGTAATGTGAAATATCAGGCTTTAAAACAAAAACGGAGGTATCTAGCAGAATGGTTGTCAATGTGTGCATTCAACTTACAGAGTTAAACTGATGTGTGTTTGTAGCAGTTAAGAAACCCTTTCTTTGGAGAATGTAGAAACAGTCATTCCCAGCCGTATAGTGGCATATAAGAGTTAGCAGTAAGAATGCCTTTAAAACACAGAAGACCCGCTTCTTACAAACTGATCTGCTGTGTGTTGGTTCCTTTTAGGAAGCTGTATCTGTATTTAGATTCAGCGAGTTAGAAACACGTTTCTTCGAAAAGCTGCGTTTGGCTATTCCAGAGTGAATGGGAGTTCAGGCTGTAATGTGAAATATCTGGCTCTAAAACAAAAACGAAGCTATCTAGCAAAGTGGTTGTCAATGTGTGTATTCAAATTACAGAGGTAAAATGATTTGTGTTTGCAACAGTTCAGAAACCCTTTCTTTGGATAATGTAGAAACAGTCATTTCCAGCCCTAGAGACGCATATAAGAGATAGCAGTAAGAATGCGTTTCAAACACAGAAGACCCGCTTCTTACAAACTGATCTGCTGTGTGTTGGTTCCTTTTAGGAAGTTGCATCTATGTTTAGATTCAGCGAGTTAGAAACACGTTTCTTCCAAAAGCTGCTTTTCGACATTCCAGAGTGAAAAGGATTTCAGGCTGTAATGTGAAATATCTGGCTCTAAAACAAAAACTGAGCCATCTAGCAGAATGATTGTCAATGTGTGCATTCAACTTACAGAGTTAAACTGATGTGTGTTTGCACCAGTTCAGAAACGTTTTCTTTGGAGATTGTAGAAACAGTCATTTCCAGCCATATAGTGTCATATAAGAGTTAGCAGTAAGAATTCCTTTAAAACACAGAAGACCCGCTTCTTAAAAACTGATCTGTTGTGTTTTGGTTCCCTTTAGGAAGTAGCATCTATGTTTAGATTCAGCGAGTTCCAAACATGTTTCTTTAAAAAGCTGCATTTGGACATTCCAGTGCGAAAGGGAGTTCAGGCTGTAATGTGAAATATCTGGTTCTAAAACAAAAACGGAGCTATCTAGTAGAATTGTTGTCAATATTTGCATTGAACTTACAGAGTTAAACTGATGTGTGTTTGCAGCAGTTCAGAAACATTTTCTTTGAAAAATGTAGAAAGAGTCATTTCCAGCCATATAGTGGCATATAATACTTAGCAGTAAGAATGCCTTTAAAACACAGAAGAATCGCTTCTTACAAACGATGTGCTGTGTGCTGGTTCCTTTTCGGAAGTTGCATGTATGTTTAGATTTAGCGAGTTCCAAATAGGATTCTTTCAAAAGCTGCGTTGGCACATTCCAGAGTGAAAGGGAGTTCCGGCTGTAAAGTGAAATATCTGGCTCTAAAACAAAAATGGAGCTATCTAGCTGAATGGTTGTCAATGTGTGCATTCAACATACAGACTTAAACTGATGTGTGTTTGCAGCAGTTCAGAAACCCTTTCTCTGGAGAATGTAGAAACACTCATTTCCACCCCTATAGTGGCATATAAGTGTTAGCAGTAAGAATGCCTTTAAAACACAGAAGACCCGCTTTTTACCAAAGGATCTGCTTTAGGATGTTGCATCTATGTTTTGATTCAGCGAGTTAGAAACAGGTTTCTTCCAAAAGCTGCGTTTGGACATTCCAGAGTGAAATGGAATTCAGGCTGTAATGTGAAATTTCTGGCTCTAAAACAAAAACGGAGCTATCTACCAGAATGGTTGTCAATGTGTGAATTCAACTTACAGAGTTAAACTGACGTGTATTTGCAGCAGTTCAGAAATCCTTTCTTTGTAGAATGTGGAAACAGTCATTTCCAGCCCTATAGAGGCATATAAGAGTTAGCAGTTAAAATGCCTTTAAAACACAGAAGACCAGCATCTTACAAACTGATCTGCTGTGTGTTGGTTCCTTTTAGGAAGTTGCATCTATGTTTAGATTCAGCGAGTTCCAAACACGTTTCTTCCAGAAGCTGCGTTTGAACATTCCAGTGTGAAAGGGAGTTCAGGCTGTAATGTGAAATATCTGGCTCTAAAACAAAAACAGAGCTATCTATCAGAATGGTTTTCAGTGTGTGCACTCAACATACAGAAGTAAACTGATGTGTCTTTGCAGAAGTTCAGAAACCCTTTCTTTGGAGAATGTAGAAACAGTCATTTTCAGCAGTATAGTCGCATGTAAGAGTTAGCAATAAGAATACTTTTAAAACACAGAAAACCCGCTTCTTATAAACTGATCTGCTGTCTGCTGGTTCCTTTTAGGAAGGTGCATGTTTATTTAGATTCAGCGAGTTCCAAACAGGATTCTTTCAGAAGCTGCGTTTGCACATTCCAGAGTGAAAGGGAGTTCAGGCTGTAATGTGAAATATCTGGCTCTAAAACAAAAACGGATGAATCTAGCAGAATGGTTGTCAATGTGTGCATTCAACTTACGGAATTAAACTCATTTATGTTTGCAGCAGTTCATAAACCCTTTCTTTGGAGAATGTAGAAACAGTCATTCCCAGACCCATAGTGTCATATAAGGGTTAGCCGTAAGAATGCCTTTAAAACACAGAAGACCCGCTTCTTACAAACTGATCTGGTGTGTGTTGGTTCCTTTCAGGAAGTTGCATCTCCGTTTGGATTCAACGGGTTAGAAACACGTTTCCTCCTAAAGCTCAGTTTGGACATTCCAGAGTGAAAGTGAGTTCAGCCTGTAATGTGAAATATCTGGCTCTAAAACAAAAACGGAGCTGTCTAACTGAATGGTTGTCATTGTGTCCATTCAAATTACAGAGTTAAACTGATGTGTGTTTGCAGCAGTTCAGAACCCTTTCTTTGGAGAATATAGAAACAGTCATTTGCAGCCCTAAAGTGGCATATAAGAGTTAGCAGTAAGAATGCCTTCAAAACACAGAAGAACCGTTTCTTACAAACTGATCTGCTGTGTGTTCGTTCCCTTTTGAAAGTTGCATGTATGTTTAGATTCAGCCAGTTAGAAACACGTTTCTTCCAAAAGCTGCGTTTGGACGTTCCAGAGTGAAAGGGAGTTCAGGCTGTAATGTTAAATATCTGGCTCGAAAACAAAAACGGAGCTATCCAGCAGAATGGTTGTCAATGTGTGCATTCAAGTTACAGAGTTAAACTGATGTGTGTTGGCAACAGTTCAGAGACCCTTTCTTTGGAGAATGTAGAAACAGTCATTTCCAGCGCTATAGTGGCATATAAGATTTAGCACTAAAAATGCCTTTAAAACACAGAAGACCCGCTTCTTACAAACGGATCTGCTGTGTGTTAGTTCCTTTTAGGAAGTTTCATCTATGTTTAGATTCAGCGAGTTCCAAACACGTTTCTTCCAAAAGCTGCGTTTCGACATTCCAGAGTGAAAGGGAGTTCAGAGTGTAAAGTGAAAATCTGACTCTAAAAGAAAAACAGAGCTATCTAGCAGAATGGTTGTCAATGTGTGCATTGAACTTACAGAGTTAAATTGATGTGTGTTTGCAGCAGTTCAGAAACCCTTTCTTTGAAGAATGTAGAAACAGTCATTTCCAGTTCCTATCATGGCATATAAAAGTTAGCAGTAAGAATGCCTTTAAAACACAGAAGAACCGCTTCTTACAAACTGATCTGCTTTGTGTTGGTTCTTTTTAGGAAGTTGCATCTATGTTTAGATTCAGCAATTCAGAAACACGTTTCTTCCATAAGCAGCGTTTGGACATTCCAGAGTGAAAGGGGGTTCGGGCTGTAATGTGAAATATCTGGCTCTAAAACAAAAATGGAGCTATGTAGCAGAATGGTTGTCAATGCGTGCATTCAACTTACAGAGTTAAACGGATGTTTGTTTCCAGCAGTTTAGCAACCCTTTCTTTGGAGAATGTAGAAAGAGTCAATTCCATCCCTATGGTGGCGTATAAGAGTTAGCAGTAAGAATGCCTTTAAAACACAGAAGACCCGATTCTTACATACTGATCTGCTGTGTGTTGGTTTCCTTTTGGAAGTTACATCTAAGTTACATCTAAGTTACATCTAAGTTCAGCGAGTTAGAAGCAAGTTTCTTCCAAAAGCTGCGTTTGGAGATTGCAGAGTGAAAGAAGTTCAGGCTGTAATGTGAAATATCTGGCTCTAAAACAAAAACAGAGCTATCTAGCAGAATGGTTGTCAATGTGTGCCTTCAGCTTACAGAGGTAAACTGTTGTGTGTTTGCAGGAGTTCAGATACGCTTTCTTTGAAGAATGTAGAAACAGTCATTTGCAGCCCTATACTGGCATATAAGAGCTAGCAGTAAGAATGCCTTTAAAACACAGAAGACCTGCTTCTTACCAACTGATATGCTGTGTGTGGTTTTCTTTTATAGGAAGGTGCATATATGTTTAAATTCGTCGAGTTAGAAACATGTTTCTTCCAAAAGCTGCGTTTGGAGATTCTAGAGTGAAACGGAGTTCAGGCTGTAATGTGAAATATCTGGCTCTAAAACAAAAACGGAGCTATCTAACAGAATGGATGTCAATGTGTGCATTCAACTTACAGAGTTAAACAGATGTGTGTTTGAAGCAGTTCAGAAACCCTTTCTTTAGAGAATATAGAAACAGTCATTTCCAGCCCTATAGTGGCTTATAATAGTTAGCAGTAAGAATGCCTGTATAACAGAGAAGACCCGGTTCTAACAAACTGATCTACTGTGTGTTGGTTCCTTTTAGGAAGTTGCATCGATGTTTAGATTCAGCAAGTTAGAAACACGTTTCTTCCAAAAGATGCGTTTGGACATTCCAGAGTAAAATGGAGTTCACGCTGCAATGGGATTATGTCGCTCTAAAACAAAACGGAGCTATCTAGCAGAATGGTTATCAAGGTATGCATTCACCTTACAGAGTTAAGGTGACTTGTGTTTGAGGCACTTCAGAAACCCTTTCTTTGGAAAATGTAGAAATAGTCATTTCCAGCCATATAGTGGAATAGAAGAGTTAGCAGTAAGAATACCTTTAAAACACAGAGGACCCGCTTCCTACAAACTGATCTGCTGTTTGTTGGTTCCTTTTAGGAAGTTGCATCTATCGTTAGATTCAGCGAGTTAGAAACACGTTTCTTCCAAAAGCTGCGTTTGGATATTCCAGAGTGAAAGGGAGTTCAGGCTGCAATGTGAAATATCTAGCTCTAAAAGAAAAATGGAGCAATCTAGCTGAATGGTTGTCAATGTGTGCATTCAACTTACAGAGTTAAACTGATGTGTGTTTGCAGAAATCCAGAAACCCTTTCTTTGGAGAATGTGGAAACAGTCATTTCCAGCCTTATTCTGGCATATATTAGTTAAGAGTAAGAATGCCTTTAACACAGAAGACCCGATTCTTACAAACTGATCTGCTGTGTGTTGGTTCTTTTTAGGAAGTTGCATCTATGTATAGATTCAGCAAGTTAGAAACAGATTTCTTCCAAAAGCTGCGTTTGGACATTCCAGAGTAAAATGGTGTTCACTCTGCAATGGAAATATCTGGCTCTAAAACAAAAACGGAGCTATCTAGCAGAATTGTTGAGAGTGTATGCACTCACCTTACAGACTTAAGCTGATGTGTGTTTGAGGCACTTCAGAAACCGTTTCTTTAGAGAATGTAGAAATATTAATTTCCAGGCATATGGTGGAATAGAAGAGTTAGCAGTAAGAATGCCTGTAAAACCCAGAAGAGCCACTTCTTACAAACTAATCTGCTGTGTGTTGGTTACTTTTAGGACGTTGCATCTATGTTTAGATTCAGCGAGTTAGAAACACGTGTCTTCCAAAAGATGCGTTTGGACATTCCAGATTAAAAGGGAGTTCACGGCCGGGCGCGGTGGCTCAAGCTTGTAATCCGAGCACTTTGGGAGGTGGAGGCGGGTGGATCACGAGGTCGAGAGATCGAGACCACCCAGGTCAACATCGTGAAACCCCGTCTCTACTAAAAATACAAAAAATTAGCTGGGCGTGGTGGCATGTCCCTGTAATCCCAGCTACTCAGGAGGCTGAGGCAGAAGAATTGCCTGAACCCAGGAGGCGGAGGTTGCAGTGAGCCAAGATCGTGCCATTGAACTCTAGCCTGGGTAACAAGAGCGAAACTCCGTCTCAAAAAAAAAAAAAAAAAAAAAAAAGTGATTTCACGCTCTAATGGAAATATCTGGCTCTAAAACAAAAATGGAGTTATTTAACAGAATGGTTGTCAATGTGGGCATTCAACTTACAGAGCTAAACTGATGTATGTTTGAGGCACTTCAGAAAACGTTTCTTTGGAGAATGTAGAAACAGTCATTTCCAGCCCCAAAGTGGCATATAAGAGTTAACAGTAAGAATGCTTTTAAAACACAGAAGACCCGCTTCTTACATACTGATCTGCTGTGTGTTGGTTCCTTTTAGGAAGTTACATCTATGTTTAGATTGAGTGAGTTAGAAACATGTTTTTTCAAAAAGCTGTGTTTGGACATTCCAGAGTGAAGAGGAGTTCAGGCTGTAATGTGAAATATCTGACTCTAAAACAAAAACTGAGCTATCCAGTAAAATCGTTGTCAATGCTTGCTTTGAACTTACAAAGTTAAACTGATGTGTATTTGCATCAGTTCAGAAACCCGTTCTTTGGAGAATGTAGAAACAGGCATTTCCAGCCCTATTGTGACATATAAGAGTTAGCAGTAAGAATGCTTGTAAAACGCCAAAGACACGTTCCTATTTGGATCTTGCATCTATGTTTAGATTCAGCGAGTTAGAAACACGTTTCTTCCAAAAGCTGCATTTGGACATTCCGGAATGAAAGGGAGTTCAGGCTGTAATGTGAAATGTCAGGCTCTAAAACAAAACCGGAGCTATCTAGCACAATGGCTGTCAAAGTCTACATTCAACTTACAGAATTAAGCTGATGTGTGTTTGCAGCAGTTCAGAAACCCTTTCTTAGGAGAATGTAGAAAAGGTCGTTTCCAGCCCTGTAGTGGCATATAAGAGTTAGCAGTAATAATGCCTTTAAAACACAGAAGACCCTCTCCTTAGAAACTGATCTGCTGTGTGTTGATTCCTTTTAGGAAATTGCATCTATGTTTAGATTCAGCGAGTTTGAAACTCGTTGCTTCCAAAAGCTGCATTTCGAAATTCCAGAGTTAAAAGGAGTTCAGGCTGTAATGTGAAATATCTGGCTCTAAAACAAAAGCGGAGCTATGTAGCAGAATGGTTGTCAATGTGTGCATTCAACTTACAGAGTTACAGTGATATGTGTTTGCAGCAGTTCAGAAACCCTTTCTTTGTAGAATGTAGAAACAGTCATTTCAAGCCCTACAGGGGCATATAAGAGTTAGCAGTTAGAATGCTTTTAAAACACAGAGGACCCGATTCTTACATACTGATCTACTGTGTGTAGGTTCCTTTTAGGAAGTTACCTCTATGTTTAGATTCAGCGAGTTAGAAAAATGTTTCTTACAAAAGCTCCACTTGGACATTCCAGAATGAAAGGCAGTTCAGGCTGTAATGTGAAGTATCTGGCTCTAAAACAAAAACGGAGCTATCCAGCAGAATTGTTGTCAATGTTTGCATTCAACTTTCAAGTATAAATTGAAGTGTGTTTGCAGCAGTTCAGAAACCCTTTCTTTTGAGAATGTAGAAACAGTCATTTCAAGCGGTATAGTGGCATATAAGAGTTAGCAGTAAGAATGCCTTTAAAACACAGAAGACCCGCTTCTTACAAACTCATCTGATGTGTGTTGGTTCCTTTTAGGACGTTGCACCTATGTTTAGATTCAGCGATTTAGGAACACGTTTATTCCAAAAGCTACGTTTGGACATTCCAGAGTGAAAGGGAGTTCAGGCTGTAATGTGAAATAACTGACTCTAAAACAAAACCGGAGCTATCTAGCAGAATGGTTGTCAATGTGTGCATTCAACTTACAGAGTTAAACAGATGTGTGTTTATAGCAGTACAGAAACCCTTTTCTTTGAAGAATGTAGAAATAGTCATTTCCAGCCCTATTTTGGCATATAAGAGTTAGCAGTATGAATGCTTTTAAAACGCAGAAGACCCGCTTCTTACAAACTGTTCTGCTGTGTGTTGTTTCCTATTTGGATCTTGCATCTATGTTTAGACTCAGCTAGTCAGAAACACATTTCTTCCAAAAGCTCTGTTTGGGCATTCCAGAGTAAAAGGGAATTCCGACTGTAATGTGAAATATCTGGCTCTAAAACAAAAACGGAGCTATCTAGCAGAATGGTTGTCAATGTGCCCATTCAACTTACAGAATTAAACTGATGTGTGTTTGCAGCAGTTCAGAAACGCTTTCTTTGGAGAATGTAGAAACAGTCATTTCCAGCTCTATAGTGGCAAATAAGATTTAGTAAGAATGCCTTTAAAATACAGAAGACCCGCTTCTGACAAACTGATATGCTTTGTGTTTGTTCCTTTTAGGAAGTCGCATCTATGTTTAGATTCAGCGAGGTAGAAACACGTTTCTTCCAAAAGCTGCGTTTGGACATTCCAGAGTTAAAGGGAGTTTAGGCTGTAATGTGAAATATCTGGCTCTATAAAAAAAATGGAGCAATCTAGCAGAATTGTTGTCAATGTGTGCATTGAACTTAGAGAGTTAAACTGATATGTGTTTGTAGCAATTCAGAAACCCTTTCTTTGGAGAATATCGAAACAGTCATTTCCAGCCCTATAGTGGCATATAAGAGTTAGCAGTAATAATCCTTTTAAAACACAGAAGACCCGCTTCCTACAAACTGATCTGCTGTGTGTTGGTTCCTTTTAGAATGTTTCATCTATGTTTAGATTCAGCGAGTTAGAACAAGTTTCCTTCAAAAGCTGCGTTTGCGCATTCCAGAGTGAAAGGGAGTTCAGGCTGTAATGTGAAATATTTGCTTCTAAAACAAAAACGGAGCTATCTAGCAGAATGGTTGTCAATGTGTGCATTCACCTTACAGAGGTAAACTGAGTTCTGTTTGCAGCAGTTCAGAAACACTTTCTTGTAGAATGTAGAAGCAGTCATTTCTAGCCCTATAGCTGTATATAATAGTTAGTACTAAGAATGCCTGTAAAACACAGAAGACCCGCTTCTTACAAATTCATGTGCTGTTTGTTGGTTCTTCTTAAGAAGTTGCATCGATATTTAGATTCAGCGAGTTAGGAACACGTTTATTCCAAATGCTGCCTTTGGACATTCCAGAATGAAGGGAATTCAGGGTGTAATGTGAAATACCTGGCTCTAAAACAAAAAAGGAGCTATCTAGCAGAATGGTTGTCAATGTGGACATTCAATTTACAGAGCAAAACTGATGTGTGTTCGCAGCAGTTCATAAACCCTATCTTTAGAGTCTGTTAAAACAGTCATTTCCAGACCCATAGTGGCATATGATAGTTATCAGTAAGAATACCTTTAAAACACAGAAGATCCGCTTCTTACAAACTGATCTGCTGTGTGTTGATTCCTTTTAAAAAGTTGCATCCGTGTTTAGATTCAGCGAGTTAGCAACTCGTTTCTTCCAAAAGCTGCATTTGGACATTCCAGAGTGAAGAGGAGTTCAGCCTGTAATGTGAAATATCTGTCTCTAAAACAAAAACGGAGCTATCCAACAGAATATTGGTCAATGTGTGCATTCAACTTACAGAGTTAAACTGATTTGTGTTTGCAGCAGTTCAAAAACCCTATCTTTAGAGATTGCTGAAACAGTCATTTCCAGCCCCTATAGTGGCATATGATAGTTAACAGTAAGAAAACCTTTAAAACACAGAAGACCCGCTTATTACAAACTGATCTGCAGTGTGTTGGTTCCTTTTTGGAAGTTGCACCTATGTTTAGATTCAGCAAGTTAGAAACACGTTTCTTCCAAAAGCTGCATTTGGAGATTCCAAAGTGAAAGGGATTTCTGGCTGTAATGTGAAATAACTGAATCTAAAACTAAAACGGAGCTATCTAGCAGAATGGTTGTCAATGTGGGCATTCAACTTACAGAGATAAACAGATGTGTGTTTACAGCAGTAAAGAAACCGTTTCTTTGGAGAATGTAGAAACACTCATTTCCAGCCCTATTGTGGCATATAAGAGCAGTAAGAATGCCTGTAAAACACAGAAGACCCGTTTCCTACAAACTGTTCTGCTGTGTATTGATACCTATTTGGACCTAGCATGTATGTTTAGATTCAGCGAGTCAGAAACACGTTTCTTCCAAAAGCTCTGTTTCGACATTCCAGAGTGAAAGGGAATTCAGGCTGTAATGTGAAATATCTGGCTCTAAAACAAAAACGGAGGTATCTAGCAGAATGGTTGTCAATGTACACATTCAACTTACAGAGTTAAACTTATGTGTGTTTGTAGCAGTTCAGAAACGCTTTCTTTGGAGAATGTAGAAACAGTCATTTCCAGCTCTATGTTGGCATTTAAGAGTTAAAAGTAAGAATGCCTTTACAGTACAGAAGACCCGCTTCTTACAAACTGATGCGCTTTGTCTTTGTTCCTCATAGGAAGTCGCATCTATGTTTAGATTCAGCGAGGTAGAAACACGTTTCTTCCAAAAGCTGTGTTTGGCCATTCCAGAGTGAAAGGCAGTTCAGGCTGTAATGTGAAATATCTGGATCTAAAACAAAAACCGAGCTATCTAGCAGAATTGTTGAAATGTGTGCATTCAACTTAGAGAGTTAAACTGATGTGTGTTCACAGCAGTTCAGCAACCCTTTCTTTGGAGAATGTAGAAACAGTCATTTCCAGCCTTATAGTGGTATATAAGGGTTAGCAGAAAGAATCCCTTTAAAACACAGAAGACCTGCTTCTTACAAACTAATCTGCTGTGTGTTGGTTCCTTTTAGGATGTTGCATCTATGTTTAGATTCAGCTAGTTAGAGCCCGTTTCCTCCAAAAGCTGCATTTAGACATTCCTCAGTGAAAGGGAGTTCAGGCTGTAATGTGAAATAGGTGGCTCTAAAAGAAAACCGGAGCTGTCTAGCAGAATGACTGTCAATGTGTTCATTCAACTTACAGAATTAAACTGACGTGTGTTTGCAGCACTTCACAAACCCTTTCTTGGGAGAATGTAGAAAAGGTCATTTCCAGCCCTGTAGTGGCATATAAGAGTTAGCAGTAAGAAGGCATTGAAAACACAGAAGACCCTCTTCTTACAAACTGATCTGCAGTGTGTTGATTCCCTTTAGGAAGTTGCATCTATGTTTAGATTCAGTGAGTTAGAAACTCGTTTCTTCCAAAAGCTGCGTTTCGACATTATAGAGTTAAAAGGAGTTCAGGCTGTAATGTGAAATCTCTGGCTCTAAAATAAAAAAGGAGCAATCTAGCAGAATGGTTGTCAATGTGTGCATTCAACTTACAAAGTTAAACTGATGTGTGTTTGCAGCAGTTCAGAAACCCTTTCTTTGTAGAATGTAGAAACAGTCATTTCCAGCCCTATAGTGTTATATAATAGTTAGTATTAAGAATTCCTTTAAAACCCAGAAGACCCGTTTCTTACAAACTGATCTGCTGTGTGTTGGTTCCTTTTAGTACGTTGCGTCTATTTTTTGATTCACCGAGTTAGAAACACGTTTATTCCAAAAGCTACGTTTGGACATTCCATAATGAAAGGGAGTTCAGGCTGCAATGTGAAATATCTGGCTCTAAAACAGAAACGGAGCTATCTAGCAGAATGGTTGTCAATGTGTGCATTCACCTTACAGAGTTAAACTGATGTGTGTTTGCAGCAGTTCAAAAACCCTATCTTTAGAGATTGTTGAAACAGTCATTTCCAGCTCTATAGTGGTATATGATAGCAGTAAGAATACCTTTAAAACACAAAAGACCCGCTTCTTACAAACTGATCTGCGGTGTGTTGGTTCCTTTTAGGAAGTTTCATCTATGTTTAGAGTCAGCGAGTTAGAAACACGTTTCTTCCAAAAGCTGCGTTTGGACATTCCAGAGTGAAAGGAAGTTCAGGCTGTAATGCGAAATATCTGTCTCTAAAACAAAAACGGAGCTATCTAGCAGAATGGTTGTCAATGAGTACATTCAACTTACAGAGTTAAACTGATGTGTATTTGCAGCAGTTCAGAAACCCTTTCTTTGGAGAATGTAGAAACAGTCATTTCCAGCCCAATCGGGGCATATAGAAGTTAGCAGGTAGAATGCGTTTAAAACACAGAAGACACGATTCTTACAAACTGATCTGTTGTGTGTTGGTTCCTTTTAGGAAGTTGGCTCTTTGTTTAGATTCAGAGAGTTAGAAACACGTTTATTCCAAAAGCTGCATTTGGACATTCCAGAGTGAAAGGGAGTTCAGGGTGTAATGTGAAATATCTGGCTCTAAAACAAATATGGAGCTATCTAGCAAAATGGTTTGAAATGTGTGCATTCAACTTAGAGAATTAAACTGATGTGTGTTTGCAGCATTTCAGAAACCCTATCATTAGAGATTGTTGAAACTGTCATTTCCAGCCCTATAGTGGAATAAGATAGTTAGCAGTAAGAATACCTTTAAAACACAGAAGATCCACTTCTTACAAACTAATCTGCTCTGTGTTGGTTCGTTTTAGGAAGTTGCCTCTATGTTTAGATTCAGCGAGTTAGAAACCCGTTTCTTCCAAAAGCTGAGTTTCCACATTCCAGAATGAAAGGGAGTTCAGGCTGTAAAGTGAAATGTCTGGCTCTAAAACAAAAACAAAGCTATCTAGCAGAATGCTTGTCAATGTGTGCATTCAAATAACAAGGATAAATTGAAGTGTGTTTGCAGCAGTTTAGAGACCCTTTCTTTGGATAATATAGAAACAGTCATTTCCAGCACTATAGTGGCATATAAGGGTTAGCAGTAAGAATGCTTTTAAAACGCAGAAGAACCGCTTTTTACAAACTGATCTGCTGTGTATTGGTTTCTTTTAGAAAGTTTCTACTCTGTTTAGATTCACCGAGTTAGAAATACGTTTCTTCCAAAAGCTGCGTTTGGACATCCCAGAGTGAAAGGGAGTTCAGGCTGTAATGTTAAATAACTGACTCTAAAACAAAAACGAAGGTATCTAGTGGAATGGTTGTCGATGTGTGCATTCAACTTACAGAGTTAAACATTTTTGTGTTTACAGCAGTGCAGAAATTCTTTCTTTGGAGAATGTAGAAACAGTCATTTCTAGCCCTATTGTGGAATGTAAGAGTTAGCAGTTAGAATGTTTGTAAAACGCAGAACAGCCGGTTCTTACAAACTGTTTTGCTGTGTGTTGGTTCCTATTTGGATCTTGCATCTATTTTTATATTCAGCGACTCAGAAACACGTTTTTTCCAAAAGCTCTGTTGGACATTCCAGAGTGAAAGGGAATTCAGGCTGTAACGTGAAATATCTGGCTCCAAAACAAAAACCGAGCTATATAGCAGAATGGTTGTCAATGTGTGCATTCAAGTAACAGATATAAGCAGATGTGTGTTTGCAGTAGTTCAGAAACGCTTTCTTTGGAGAATGTAGAAACAGTCATTTCCAGCTCTATAATGGCATATAAGAGTTAGGAGTATGAATGCCTTTAAAATACAGAAGACCCGATTGTTACAAATTGATGTGCTTTGTGTTTGTTCCTTTTATGAAGTTGCATCTATGTTTAGATTCAGCGAGGTAGAAACACGTTTCTTTCAAAAGCTGCGTTTGCACATTCCAGAATGAAAAACAGTTCAGGATGTAATGTGAAATATCTAGCTCTAAAACAAAAACGGAGCAATCTAGCAGAATTGTTTTCACGTGTGCGTTCAACTTACAGAGATAAACTGATGTGTGTTTGCAGCAGTTCAGAAACCCTTTCTTTGGAGAATGTGGAAACAGTCATTTCCAGCCGTATAGTGTCATATAAGAGTTAGCAGTAAGAATCCCTTTAAAACACTGAAGACATTCTTCTTACAAACTGATCTACTGTGTGTTGGTTCCTTTTAGGATGTTGCATCTATGTTTAGATTCAAGGAGTTAGAACACGTTTCCTCCAAAAGCGGCGTTTGAACATTCCAGAGTGAAAGGGAGTTCAGGCTGTAATCTGAAATATCTGGTTCTAAAACAAAACGGGAGCTATCTAGCAGAATGGCTGTCAATGTCTGCATTCAACTTACAGAGGTAAACTGATTTGTGTTTGCAGCAGTTCAAAAACCCTATCTTTAGAGACTGTTGAAACAGTCATTTCCAGCCCTATAGTGTCATACGATAGTTAGCAGTAAGAATACCTTTAAAACACAGAAGACCCGCTTCTTACAAACTGATCGGCTGTGTGTTGGTTTCTTTTAGGAAGTTGCATCTATGTTAAGATTCAGCGAGGTAGAAAGACGTTTCTTCCAAAAGCTGCATTTGGACATTCCACAGTGAAAGGGAGTTCTGGATGTAATGTGAGATATCTGGATCTAAAACAAAAACGGAGCTATCTAGGAGAATTGTTGTCAATGTGTGCATTTAACTTAGAGAGTTAAACTGACGTGTGTTTGCAGAAGTTCAGAAACCCTTTCTTTGGAGAATGTAGAAACAGTCATTTCCAGCTCTATAGTGGCATATAAGAGTTAGGAGTAAGAATGCCTGTAAAATACAGAAGACCCGCTTCTTACAAACTGATGTGCTTTGTGTTTGTTCCTTTTAGGAAGTTGCATTTATGTTTAGATACAGCGAGGTAGAAACACGTTACTTCCAAAAGCTGCGTTTGCACATTCCAGAGCGAAAGGGAATTCAGGCTGTAATGTGAAATATCTGGCTCCAAAACAAAAACGGAGCTATCTAGCAGAATTGTTGTCAATGTGTGCATTCAACTTAGAGAGTTAAACTGATGTGTGTTGGCAACAGTTCAGAAACATTTTCTTTGGAGAACGTAGAAACATTCATTTCCAGCACTATAGTGGCATATAAGAGTTAGCAGAATGAATCCATTTAAAACACAGAAGACCCGCTTCTTATAAATTGATCTACTGTGTGTTGGTTCCTTTTCGGATGTTGCATCTTTGTTTAGATTCAGTGAGTTAGAACACGTTTCCTCCAAATGTTGCGTTTGGGCATTCCAGAGTGAAAGGGAGTTCAGGCTGTAATGTGAAATATCTGGCTCTAAAACAAAAACGGAGCTATGTAGCAGAAAGGATGTCAATGTGTGCATTCAACCTACATAATTAAACTGATGTGTGTTTGTAGCAGTTCAGAAACCCTTTATTTAGAGAATGTAGAAAAGGTCCTTTCCAGCCATGTAGTGACATATAAGAGTTTTCAGTAAGAATGCCTTTAACACACAGAAGACCCGCTTCCTACAAACTGTTCTGCTATGTGTTTGTTCCTATTTGGATCTTGCATCTATGTTTAGATTCAGCGAGTCAGAAACACGTTTATTCAAAAAGCTCTGTTTGGAAATTCCAGAGTGAAAGGGAATTCAGGCTGTAATGTGAAATATCTGGAATGCTGGGAAGATGGCTGCCTAAGAGCAGCTCAGGACTTCAGCTCCCAGTGAAAGTGCAGAGGGTGAGTGGACGCCACATTTCCAGACGAACTCTTATTGCCCACAGACCAGGAGATACCCAGGCAGAGGTGTCGCCAGCGTCGCAGTCCCAGCCGGTGCAGCTGTTTTGGCCCCCGCGCGACTGATTCTGCCCGCGCGGCTTCTGTGACCACTCCCTGTTGCTGCGGTTCTCCGTACAAAAGCCACTGGTCTGGGAGCCCTGTTAGCTGGCGAGCAGAGCCCTGAGAAGGCAGAGTTGCCCATTCATCTGAAATAGCGAGTCAGGCCAGGAGATTCCTAGGCAAAAAATCCGCCAGGAGCCGGCGCCGCAGGTCGAGCCAACTCCGTGTGTCGCAGCATGGGAGATCCCGACGCCTTTTGAACAAGCGACTGGAACGCGGGGTCGTTCAACTTAAAAGAAAAGACTCTGAGTCAGGGAGCCAGGTGATCAGGCTCCGTTGGTCCCACCCCTCCACCCCCAACAACAATGAAAACAAAAACAGTAATTGGAAACCCTCTGGGTTGAGCCCTTCAAACCAAGTACAGCTGAACTGGGACAGGCTGGCTCGGTGGGGGAGGGGCTTCCGCCATCAGTGAGACTCTCCACCACTACGTCGGCAGGCTGCCGTTGCCGAGGCAACCCGCTTTTGCCGAGGCAACCTGCCACAACAGAGAGAGTCCACCATAACAGAGACGGGGCCACCATTGCCAAGACACCCATATAAAAAGGACTAGAGGGAAGAGCTCTGGGCAGCTGGGCGGAGCCCACAGCAGCTCAGCAAAGCACCGGCGGGCAGGCAGTGGCTAGGCCTGCTGCTAGCTGGGCGGGTCAGACCTGAAAGAAAAATCAAAAAAGGCAGTAGTGCAAGGGAAACTCATAAAGCTCCAACTCCCTGGAACAGAGACAGAAAACAGGTGGATAAACCCACAAAAATGGGAAGAAACCAGTGCAAAAAGCATGAAAACTCCCGAAACCAGAACAGCTCTCCTCCTAAAAGGGATCACAACTCCTCACCAGCAAGGGAACCAGACCGGATGGAGAAGGAGGGTGATCAAATGACAGAATCAGACTTCAGAAGGTGGGTAGTAAGAAACTACAGTGAGCTAAAAGAACATGTTCTAACCGAACGCAAAGAAAATAGGAACCTTGAAAAAAGATTGGACGAACTGCTGACGAGAATGGACAGCATAGAGAGGAGTATAAGTGAATTGATGGAGCTGAAAAACGCAACACGAGAACTTCGAGAAGCATGCACAAGCTTCAACAGCCGAATTGACCAAGCAGAAAAAAGGATATCAGAGGTCGAAGATCAACTCAATGAAATAAAAAGAGAAGGCAAGAACAGAGAAAAAAGCGCAAAAAGGAATGAACAAAATCTTCAAGAAATGTGGGACTATGTGAAAAGACCTAATCTACGTCTGATAGGTGTACCTGAATGTGATGAAGAGAATGAATCCAAGCTGGAAAATACTCTTCAGGATATTATCCAGGAAAACTTCCTCAACCTAGCAAGGCAGACCAATATTCAAATCCAGGAAATACAGAGAACACCACAGAGATATTCCACAAGAAGAGCAACCCCAAGGCACATAATCGTCAGATTCACCAGGGTTGAAATGAAAGAGAAAATGCTAAGGGCAGCCAGAGAGAAAGGTCGGGTTACCCACAAAGGGAAGCCCATTAGACTCACAGCAGATCTCTCAGCAGAAACCCTACAAGCCAGAAGAGATTGGGGGCCAATATTCAACATCCTTAAAGAAAAGAACTTTCAACCCAGAATCTCCTATCCAGCCAAACTAACCTTCCTAAGTGAAGGAAAAATAAAACCCTTTGTGAACAAGCAAGCACTCAGAGATTTCATCACCACCAAACCTGCTCTACAAGAACTCCTGAAAGAGGCTCTACACATATAAAGGAACAACCAGTACCAGCCACTCCAAAAACACACCAAATGGTAAAAGAGCATCAACACAATCAAGAATCTGCATCAACTAACCAACAAAACAGCCAGGTAGCAACAAAATGACAGAATCAAATTCACACATAATAATACTATCCCTTAATGTCAATGGACTAAATGCCCCAATCAAAAGACACAGACTGGCAAATTGGATAAAAAGCCAACACCTATCAGTGTGCTGTATCCAGGAAACCCATCTTACATGCAAGGATACACAAAGGCTCAAAATAAAGGGATGGAGGAAGATCTACCAAGCAAATGGAGAGCAAAAAAAGGCAGGAGTTGCAATTCTCATCTCTGATAAAATAGACTTTAAAGCAACAAAGATCAAAAGAGACAAAGAAGGACATTACATAATGGTAAAAGGACCACTGCAACAAGAAGAGCTAACGATCCTAAATATATATGCACCCAATACAGGAGCACCCAGATAAATAAGGCAAGTTCTTAATGACGTACAAAGAGACTTAGACTCCCACACAATGATAGTGGGAGACTTTAACACCCCATTGTCAATATTAGACAGATCAACCAGACAGAAAATCAACAAGGATATCCAGGACCTGAATACAGACCTAGAACAGGGAAACCTAATAGACATTTACAGAACTCTCCACCCCAAATCCACAGAATATACATTCTTCTCAGCACCACATCACACCTACTCTAAAATTGACCACATAATTACCAATAAATCACTCCTCAGGAAATGCAAAAGAACAGAAATCATAACAAAGAGTCTCTCAGACCACAGTGCAATCGAGTTAGAACTCAGAATGCAGAAATTAACTCAGAACCGCACAGCTTCATGGAAACTGAACAACTTGCTCTTGAATGTTGACTGGATAAACAATGAAGTGAAGGCAGAAATAAAGATGTTCTTCGAAACCAATGAGAACGAAGACACAACATACCAGAATCTCTGGGACACATTTAAAGCAGTCTCTAGAGTAAAATATATAGCAATGGGTGCCCACATGAGCAGAAAGGAGAGATCTAAAATTGACATCCTATCATCAAAATTGAAAGAGCTAGAGGAGCAAGATCAAAGAAACTCAGCCTAACTGAAGACAGGAAATAACTAAGATCAGAGCAGAACTGAAGGAAATAGAGACACAAAAAACTCTTCAAAAAATCAATAAATCCAGGAGCTGGTTTTTTGAAAAGATCAACAAAATAGACAGACCACTAGCCAGATTAATAAAATAGAAAAGAGAGAATAACCAAATGGATGCAATAAAAAGCGATAAAGGGGATATCACCACAGATTCCACAGAAATCCAAACCATCATCAGAGATTATTACAAACAACTCTATGCACATAAACTAGTAAACCTGGAAGAAATGGATAAATTCCTGGACACCTGCATCCTCCCAAGCCTAAACCTGGAAGAAGCCGAAACCCTGAATAGATCAATAACATGTTCTGAAGTCGAGGCAGCAATAAAGAGCCTACCACCCAAAAAAAGTGTGTTTCTTCCTTTTAGGAAGTTGCATCTATATTTAGATTCAGAGAGGTAGAAACACGTTTCTTCCAAAAGCTGTGTTTGGACATTCCAGAGTGAAATGGAGTTCACGCTGTAATGTGAAATATCTGACTCTAAAACAAAAACGGAGTTATATAGCAGAATTGTTGTCATTGTGTGCTTTCAACTTAGAGAGTTAAACTGATGTGTGTTTGCAGCAGTTCAGAAACCCTTTCTTTGCTGAATTTAGAAACAGTCATTTCCAGCCCTATAGTGGCATATAAGAGTTAGCAGTAAGAATGCCTTTAAAACACAAAAGACCCTTTTTTACAAACTGATCTGCTGTGTGTTGGTTCCTTTTTGGAAGTTGCATCTGTTTAGATTCAGCGAGACAGAAATACGTTTCTTCCAAAAGCTGCGCTTCGACATTCCAGAGTGAAAGGAAGTTCAGGCTGTAATGTGAAATATCGGACTCTAAAACAAAAACGGAGCTATCTAGCAGAATGGTTGTCAATGGGTACATTCAAGTTACAGTGTGAAACTGATGTGAGTTCGCAGCAGTTCAGAAACCCTTTCTTTGCAGAATGTAGCAACAGTCATTTCCAGGCCTATAGGGGCATATAAGAGTTAGCAGTTTGAATGCCTTTAAAACACAGAAGACCCGCTTCTTACAAACTGAGCTGCTGTGTGTTGGTTCCTTTTAAGAACTTGCCTCTATGTTTACATTCAGTGAGTTAGAAACACCTTTCTTCTAAAAGCTGCATTTGGACATTCCAGAATGAAAGGGAGTTCAGGCTGTAATGTGAACTATCTGGCTCTAAAACAAAAACGGAGCTATCTAGCAGAATGGTTGTCAATGTGTGCATTTAACCTACAGAGATAAACAGATGTCTTTTACAGCAGTTCAGAAACCCTTTCATTGGAGAATGTAGAAACAGTCATTTCCAGCCCTATCGTGGCATAAAAGAGTTAGCAGTAAGAATGCCTGTAAAACACGGAAGACCCGCTTCTTACAAACTGTTTTGCTTGTTTTTGTTCATATTTGGATCTTGCATCTATGTTTAGATTCAACGAGTCAGAAACACGTTTCTTCCAAAAGCTCTGTTTGGACATTTCCGAGTGAAAGGGAATTCCGGCTGTAATGTGAAATATCTGGCTCTGAAACTAAAACGGAGCTTTCTAGCAGAATGGTTTTCAATGTGCGTATTAAACTTACAGAGTTAAACTGATGTGTGTTTGCAGCAGTTCAGAAACGCTTTCTTTGGAGAATGTAGAAACAGTCATTTCCAGCTCTATAATGGCATAAAAGAGTTAGGAGTAAGAAAGCCTTTAAAATAAAGAAGACCCGCTTCTTACAAACTGATGTGCTTTGTGTTTTTTCCTTTTAGGAAGTTGCAACTATGTTTACATTCAGCGAGGTAGAAACACGTTTCTTGCAAAAGCTGCATTTGGACATTCCAGAGTGAAAGGGGTTTCAGGCTGTAATGTGAAATATTTGGCTCTAAAACAAAAACGCAGCTATCTAGCAGAATGTTTGTAAATGTGTGCATTCCAATTACAGAGTAAAACTGATGTGTTTTTGCAGCAGTTCAGAAAACCTTTCTTTGTAGAATGTAGAAACAGTCATTTCCAGCCCTATCGGGGTATATAATAGTTAGTAGTAAGAATGCCTTTAAAGCACAGAAGACCCGCTTCTTACAAACTGATCTGCTGTGTGTTGGTTCCTTTTAGGATGTTGCATCTATGTTTAGATTCAGTGAGATAGAACATGTTTCCTCCAAAAGCTGCGTTTGGGCATTCTAGAGTGAAAGGAAGTTCAGGCTGTAATGTGAAATATCTGGCTCTAAAACAAAACCAGAGCTATCTAGCAGAATGGCTGTCAATGCTTGCATTCTAGTTACAGAACTAAAGTGATGTGTGTTTGCAGCAGTTCAGAAACCCTTTCTTTGCAGAATGTAGTAAAGGTCATTTCCAGCCCTGTAGTGGCATATAACAGTTAGAAGAAGAATGCCTTTAAAACACAGAAGACCGTCTTCTTACAAATTGATCAGCTGTGTGTTGATTCCTCTTAGGAAGTTGCATCTAAGTTTAGATTCAGCGAGTTAAAAACTCGTTTCTTCCAAAAGCTGCGTTTTGACATCCAGAGTTAAAAGGAGTTCAGGCTCTAATGTGAAATATCTGTCTTTAAGACGAAAACGGAGCTATCTAGCAGAATGGTTGTCAATGTATGCATTCAACTTACAGAGTTATACTGTTGTGTGTTTGCAGCAGTTCAAAAACCCTATCTTTACAGAATGTTGACACAGTAATTTCCAGCCCTATATTGGCATATGATAGTTAGCAGTAAGAACGCTTTTAAAACACAGAAGACCCGCTTCTTACAAACTGATCTGCTGTGTGTTTGTTCCTTTTACGAAGTTGCCTCTATGTTTAGATTCAGCGAGTTAGAAACACGTTTCTTGCAAAAGCTGCGTTTGGACATTCCAGAGTGAAAGGGAGTAAAGGCTGTAATGTGAAATATCTGGCTCTAAAACAGAGACGGAGCTATCTAGCAGAATGGTTGTCAATGTGTGTATTCAACTTACAGAGTTATACTGATGTCTGTTTGCAAAGTTCAGAAACCCTTTCTTTAGACAATGTTGGAACAGTCAATTCCAGCCCTATAGTAGCATACAATAGCAGTAAGAATGCTTTAAAAACACAAAAGAACCGCTTCTTACAAACTGTTCTGCTGTGTGTTGGTTCCTTTTAGAAAGGTACATTTATGTTTACATTCAGCGAGTTAGAAACAGGTTTCTTCCAAAAGCTGCATTTCGACATTCCAGAGTGATAGGGAGTTCAGGGTGTAATGTTAAATTTCTGTCTCTAAAACAAAAACGGAGCTATGTTGCAGAGTGGTTGTCAATGTGTGCATTCAACTTACAGAGTTAAACTGATAGGTCTTTGCAGCAGTTCAGAAAACCTTTCTTTGAAGAATATAGAAACAGTCATTTCCAGCCCTATAGTGGCATATAAGAGTTAGCAGTAAGAATGCTTTTAAAACACAGAAGAACCGCTTCTTACAAACTGACCTGCTGTGTGTTGGTTTCCTTTAGGAAGTTTCATCTACGTTTAGATTCAGCGAGTTACAAGCACGTTTCTTCCAAAACCGGGTCTGGACATTCCTGATTGAAATTGAGTTCAGTCTGTAATGTGAAATATCTGGCTCTAAAACAAAAACTGAGCTATCTAGCAGAATAGCTGTCAATGTGTACCTTCAACTTACAGAGATAAACTGATGTGTGTCTGCAGTAGTTCAGAAACCTTTCTTTGGAGAATGTAAAAAAAGTCATTTCCAGCCCTATAGTGGCATATAAGAGTTAGCTGTAAGAATAACTTTAAAACACAGAAGACTCACTTCTTACAAACTGATCTGATGTGTGTTGGTTCCTTTTAGGAAGTTACATCTATGCTTAGATTCAGCGAGTTAGAAACACATTCCTTCCAAAAGCTGCGTTTGGACATCCCAGAGTGAAAGGGACTTAAGGGTGTAATGTGAAATATGTGGCTCTCAAACAAAAATGGAACTATCTAGAAGAACGGTGGTCAATGTGTGCATTCAACTTATAGAGATAAACTGATGTGTGTTTGTAGCAGTTCAGATAACCTTTCTTTGAAGAATATACAAACACTCATTTAAAGCCCTATAGTGACATATAATAGTTAGCAGTAAGAATGCAACAGAAGACCCGTTTCTTACAAACTGATCTGCTGTGTGTTGGTTCCTTTTAGGAACTTTCAACTATGTTTAGATTCAGCGAGTTACAAACACGTTTCTTCCAAAAGCTTCATTTGGACATTCCAGAGTGAAAAGGAGTTCAGGCTGTAATGTGAAATATCTGTCTCTAAAACAAAAACGGAGCTGTCTAGCAGAATGGTTGTCAATGTGTGCATTCAACGTACAGAGGTAAACTGTTGTGTGTTTGCCACAGTTCAGAAACCCTTTGTTTGGTGAATTTAGAAACAGTCATTTCCAGCCCTATAGTGGCATATAAGAATTAGCTGTAAGAATGCCTTTAAAACACAGAAGACCCGCTTCTTACAAACTGATCTGCTGTGTGTTGGTTCTTTTTAGGAAGTTGCATCTACCTTTAGATTCAGCGAGGTAGAAACACATTTCTTCCAAAAGCTGCATTTGGACATTCTTGTGTGATAGGATTTACAGGCTGTACTGTGAAATATCTGGCTCTAAAACAAAAACAGATCTATGTAGCAGAATGGTTGTCAATTTGTGCATTCAACTTACAGAGTTAAATTGATGTGTGTTTGCAGCAGTTCAGAAACCCTTTCTTTGGAGAACATAGAAACAGTCATTTCCAGCCATATAGTGGCATATAAGAGTTAGCAGTAAGAATGCCTTTAAAACACAGAGCACCCGCTTCTTACAAACTCATCTGCTGTGCATTAGTTCCCTTTAGGAAGTTGTATCTATTTTTAGAGTTAGTGTGTTAAAAAAACGTTTCTTCCAAAAGCTGCGTTTGGACATACCAGAGTGAAAGGGAGTTCAGGCTGCAATGTGAAATATCTGGCTCTAAAACAAAAACGGAGGTATTTAGCAGAATGGTTGCCAATGTGTGCATTCTACTTACAGAGAAAAACTGATAAGTGTTTCCAGCAGTTTAGAAACCCTTTCTTTGTAGAGTGTAGAAACAGTCATTTCCATCCCTATAGTGGCATTTAAGAGCAGTAAGAATGCCTTTAAAACACAGAAGACCCGGTTCTTGCAAACTGGTCTGCTGTGTGTTGGTCCCTTTTAGGAAGTTGCATCTATGTTTAGATTCAGCGAGTTAGAAAAATGTTTCTTCCAAAAGCTGCGTTTGGGCATTCCAGAGTGAAAGGGATTTCAGGGTGTAATGTGAAATATCTGGCTCTAAAACAAAAGTGGAGCTATCTATCAGAATGGTTTTCAATGTGTGCATTCAACTTATAGAGTTAAACTGATGTGTGTTTGCAGCATTTCAAAACCCTTTCCTTGGAGAATGTAGAAACAGTCATTTCCAGCCCTATAGTGGCATATAATGGTTAGCATTAAGAATGTCTTTAAAACACAGAAGACCCGCTTCTTACAAACTGAACTGCTGTGTGTTGGTTCCTTTTAGGAAGTTGCATCTATGTTTAGATTCAGCGAGTTAGAAACACGTTTCTTCCAAAAGCTGCGTTTGGACATTACAGAGTGAAAGTGAGTTCAGGCTGTAATGTGAAATATCTGGCTCTAAAACAAAAACGGAGCTATCTAGCAGAATGGTTGTATGTGTGCATTCAACTTACAGAGTTAAACTCATGTGTTTTTGCAGCAGTTCAGAAACCCTTTCTTTGGAGAATGTAGAAACAGTCATTTCCTGCCCTATAGTGGCATATAAGAGTTAGCAGTAAGAATGCCTTTAAAACACAGAAGACCCGCTTCTTCCAAACTGATCTGCTGTGTTGGTTCCTTTAAGGAAGTTGCATCTATGTTTAGATTCAGCGAGTTCCAAACACGTTTCTTCCAAAAGCTGCTTTTGGACATTCCAGAGTGCAAGGGAGTTCAGGCTGGAATGTGAAATATCTGTCTCTAAAACAAAAACGGAGCTATCTAGCAGAATGTTTGTCAGTGTGTGCATTCAACTTCCAGAGGTAAACTGATGTGTGTTTGCAGCAGTTCAGAAAGCCTTTCTTTGGAGAATGTAGAAACAGTCATTTACAGCCCCATAGTGGCACATAAGAGTTAGTAGTATGAATGTTTTTAAAACACAGAAGATCCGCTTCTTACAAATTGATCTGCTGTTTGTTGGTTCCTTTTAGGAAATTGCATCTATGTTTAGATTCAGTGAGTTAGAAACACGTTTCTTCCAAAAGCTGCGTTTGAACATTCCAGAGTGAAAGGGAGTTCACGCTGTAATGTGAAATATCTGGCTCTAAAACAAAAAGGGAGCCATCTAGCAGAATGATTGTCAATGTTTGCATTCAACTTATAGAGTTAAACTGATGTGTGTTTGTAGCAGTTCCGAAACCCTTTCTTTGGAGAATGTAGAAACAGTCATTTCTAGCCCCATAGTGGCACATAAGAGTTAGCGGTATGAATGTCTTTAAAACACAGAACACTCGCTTCTTACAAACTGATCTGCTGTGTGTTGGTTCCTTTTAGGAAGTTGCATCTATGTTTAGATTCAGCGAGTTAGAAACACGTTTCTTGGGGGGAATACTGCAAAGATGGCCACCTAAGAACAGCTCAGGACTTCATCTCCCAGTGAAAGTGCAGAGGGTGATTGGACGCCGTATTTCCAGACGAACTCTTATTGCCCAGAGACCACGAGATACCGAGGCATAGGGGTCGCCAGCGTCACAGTCCCAGTCGGTGCGGTTGTTTTGGCCGCCATGGGGCTGATTCCGCCCGTGTGGCTGCTGTGACTACGCCCTGTTGCTGCGGTTCTCCGTACAAAAGCCACTGGTCTGGGAGCCCTCTTAGCTGGCGATCAGAGCCATGAGATGGCAGAGTAGCCCATTCATCTGAAATAGAGAGCCAGGCTAGGAAATTCCTAGGCAAAAAGTCCGCCAGGAACCGGCACCGCAGTTCGAACCGACTCAGTGAGTCGCAGCACGGGAGATCCCGGGGCCTTTTCAACAAGCAACTGGAACACAGGGTTGTTCAACTTAAAAGAAAAGACTCTGAGTCAGGGAACCAGGTGATCTGGCTCGGTTGGTCCGAACCCTCCACCCCCAACAACAACGAAAATAAAAACAGTAATTGGAAACCCTCTGGGTTGAGCCCTACAAACCCAGCACAGCTGAAGTGGTAAGGTCAGGCTTGGTGGGGGAGGGGCTTCCGCCATTACTGAGACTCTCCATGGCTATGGAGGCAGGCCCCCGTTGCCGAGGCAACCCACTGTTGCCCTGGCAACCTGCCACAACAGAGAGAGTCTGCCATAACAGAGGCGGGGCCACCGTTTCAGACACAGTTCTAACTACGCCCATATGAACAGGACTGCAGGAAAGAGCTCAGGGCAGCTGGGCAGAGCCCACAGCAGCTCAGCAAAGCCCTTGCGGGCAGGCAGTGGCTAGACTGCTGCTAGCTGGATGGGTTAGACCTGAAAGAAAAATAAAATAAGTCAGTAGTGCAACGGAAACTCGTAAAGCTCCAACTCCCTAGGACAGAGCACCTGGGAACAAAAAGTGCTTTATGAGTTCAGCTGCAGCAGAACTAAACATACGTGCCCAGCAGCTCTGAACGAACAACGGAGCTCACAGCTCAGGACTTAAGCCCCAATAAAAGATAGACTGTCTCCTCAAGTAGCTCCCTGACCCCCATAGATCCAAAGATGCACCTCATAAAGGAGAGAACGGACTGAGAGAAGGCGAGCATTCTTCTGGGACAAAGATAGCAGAAAAGGAAACTGGCAGCAACCCTTACTGTTCTACAGCTGCTGCAGGTGACCCCCAGACAAGCAGGCCCCCAGAGGACCTCAGCAGTCCTATAGCAGAGGGGCCAGACTGTTAGAAGGAAAGCTTAAAAAAAAAAAAAAGAAGTAACTTCAGCATCCACGAACTAGAAGCTCACTCAGAGACCCAATCTGAAAGACAGTAATTACAAAGACAACAGGTGGATAAACCCACAAAAATGGGAAGAAACCAGCACAAAAAGGATGAAAACTCCCGAAACCAGAACACCTCTCCTCCTAAAAGGGATCACAACTCCTCCCAGCAAGAGAACAAGACTGGATGGACAAGGAGTGTGATGAAATGACAGAATCAGACTTCAGAAGGTGGGTAGTAAGAAACTACAGTGAGCTAAAAGAACATGTTCTAACCCAACGTAAACAAAATAGGAACCTTGAAAAAATATTGGACGAACTGCTGACGAGAATGGACAGCATAGACAGGATTATAAGTGAATTGATGGGGCTGAAAAACACAACACGAGAACTCCGTGAAGCATGCACAAGCTTCAACAGCCGAATTGACCAAGCAGAAGAAAGGATATCAGAGGTCGAAGATCAACTCAATGAAATAAAAAGAGAAGGCAAGAACAGAGAAAAAAGCGCAAAAAGGAATGAACAAAATCTTCAAGAAATGTGGGACTATGTGAAAGACCCAATCTACGTCTGATAGGTGTACCTGAATGTGATGAAGAGAATGAATCCAAGCTGGAAAGTACTCTTCAGGATATTATCCAGGAAAACTTCCCCAAACTAGCAAGGAAGACCAATATTCAAATCCAGGAAATACAGAGAACGCCACAAAGATACTCCTCAAGAAGAGCAACCCCAAGGCACATAATCGTCAGATACACCAGGGTTGAAATGAAAGACAAAATGCTAAGGGCAGCCAGAGAGAAAGGTCGGGTTACCCACAAAGGGAAGCCCATTAGACTCACAGCAGATCTCTCAGCAGAAACCCTACAAGCCAGAAGAGATTGGGGGCCAATATTCAACCCAGAATCTCCTATCCAGCCAAACTAAGCTTCCTAAGTGAAGGAAAAATAAAATCCTTTGTGAACAAGCAAGCACTCAGAGAATTCACCACCACCAAACCTGCTCTACAAGATCTCCTGAAAGAGGCTCTACACGTATAAAGGAACAACCAGTACCAGCCACTTCAAAAACACACCAAATGGTAAAAGAGCATCAACACAATCAAGAATCTGCATCAACTAACCAACAAAACAGCCAGGTAGCATCAAAATGACAGCATCAAATTCACACATAACAATACTATCCCTAAATGTCAATGGACTAAATGCCCCAATCAAAAGACACAGATGGCAAATTGGATAAAAAGCCAAAACCCATCAGTGTGCTGTATCCAGGAAACCCATCTTACATTCAAGGATACACAAAGTCTCAAAATAAAGGGATGCAGGAAGATCTACCAAGCAATTGGAGAGCTAAAAAAAGCAGGAGTTGAAATTCTCATCTCTGATAAAATAGACTTTAAAGCAACAAAGATCAAAGGAGACAAAGAAGGACTTACATAATGGTAAAAGGATCACTGCAACAAGAAGAGCTAACGATCCTAAATATATATGCACCAACTACAGGAGCACCCAGATACATAAGGCAAGTTCTTAATGACTTACAAAGAGACTTAGACTCCCACACAATAATGGTGGGAGACTTTAACACCCCATTGTCGATATTAGACAGATCAACCAGACAGAAAATCAACAAAGATATCCAGGACCTGAACTCAGACTTGGAACAAGCAAATCTAATAGAGATTTACAGAACTCTCCACCCCAAGTCCACAGAATATATGTTCTGCTCAGCAGCACATCACACCCACTGTAAAATTGACCACAGTGCAATCGAGTTAGAACTCAAAATGCAGAAACTGACTCAGAACCACACAGCTTCTTGGAAACTGAACAACATGCTCTTGAATGTTGACTGGATAAACAATGAAATGACGGCAGAAATAAAGATGTTCTTCGAAACGAATGAGAACGAAGACACAACATACCAGAGTCTCTGGGATACATTTAAAACAGTATCTAGAGGAAAATATATAGCAATGAGTGCCCACATGAGAAGAAAGGAGAGATCTAAAATTGACACGCTATCATCAAAATTGAAAGAGCTAGAGGAGCAAGATCAAAACAATCTCAAAACTTAGCAGAAGACAGGAATTAACTAAGATCAGAGCAGAACTGAAGGAAATAGAGACACAAAAAACTCTTCAAAAAATCAATAAATCCAGGAGCTGGTTTTTTGAAAAGATCAACAAAATAGACCACTAGCCAGATTAATAAAAAACAAAAGATAGAATAAACAAATGGATGCAATAAAAAATGATAAAGGGGATATCACCGGAGATTCCATAGAAATACAAACCATCATCAGAGATTATTACAAACAACTCTATGCACATTAACTAGTAAACCTGGAAGAAATGGATAAATCCCTGGACACCTGCATCCTCCCAAGCCTAAACCTGGAAGAAGCCAAAACCCTGAATAGACCAATAACATGGTCTGAAGTCGAGGCAGCAATAAAGAGCCTACCACCCAAAAAAAGCCCAGGTCCAGATGGGTGCATAGCCGAATTCTACCAGACATACAAAGAGGAGCTGATACCATTCCTTCTGAAACTATTCCAGACAATCCTAAAAGAGGGAATCCTTCCCAAATCATTTTACGAGAAAAACATCATCCTGATACCAAAATCCGGCAGAGACTCAACAAGAAAAGAAAATTTCAGGCCAATATCCATGATGAACATAGATGCAAAAGTCTTCAATAAAATACTGGCCAACAGATTGCAACAGCATATCAAAAAGCTCATCCACCATGATCAAGTAGGATTCATCCCGGGGACGCAAGGCTGCTTCAACATACGCAAGTCCATAAACGTAATTCACCACATAATCAGAACCAAAGACAAAAACCACATGATTATCTCAATTGATGCAGAGAAGGCTTTCGACAAAATTCAACAACGCTTTATGCTAAAAACCCTCAATAAACTAGGTATTGATGGAACGTATCTCAAAACAATAAAAGCTATTTATGACAAACCAACAGCCAATATCATAGTGAATGGGCAAAAACTGGAAGCATTCCCTTTGAAATCTGGCACTAGACAAGGATGCCCTCTCTCACCACTCCTATTCAATATAGTACTGAAAGTTCTAGCCAGAGCAATCAGGCAAGAAAAAGAAATAAAGGGTATCCAAATTGGAAAGGAGAAAATCAAATTGTCTCTATTTGCAGATGACATGATTGTATATCTGGAAGACCCCACCATCTCAGCCCAAAGTCTCCTGAAACTGATAAACAACTTCAGCAAAGTCTCAGGATACAAAATCAACGTGAAAAATCCCAAGCTTTCCTATACACCAGTAACAGACTTCAAGAGAGCCAAATCAAGAACGAACTGCCATTCACAATTGCTACAAAGAGAATAAAATACCTAGCAATACAACTAACAAGGAACGTAAAGGACCTCTTCAAGGAGAACTACAAGCCATTGCTCAATGAAATAAGAGAGGATACAAACAGATGGAGAAACATTCCATGTTCATGGTTAGGAAAAATCAACATCGTGAAAATGGCCATACTGCCCAAAGTAATTTACAGATTCAACGCTATTCCCATCAAGCTACCAATGACCTTCTTCACAGAACTGGAAAAAAACACCTTAAACTTCATATGGAACCAAAAGAGAGCCCGCATAGCCAAGTCAATTCTAAGCAAAAAGAACAAAGCAGGAAGCATCACACTACCGGACTTCAAACTATACTACAAGGCTACAGTAATCAAAACAGCATGGTACTGGTACCAAAACAGAGACATAGACCAATGGAACATAATAGGGGCCTCACAGGAAATACAACATACCCACAACCATCTGATCTTCGACAAACCTGACAAAAACAAGCAATGGGGAAAGGACTGCCTGTTTAATAAATGGTGTTGGGAAAACTGGCTAGCCATGTGCAGAAAGCAGAAACAGGACCCCTTCCTGACACCTTACACCAAAATTAACTCCAGATGGATTAAAGACTTAAACATCCGACCTAACACCATAAAAACCCTAGAAGAAAATCTAGGCAAAACCATTCAGGACATAGGTGTATGCAAGGACTTCATGACCAAAATGCCAAAAGCAAGGGCATCAAAAGCCAAAATAGACAAATGGGACCTAATCAAACTCCACAGCTTCTGCATGGCAAAAGAAACAGTCAATAGAGTGAATCGGCAACCAACACAATGGGAAAAACTTTTTGCAGTCTACCCATCTGACAAGGGGCTGATATCCAGAATTTACAAAGAACTAAAGCAGATCTACAAGAAAAAAACAAACAAGCCCATTCAAAAATGGGCGAAGGATTTGAACAGATACTTTACAAAAGAAGACATACAGGAGGCCAACAAACATATGAAAAAATGCTCATCATCACTGGTCATCAGAGAAATGCAAATCAAAACCACATTGAGATACCATCTCACACCAGTTAGAATGGCGATCATTTAAAAATCTGGAAACAACAGATGCTGAAGTGGATGTGGAGAAATAGGAACACTTTTTTTTTTTTCCAATCTAACATTTATTTATTTCCGGTGGTTTTTTTTTGTTTTTTGCAACTATAAATTACATTCACTAGTACACCTGTAATTCTTCATAGTGTGTTCAACTGAAGAATAAGCAAACACAGCATAGGTCAGTTTAAAAGAAATCATAGTATTTCTTAGAACAATTTGCAAAAGGGAAAAAAGTCTTAGGCCCACTCTCTGGAAATAAATATCAAGTAACCATAAAAATATTCAGCCATTTTTCAGTTATTTAAGGAGTTCACGCATGGTCCCACGCAGAGCATCAGAGTTTTATTATTGGGTTATTATTTGAAATAACCCAACTTTGCCAGTGACATCTCTTTTCTCAACTGCATAACTTCCCAAAACATCTGATCAAAATCCTGCTGTTTCACGAGTCCCTGCTGAATGTATCGAATGTATGTAAAAAGGTTACATACAGAAGTGATCCTGTATCTGCAAAAAGGAGAAATATAATAATAGTTGCTTGAGTCCCCTAATTTAATTCTGTGTTTACAGTAGTTACTCTGGCCAGTAAGAGCACATTTTTTTGGTCCGCCACATTCAACTGCAGAAACTTTCAGAAACCGGATAGGTTGTAATCCCACTAGTTCAATGCTTAGAGTATTGTTTTCCACAGACTCCAGAACAGTCGAAGCGAACTCGCTTTTTGAGAATGTTAAACATGGAAAGATATCTTCCTGGTAGATTTTGTCTAAAAAAGGACACGTTCTGTCCATTGTGGGCACATCCTTCCACAATCAGAACTCATTATACAAGGATAAGTCAGCCTCTTTGCAGTCTTTCACAATTGGCTGTATCACACTGAGGTCCTGATGACTGCCACTCATAGCACTGCTTGTGCTTTTATTTCTTGTATGCCCCTTTTTAAAAGGTGTCTTTCCACCTGGCAGAGGCTCCTGTGTAGGTGAAGTTGGAGAACTGGACAATACAAGTGTCTTCAATGCAGCTACTTCAGCTTGAAGTACATCATTTTTTCCTTGTGCTTCTTTTAGCTGTTTTTCTGCTGTTGCCTGCTTGATATTTGCTTCTCTCACCATTTTATGAGCTTCCTCAAATAGACTAGCTGTGAGTTCTTCCAATTCCTGTCCAAGTTGATCTCGCACTTTTGAAAGCCTCTCACATTCTTCATCTTTTAACTTCAGTTCCCTGTGAGCTTTTGCAAGTTCTTCTTTTAGTGGTTCATAGCACTTTTCTCTAACTTCCAAAACAGATGGGCTTCGTAAACGAGACAAACTATCAGTACTCAACCCAAAAATATCATCGCTGCCATCGCAAACCTCTGTTATAGTAGCACCCTGTAAAAACTCTCTCTCTGCATTATAGTTGTCCTTTCTTGTAGATAATTTAGTTAACCCAACTGTGACTCCAGAGGTAGAACAAGGTGCTGGGTCTGTAACATGAAAGCTGATACTAGATATTTCCGCACAATTTAAACGTCTGGGGGATGAATACACGGGTTGTGTGAGAAGTTCAGAAACATCTAACGCATTTGCCTGGATAGATACAGAGCATAAAGCTGAAGGGTGTGGCCGGTAGATGACAATTGGTGAGGTAGTCTGCTCTTGAGTTCCTGACTCATACACACCAAGAAGGTCCGGAGAAGTAGGCGAAGCAAGGTTTACTTCATGGAAGCCTTCCAAGGGATCATTACCCATAGCAAAAGCCTCATCATAAGATAACCTGACTAACCCACCACGGCCGCGGCCGGCGCTCAGGGGCGCTCATAGAGCCGCAGAGAGTGCGCCCCGAAGCAGAGAGAGGAGGAGGAGGGCGGCCAGCCCTTCCCCGAAATAGGAACACGTTTACACTGTTGATGGGAATGTAAATTAATTCAACCATGTGGAAGACAGTGTGGTGATTCCGCAAGGACCTAAAAATAGAAATCCCGTTTGACCCAGCAATCCCATTACTGGTTATATATCTAAAGGATTATAAATCATTCTACTATAAGGACACGTGCACACGAATGTTCATTGCAGCACTGTTTACAATAGCGAAGACCTGGAACCAACCCAAATGCCCAAATGTGGTTACATATACACCATGGAATATTACGCAGCCATCAAAAACGATGAGTTCAGGTCCTTTGTAGGTTCATGGATGAACCTGGAAACCATCATACTCAGCAAACTGACACAAGAGCAGAAAATCAAACACCATATATTCTCACACATCGGCGGGAGTTGAACAATGAGAACACATGGACACAGGGAGGGGAACAGTACACACTGGGGGCCTTTGGGGAGAAATGGGGGAGGGACGGGGCGTTTGGAGGTGGGAAGAGATAGCATGGGGAGAAATGACAGATACAGGTGAGGGGACGGAAGACAGCAAACCACACTGTCATGTGTGTACCTAGGCAACAATCTTGCATGTTCTTCACATGGACCCCCAAACCTAAAATGCAATAAAAACAAAAAAAAGAAAGAAAAAGAAATAAATTGCATTTCATGTTATAAAAAATCATGAAACCAGACATGATTTTTATAGATACCATAACAATTTAAATAAACGGCTGGGTAAACATTTTAGGTACTGTGAGTCCTGGAGTCTCTGTTGGAACAACTCAAGTTTACTGTGTATCAGGAAAGGTTTCATCAACCATACATAAACAAACAGGCATAGCGGTGTTCTAATAAAATGATATTTTAAAAACCAAAAAAAAAAAAGAAAGAAACACGTTTCTTCCAAAAGCAGCGTTTGGACATTCCAGAGTGAAAGTGAGTTCAGGCTGTAATGTGAAATATCTGGCTATAAAACAAAAACAGAGCTATTTATCAGAATGGTTGTCAATGTGTGCATTCACCTTACAGAGTTAAACTGATGTGTGTTTGCAGCAGATCAAAACCCTTTCTCTGGAAGATGTAGAAACAGTCATTTTCAGCTCTATAGTCGCATATAAGATTTAGCAGTAAGAATACCTTTAAAAGAAAGAAGACCCGCTTCTTACAAACTGATCTGCTGTGTGTTGGTTCCTTTTAGGAAGTTGCATCTATGTTTAGATTTAGCGAGTTCCAAACACGTTTCTTCCAAAAGCTGCGTTTGGACATTCCCGTGTGAAAGGGAGTTCAGGCTGTAATCTGAAATACCTGGCTCTAAAACAAAAACGAAGCTATCTAACAGAATGGTTGTCAAAGTGCACATTCAACTTAAACAGTTACACTGATGTGTGTTTGCAGCAGATCAGAAAACCTTTCTTTGTTGAATGTAGAAACACTCATTTCCAGCCCTATAGTGGCATATATTAGTTAGCAGTAAGAATGCCTTTAAAATACAGAGGGCCCGCTTCTTACAAACTGATCTGCTGTGTGTTGGTTCCTTTTAGAAAGTTTCATTTATGTTTATATTCAGCGAGCTAGAAACACGTTTTTACCAAAAGCTGCATTTGGACATTCAAGAGTGAAAGGGAGTTCATGCTGTAATGTGAAATGTCTGGCTCTAAAACAAAAACGGAGCTATCTAGGAGAATGCTTGTCAATGTGTGCATTCAACGTACAGAGGTAAACTGTTGTGTGATTGCTACAGTTCAGAAACGCTTTCTTTGGAGAATTTAGAAAGTCATTTCCAGCCCTATAGTGGCATATAAGAATTAGCTGTAAGAATGCCTTTAAAACACAGAAGACACGCTTCTCACAAACTGATCTGCTGTGTGTTGTTTCCTTTTAGGAAGTTGTATCTATGTTTAGATTCAGCGAGTTAGAAACACGTTTCTACTAAAAGTTGCCTTTGGACATTCCAGAGTGAAAGGGATTTCAGGCTGTAATGTGAAATATCTGGCTCTAAAACAAAAATGGAGCTATCTTGCAGAATAGGTGTCAATGTGTGCATTCAACTTACAGAGTTAAAATGATGTGTGTTTGCAGCATTTCAGAAACCCTATCTTTAGAAAATGTTGAAACAGTCATTTCAAGCCATATAGTGGCATATGATAGTAAGAAGTAAGAATGCCTTTAAAACACAGAAGACACGCTTCTTACAAACTGATCTGCTGTGTGTTGGTTCCTTTTAGGACGTTGCATCTATGTTTAGATTCAGTGAGTTCCAAACATGTTTCTTCCAAAAGCTGCATTTGGACATTTCAGTGTGAAAGGGAGTACAGGCTGTAATGTGAAATATCTGGCTCTAAAACAAAAACGGATGTATCTAGCAGAATGGTTGTCAATGTGTGCATTCAATTTACAGGGATAAATTGATGTGTGTTTGCAGCAGTTCAGAAACCATTTCTTTGGAGAATGTAGAAACAGTCATTTCCAGCCCTTTAGTGGCATATAAGAGTTAGCAGGAAGAATGCGTTTCAAACACAGAAGACCCGCTTCTTACAAACTGATCTGCTGTGTGTTGGTTCCTTTTAGGAAGTTGCATCTATTTTTAGATTCAGCGAGTTAGAAACACATTTCTTCCAAAAGCTGCATTTGGACATTCCAGAGTGAAATTCACGCTGTAATGTGACATACCTGGCTGTAAAACAAAAACGGAGCTATCCAGCAGAATGGTTGTCAATGTGTGCATTGAAATTACAGACGTAAATTGTTGTGGGTTTGCAGCAGTTCAGAAACCCTTTCTTTGGTGAATGTAGAAACAGTCATTTCCAGCCCTATAGAGGCATAAGATAGTTAGCAGTAAGAATGCCTTTAAAACACAGAGGACCCGCTTCTTACAAACTGATATGTGGTGTGTTGGTTCCTTTTAATAAGATGCAACTATGTTTAGATTCAGCGAGTTAAGAACACGTTTATTCCAAAAGCTGCGTTTGGACTTTCCAGAGTGAAAGGAAGTTCAGGCTGTAATGTGAAATATTTGGCTCTAAAACAAAAACGGAGCTATCTAGCAGAATGATTGTCAATGTGTGCATTCAACTTACAGAGTTAAACAGAGGTGTGTTTTCAGCAGTTCATAAACCCCATATTTACAGATTGTTGAAACAGTCATTTCCAGCCCTATAGTGGTATACGATAGTCAGCAGTTAGAATGCCTTTAAAACACAGAAGACCCACTTCTTACAAACTGATCTGCTGTGTGTTGGTTCCTTCTAGGAAGTTGCCTGTATGTTTACATTCAGCAAGTTAGAAACAAGTTTCTTCCAAAAGCTGCGTTTCGACATTCCAGAATGAAAGGGAGTACAGGCTCTAATGTGAAATATCTGGCTCTAAAAAAAAGACGGAGCTATCTTTCAGAATGGTTGTCAGTGGCTACATTTATCTTAAAGAGTTAAATTGATGTGTGTTTGCGGCAGTTCAGAAACCCTTTCTTTGGAGAATGTAGAAACAGTCATTTCAAGTCCTATTTTGACATATAAGAGTTAGCAGTCCGCCGACTTTCAAGATGGCCGCCTAAGAACAGCTCAGGACTTCAGCTCCCAGTGAAAGTGCAGAGGGTGAGTGGACGCCGCATTTCCAGACGAACTCTTATTGCCCACAGACCAGGAGATACCCAGGCAGAGGGGTCGCCAGCGTCGCAGTCCCAGCCGCTGCGGCTGTTTTGGCCCCCGCGGGGCTGATTCCGCCCGCGCGGCTGCTGTAACCACTCCCTGTTGCTGCGGTTCTCCGTACAAAAGCCACTGGTCTGGGAGCCCTCTTAGCTGGCGAGCAGAGCCCTGAGACGGCAGAATAGCCCATTCATCTGAAATAGCGAGCCAGGCCAGGAGATTCCTAGGCAAAAAATCCGCCAGGAGCCGGCGCCGCGGTTCGAGCTGACTCCGTGAGTCGCAGCACGGGAGATCCCGGCGCCTTTTCAACAAGCGACCGGAACGCGGGGTCGTTCAACTTAAAAGAAAAGACTCTGAGTCAGGGAGCCAGGTGATCAGGCTCGGTTGGTCCCACCCCTCCACCCCCAACAACAACGAAAACAAAAACAGTAATTGGAAACCCTCTGGGTTGAGCCCTTCAAACCAAGCACAGCTGAACCGGGACAGTCCGGCTCCGTGGGGGAGGGGCTTCCACCATTACTGAGACTCTCCACCGCTACGGAGGCAGGCTGCCATTGCCGAGGCAACCCACCGTTGCCGAGGCAACCTGCCACAACAGAGAGAGTCCGCCATAACAGAGGCGGGGCCACCATTGCCCAGACAGTTCTAACTACGCCCATATAAAAAGGACTACAGGGAAGAGCTCAGGACAGCTGGGCGGAGCCCACAGCAGCTCAGCAAAGCCCCTGCGGGCAGGCAGAGGCTAGGCTTGCTGCTAGCTGGGCGGGTCCGACCTGAAAAAAAAAAAAAATCAAAAAGGCAGTAGTGCAAGGGAAACTCATAAAGCTCCAACTCCCTGGGACAGAGACAGACAACAGGTGGATAAACCCACAAAAATGGGTAGAAACCAGCGTAAAAAGGAGGAAAACTCCCGAAACCAGAACACCTCTCCTCCTAAAAGTGATCACAACTCCTCACCAGCAAGGGAACCAGACCGGATGGAGAAGGAGGGTGATGAAATGACAGAATCAGACTTCAGAAGATGGGTAGTAAGAAACTACAATGAGCTAAAAGAACATGTTCTAACCCATCGCAAAGAAAATAGGAACCTTGAAAAAAGATTGGACGAACTGCTGACGAGAATGGACAGCATAGAGAGGAGAATAAGTGAATTGATGGAGCTGAAAAACGCAACACGAGAACTTCGTGAAGCATGCACAAGCTTCAACAGCCGAATTGACCAAGCAGAAGAAAGGATATCAGAGGTCGAAGACCAACTCAACGAAATAAAAAGAGAAGGCAAGAACAGAGAAAAAAGCGCAAAAAGGAATGAACCAAATCTTCAAGAAATGTGGGACTATGTGAAAAGACCTAATCTACGTCTGATAGGTGTACCTGAATGTGATGAAGAGAATGAATCCAAGCTGGAAAATACTCTTCAGGATATTATCCAGGAAAACTTCCCCAACCTAGCAAGGCAGACCAATATTCAAATCCAGGAAATACAGAGAACACCACAGAGATATTCCTCAAGAAGAGCAACCCCAAGGCACATAATCGTCAGATTCACCAGGGTTGAAATGAAAGAGAAAATGCTAAGGGCAGCCAGAGAGAAAGGTCGGGTTACCCACAAAGGGAAGCCCATTAGACTCACAGCAGATCTCTCAGCAGAAACCCTACAAGCCAGAAGAGAGTGGGGGCCAATATTCAACATCCTTAAAGAAAAGAACTTTCAACCCAGAATCTCCTATCCAGCCAAACTCAGCTTCATAAGTGAAGGAAAAATAAAATCCTTTGTGAACAAGCAAGCACTCAGAGATTTCATCACCACCAAACCTGCTCTACAAGAACTCCTGAAAGAGGCTCTACACATATAAAGGAACAACCAGTACCAGCCACTCCAAAAACACACCAAATGGTAAAAAAGCAGCAACACAATCAAGAATCTGCATCAACTAACCAACAAAACAGCCAGGTAGCATCAAAATGACAGCATCAAATTCACACATAACAATACTATCCCTAAATGTCAATGGACTAAATGCCCCAATCAAAAGACACAGACTGGCAAATTGGATAAAAAGCCAAAACCCATCAGTGTGCTGTATCCAGGAAACCCATCTTACATGCAAGGATACAAAAAGGCTCAAAATAAAGGGATGGAGGAAGATCTACCAAGCAAATTGAGAGCAAAAAAAGGCAGGAGTTGCAATTCTCATCTCTGATAAAATAGACTTTAAAGCAACAAAGATCAAAAGAGACAAAGAAGGTCATTACATAATGGTAAAAGGATCACTGCAACAAGAAGAGCTAACGATCCTAAATATATATGCACCCAATACAGGAGCACCCAGATACATAAGGCAAGTTCTTAATGACTTACAAAGAGACTTAGACTCCCACACAATAATAGTGGGAGACTTTAACACTCCATTGTCAATATTAGACAGATCAACCAGACAGAAAATCAACAAGGATATCCAGGACCTGAACACAGACCTGGAACGAGCAAACCTAATAGACATTTACAGAACTCTCCACCCCAAATCCACAGAATATACATTCTTCTCAGCACCACATCACACCTACTCTAAAATTGACCACATAATTGGCAATAAATCACTCCTCAGCAAATGCAAAAGAACAGAAATCATAACAAACAGTCTCTCAGACCACAGTGCAATCGAGTTAGAACTCAGAATGCAGAAATTAACTCAGAACCGCACAGCTTCATGGAAACTGAACAACTTGCTCTTGAATGTTGACTGGATAAACAATGAAATGAAGGCAGAAATAAAGATGTTCTTCGAATCCAATGAGAACGAAGACACAACATACCAGAATCTCTGGGACACATTTAAAGCAGTCTCTAGAGGAAAATATATAGCAATGAGTGCCCACATGAGAAGAAAGGAGAGATCTAAAATTGACACCCTATCATCAAAATTGAAAGAGCTAGAGGAGCAAGATCAAAAAAACTCAAAACCTAGCAGAAGACAGGAATTAACTAAGATCAGAGCAGAACTGAAGGAAATAGAGACACAAAAAACTCTTCAAAAAATCAATAAATCCAGGAGCTGGTTTTTTGAAAAGATCAACAAAATAGACAGACCACTAGCCAGATTAATAAAAAAGAAAAGAGAGAATAACCAAATTGATGCAATAAAAAACGATAAAGGGGATATCACCACAGATTCCACAGAAATCCAAACCATCATCAGAGATTATTACAAACAACTCTATGCACATAAACTAGTAAACCTGGAAGAAATGGATAAATTCCTGGACACCTGCAACCTCCCAAGCCTAAACCTGGAAGAAGCCGAAACCCTGAATAGACCAATAACATGGTCTGAAGTCGAGGCAGCAATAAAGAGCCTACCACCCAAAAAAAGCCCAGGTCCAGATGGGTTCACAGCTGAATTCTACCAGACATACAAGGAGGAGCTGATACCATTCCTTCTGAAACTATTCCAGACAATCCAAAAAGAGGGAATCCTTCCCAAATCATTTTACGAGACAAACATCATCCTGATACCAAAACCTGGCAGAGACTCAACAAGAAAAGAAAATTTCAGGCCAATATCCATGATGAACATAGATGCAAAAATCTTCAATAAAATACTGGCAAACCGATTGCAACAGCATATCAAAAAGCTCATCCACCATGATCAAGTAGGATTCATCCCGGGGATGCAAGGCTGGTTCAACATACGCAAGTCCATAAACGTAATTCACCACATAAACAGAACCAAAGACAAAAACCACATGATTATCTCGATTGATGCAGAGAAGGCTTTTGACAAAATTCAACAACCCTTTATGCTAAAAACCCTCAATAAACTAGGTATTGACGGAACGTATCTCAAAACAATAAAAGCTATTTACGACAAACCAACAGCCAATATCATACTGAATGGGCAAAAACTGGAAGCATTCCCTTTGAAATCTGGCACTAGACAAGGATGCCCTCTCTCACCACTCCTATTCAATATAGTACTGGAAGTTCTAGCCAGAGCAATCAGGCAAGAAAAAGAAATAAAGGATATCCAAATTGGAAAGGAGGAAATCAAATTGTCTCTATTTGCAGATGACATGATTGTATATCTGGAAGACCCCATCACCTCAGCCCAAAATCTCCTGAAACTGATAAACAACTTCAGCAAAGTCTCAGGATACAAAATCAACGTGCAAAAATCACAAGCATTCCTATACACCAGTAATAGACTTCAAGAGAGCCAAATCAAGAACGAACTGCCATTCACAATTGCTACAAAGAGAATAAAGTACCTAGGAATACAACTAACAAGGAACGTAAAGGACCTCTTCAAGGAGAACTACAAGCCATTGCTCAACGAAATAAGAGAGGATACAAACAGATGGAGAAACATTCCATGTTCATGGTTAGGAAGAATCAACATCGTGAAAATGGCCATACTGCCCAAAGTAATTTACAGATTCAACGCTATTCCCATCAAGCTACCAATGACCTTCTTCACAGAACTGGAAAAAAACACCTTAAACTTCATATGGAACCAAAAGAGAGCCCGCATAGCCAAGTCAACTCTAAGAAAAAGAACAAAGCAGGAGGCATCACACTACCGGACTTCAAACTATACTACAAGGCTACAGTAATCAAAACAGCATGGTACTGGTACCAAAACAGAGATATAGACCAATGGAACAGAACAGAGGCCTCACAGGAAATACAACATACCCACAACCATCTGATCTTCGACAAACCTGACAAAAACAAGCAATGGGGAAAGGACTCCCTGTTTAATAAATAGTGTTGGGAAAACTGGCTAGCCATGTGCAGAAAGCAGAAACAGGACCCCTTCCTGACACCTTACACCAAAATTAACTCCAGATGGATTAAAGACTTAAACATCAGACCTAATACCATAAAAACCTTAGAAGAAAATCTAGGCAAAACCATTCAGGACATAGGTGTAGGCAAGGACTTCATGACCAAAACGCCAAAAGCAATGGCAACAAAAGCCAAAATAGACAAATGGGACCTAATCAAACTCCACAGCTTCTGCACGGCAAAAGAAACATTCAGTAGAGTGAATCGGCAACCAACAGAATGGGAAAAAATTTTTGCAGTCTACCCATCTGACAAGGGGCTGATATCCAGAATTTACAAAGAACTAAAGCAGATCTACAAGAAAAAAACAAACAAGCCCATTCAAAAATGGGCAAAGGATATGAACAGATACTTTACAAAAGAAGACATACAAGAGGCCAACAAACATATGAAAAAATGCTCATCATCACTGGTCATCAGAGAAATGCAAATCAAAACCACATTGAGATACCATCTCACACCAGTTAGAATGGCGATCATTAAAAAATCGGGAAACAACAGATGCTGGAGAGGATGTGGAGAAATAGGAACACTTTTACACTGTTGGTGGGAATGTAAATTAATTCAACCATTGTGGAAGACAGTGTGGCGATTCCTCAAGGACCTAAAAATAGAAATCCCATTTGACCCAGCAATCCCATTACTGGGTATATATCCA
This sequence comes from Saimiri boliviensis, assembly GCF_048565385.1. NCBI lineage: Eukaryota > Metazoa > Chordata > Mammalia > Primates > Cebidae > Saimiri > Saimiri boliviensis. The sequence continues at coordinate 56,276,777 of NC_133462.1, forward strand.
AAGGATTATAAATCATTCTACTACAAGGACACGTGCACACGAATGTTCATTGCAGCACTGTTTACAATAGCAAAGACCTGGAACCAACCCAAATGCCCAACAATGATAGACTGGATAGGGAAAATGTGGTACATATACACCATGGAATATTACGCAGCCATCAAAAACGATGAGTTCACGTCCTTTATAGGGACATGGATGAACCTGGAAACCATCATTCTCAGCAAACTGACACAAGAGCAGAAAATCAAACACCGTATATTCTCGCTCATAGGCGGGTGTTGAACAATGAGAACACATGGACACAGGGAGGGGAGCACTACACACTGGGGTCTGTTGGGGGGAAATGGGGGAGGGGCGGGGGGTGGGGAGGTGGGAAGAGATAGCATGGGGAGAAATGACAGATACAGGTGAGGGGATGGAAGGCAGCAAAGCACACTGCCATGTGTGTACCTATGCAACAATCTTGCATGTTCATCACATGTACCCCAAAACCTAAAATGCAATAAAAAAAAAAAAAGAGTTAGCAGTAAGAATGCCTGTAAAACGCAGAAGAGTCACTTAATACCAACTGTTCTGCTGTGTGCTGGTTCCTATTTGGATCTTGCATCTGTGCTTTGATTCAGCAAGTCAGAAACAGGTTTCCTCCAAAGGCTCTGTTTGGACATTCCAGAGTATAAGGGAATTCAGGCTGTAATGTGAAATTTCTGGCTCTAAAACAAAAACGGAGCTATCTAGCTCAATGATTGTCAATGTGCGCATTCAACTTACAGAGTTAAAATGATGTGTGTTTGCAGCAGTTCAGAAACGCTTTCTTTGGAGAATGTAGAAACAGTCATTTCCAGCTCTATAGTGGCATATAAGGGATAGGAGTAAGGATACCTTAAAAATACAGAAGACCCAATTCTTACAAACTGCTGTGCTTTGTGTTGGTTCCTTATAGGAAATTGCATCAATGTTTAGATTCAGCGAGGAAGAAACACGTTTCTTCCAAAAGCTGCCTTTGGACATTCCAGAGTGAAAGGGAGTTCAGGCTCTAATGTGAAATATCTGGCTCTAAAACAAAAACGGAGCTATCTAGTAGAATGGTTGCCAATGTGTGCATTCAACTTACAAGGATAAATTGAAGTGTGTTTGCAGCAGTTCAGAAACCCTTCCTTTGGAGAACGTAGAAACAGTCATTTCCAGCCCTATTGTGGCATATAAGAATTAGCAGTAAGAATGCTTGTAAAACGCAGAAGACCCGATTCTTACAAACTGTTCTGATGTGTGTTGGTTCCTATTTGGATCTTGCATCTATGTTTAGATTCAGCGAGCCAGAAACACGTTTCATCCAAAAGCTGCGTTTGGACATTCCATAGTGAAAGGGAGTTCAGGCTCTAATGTGAAATATCTGTCTCTAAAACAAAAACGGAGCTATCTAGCAGAATGGTTGTAAATGGGTACATTCAATTTACAGACTTAAAGTGATTTGTGTTTGCAGCAGTTCAGAAAACTTTCTTCGGAGAATGTAGAAACAGTCTTTTCCAGCTTTATGTTGGCATGTAAGAGTTAGGAGTAAGAATGCATTTAAAATACAGAAGACCCTCTTCTTACAAACTGTTCTGCTGTGTGTTGGTTCCTATTTGGATCTTGTATCTATGTTTAGATTAAGGGAGTTAGAAACACGTTTCTTCCAAAAGCTGCGTTTGGACATTCCAGAATGAAATGGAGTTCAGGCTGTAATGTGAAATATCTGGCTCTAAAACAAAACTGGAGCTATCTAGCAGAATGGCTGTCAATGTGTGCATTCAAATTACAGAATTAAGCTGATGTGTGTTTGCAGCAGATCAGAAACCCTTTCTTTGGAGAATGTAGAAACAGTCATTTCCAGCCCTATCGGGGCATATAAGAGTTAGCAGTTATAATGCCTTTAAAACACAGAAGACTCGAATCTTACAAAGTGATCTGCTGTGTGTTGGTTCCTTTTAGGAAGTTGCATCTATTTTGAGTTTCAGCGAGTTAGAACACGTTTCTTCCAAAAGCTGCGTTTGGACATTCCAGAATGAAAGGGAGTTCAGGCTGTAATGTGAAATATCTGTCTCTAAAACAAAAACGGAGCTATATAGCAGAATTGTTGTCAATGGGTACATTCAACTTACAGAGTTAAACTGATGTGTGTTTTCAGCAGTTCAGAAACCCTTTCTTTGGAGAATGTAGAAACAGTCATTTCCAGCCCTATAGGGGCATATAAGAGTTAGCAGTTAGAATGCCTTTAAAACACAGAACCCGATTCTTAAAAAACTGATCTGCTGTGTGTTGGTTCCTTTTAGGAAGTTGCCTCTATGTTTACATTCAGCGAGTTAGAAACAAGGTTCTTCCAAAAGCTGCGTTTGGACATTCCAGAATGAAAGGGAGTTCAGGCTCTAATGTGAAATATCTGGCTCTAAAACAAAAACGGAGCTATCAAATAGAATGGTTGTCAATGTGTGCATTCAATTTACAAGGATAAATTGAAGTGTGTTTGCAGCAGTTCAGACACCCTTTCTTTGAAGAATGTATAAACAGTCATTTCCAGCACTATTTTGGCATATAAGAGTTAGTAGTAAGAATGCCTGTAAAACGCAGAAGACCTGCTTCTTACAAACTGTTCTGCTGTGTGTTGGTTCCTGTTTGGATCTTGCATGTATGTTTAGATTCAGCGAGTCAGAAACACGTTTCTTCCAAAAGCTGCGTTTGGACATTACAGAGTGAAAGGGAATTCAGGCTGTAATGTGAAATATCTGTCTCTAAAACAAAAACGGAGTTATCTAGCAGAATGGTTGTCAATGTGTGCATTCAGCCTACAGAGTTAAACTGATGTGTGTTTGCAGCAGTTCTAAAACCCTATCTTTAGAGATTGTTGAAACAGTCAATTCCAGCCCTATAGTGGCATATGATAGTTAGCAGTAAGAATACCTTTAGAACACAGAAGACCAACTTCTTACAAACTGATCTGTGCTATGTTGGTTCCATTTAGGAAGTTGCATCTTTATTTAGATTCAGCGAGTTAGAAACACTTTTTTTCCAAACGCTGCTTTTGGATATTCCCGAGTGAAAGGAAGTTCAGGCTGTAATGTGAAATATCTGTCTCTAAAAGAAAAACGGAGCTATCTAGCAGAATGGTTGTCAATGGGTACATTCTACTTACAGAGTTAAAGTGATGTGTGTTTGCAGCAGTTCAGAAACCCTTTCTTTGGAAAATATAGAAACAGTCATTTCCAGCCTTATAGGGGCATATAAGTGTTATCAGTTAGAATGCCTTTAAAACACAGAAAACGATTCTTACAAATTGATCTGCTGTGTGTTGGTTCCTTTTAGGAAGTTGCCTCTATGTTTAGATTCAGCAAGTTAGAAACACGTTTCTTCCAGAAGCTGCGTTTGGACATTCCGCAATGAAAGGGAGTTCAGGCTCTAATGTGAAATATCTGTCTCTAAAACAAAAACGGAGCTATCAAGTAGAATGATTGTTAATGTGTGCATTCAACTTACAAGGATAAATTGAAGTGTGTTTGCAGCAGTTCAGAAATGCTTTCCTCGGAGAATGTTGAAACAGTCTCTTCCAGCTCTATGTTGGCATATAAGAGCTAGGAGTAAGAATGCCATTAAAATACAGAAGACCCGCTTCTTACAAACTGTTCTGCTGTGTATTGGTTCCTACTTGGATCTTGCATCTATGTTTAGATCAGGGAGTTAGAAACACGTTTCTTCCAAAAGTTGCATTTGGACATTCCAGACTGAAAGGGAGTTCAGGCTGTAATGTGAAATATCTGATTCTAAAACAAAACCGGAGCTATCTAGCAGAGTGGCTGTCAATGTTTGCAATCAAATTACAGAATTTAGCTGAAGTGTGTTTGCAGCAGTTCAGAAACCCTTTCTTTGGAGAATGTACAAACAGTAATTTCAAGCCCTATTGTGGCATATAAGAGTTAGCAGTAAGATTGCCTGTAAAACGCAGAAGACCTACTTCTTACAAACTGTTCTGCTGTGTGTTGGTTCCTATTTGGATCTTGCATGTATGTTTAGATTCACCGAGTCAGAAACACGTTTCTTCCAAAAGCTGCGTTTGGACATTACAGAGTGAAAGGGAATTCAGGCTGTAATGTGAAATATCTGGCTCTAAAACAAAAATGGAGTTATCTAGCAAAATGGTTGTCAATGTGTGCATTCAGCCTACAGAGTTAAAGTGATGTGTGTTTGCAGCAGTTCAAAAACCCTATCTTTAGAGATTGTTGAAACAGTCAATTCCAGCCCTATAGTGGCATATGATAGTTAGCAGGAAGAATGCCTTTAAAACACAGAAGACCAGCTTCTTACAAACTGGTCTGCGCTATGTTGGTTCCTTTAAGGAAGTTGCATCTTTGTTTAGATTCAGCGAGTTAGAAACACGTTTTTTCCAAACGCTGCTTTTGATTATTCCCGAGTGAAAGGAAGTTCAGGCTGTAATGGGAAATATCTGTCTCTAAAAGAAAAACGGAACTATCTAGCAAAATGGTTGTCAATGGGTACACTCCACTTACAGAGTTAAACTGATGTGTGTTTGCAGCAGTTCAGAAACCCTTTCTTTGGAAAATATAGAAACAGTCATTTCCAGCCCTATAGGGGCATATAAGTGTTAGCAGTTAGAATGCCTTTAAAACACAGAACACGATTCTTACAAACTGATCTGCTGTGTGTTGATTCCTTTTAGGAAGTTGCCTCTATGTTTAGAGTCAGCGAGTTAGCAACACGTTTCTTCCAGAAGCTGCGTTTGGACATTCCGCAATGAAAGGGAGATCAGCCTCTAATGTGAAATATTTGTCTCTAAAGCAGAAACGGAGCTATCAAGTAGAATGATTGTCAATGTGTGCATTCAAATTACAAGGATAAATTGAAGTGTGTTTGCAGCAGTTCAGAAGTCCTTTCTTTGGAGAATGTAGAAACAGTCATTTCCAGCCCTATTGTGGCATGTAAGAGTTAGCAGTAAGAATGCCTGTAAAACGCAGAAGACCGCTTCTTACAAACTGTTCTGCTGTGTGTTGGTTCCTATTTGGATCTTGCATCTATGTTTAGATTCAGCGAGTCAGAAACACGTTTCCTCCAAAAGCTCTGTTTGGACATTCCAGAGTGAAAGGGAGTTCAGGCTCTAATGTGAAATATCTGTCTCTAAAACAAAAACGGAGCTATCTTGTAGAATGGTTGTCAATGTGTCCATTCAACTTACAAGGATAAATTGAAGTGTGTTTGCAGTGTTCAGAAATGCTTTCTTCGGAGAATTTTGAAACAGTCTTTTCCAGCTCTATGTTGGCATATAAGAGTTAGGAGTAAGAATGCCTTTAAAATACAGAAGACCCGCTTCTTACAAACTGATCTGCTGTGTGTTGGTTCCTACTTGGATCTTGCATCTATGTTTAGATTCAGGGAGTTAGAAACACGTTTCTTCCAAAAGCTGCGTTTCGACATTCCAGACTGAAAGGGAGTTCAGGCTGTAATGTGAAATATCTGGCTCTAAAACAAAACCGCAGCTATCTAGCAGAGTGGCTGTCAATATTTGCATTCAAATTACAGAATTTAGCTGATGTGTGTTTGCAGCAGTTCAGAAACCCTTTCTTTGGAGAATGTAGAAACAGTAATTTCAAGCCCTATTGTGGCATATAAGAGTTAGCAATAAGAATCCCTGTAAAACACAGAGGACCCGGTTCTTACAAACTGATCTCCTCTGTGTTGCTTCCTCTTTGGATGTCGCATCTATGTTTAGATTTAGTGAGTTAGAGCACGTTTCCTCCAAAAGCTGTGTTTGGACATTGCAGATTGAAAGTGAGTTCAGGCTGTAATGTGGAATATCTGTCTCTAAAACAAAAACGGAGCTATCTAGCAGAATGGTTGTCAATGGGTACATTCAACTTACAGTTAAACTGATATGTGTTTGCAGCAGTTCAGAAACACTTTCTTGTAGAATTTAGAAACAGTCATTTCGAGTCCTGTAGTGGTATATAAGAGTTAGTATTAAGAATGCCTTTAAAACACAGAAGACCCGCTTCTTACAAACTGATCTGCAATGTGTTGGTTCTGCTTAGGAAGTTGCATCTATGTTTTGATTCAGCGAGTTAGAAACATGTTTATTCCGAAAGCTGTTTTTGTACATTCCAGAGTGAAAGGAAGTTCAGGCTGTAATGTGAAATATCTGTCTCTAAAACAAAAACGGAGCTATCTAGCAGAATGGTTGTCAATGTGCTCATTCAACTTCCAGTGTTAAACTGAAGTGTGTTTGCAGCAGTTCCGAAACCATTTCTTTGGAGAATGTAGAAACAGTCATTTCCAGCCCTATGATGGCATATAAGAGTTAACAGTAAAAAGGTCTGTAAAACGCAGAAGACCCGCTTCTTACAAACTGTTCTGCTGAGTGTTGGTTCCTATTTGGAACTTGCATGTATGTTTAGATTCAGCGAGTCAGAAACACGTTTTTTTCAAAAGCTCTGTTTGGACATTTCAGAGTGAAAGCGAGGTCAGGCTGTAATGTGAAATATCTGGCTCTAAAACAAAACCGGAGCTATCCAGCAGAATGGCTGTCAATGTGTGCGTTCATCCTACAGAGTTAAACTGATGTGTGTTTGCAGCAGTTCAGAAACCCTTTCTTTGGAGAATGAAGAAAAGGTCATTTCCAGCCCTGTAGTGGCATATAAGAGTTAGCAATAAGAATGCCGTATAACACAGAAGACCCTCTTCTTACAAACTGATCTGCTGTGTGTTGATTCCTTTTACGAAGTTGCTTCTAGGTTTAGATTCAGCGAGTTAGAAACAGGTTTATTCCAAAAGCTGCATTTGGACCTTCCAGAGTGAAAGGGATTTCAGGTTGTAATGTGAAATATCTGGGTATAAAACAAAAATGGAGCTATCTAGCAGAATGGTTGTCAGTGTGTGCATTCAACTTACAGAGTTAAACTGATGTGTGTTTCCAGCAGTTCAAAAACCCTATCTTTAGAGATAGTTGAAACAGTCAATTCCAGCTCTATAGTGGCATATGATAGTTATAAGTAAGAATACCTTTAAAACACAGAAGACCCGCTTCTTACAAACTGATCTGCGGTGTGTTGGTTTCTTTTAGGAAGTTTCATCTATGTTTGGTTTCAGCAAGTCAGAAACACGTTTCTTCCAGAAGCTGCATTTGGACATTCCAGAGTGAAAGGGAGTTCAGGCTGTAATGTGAAATAACTGACTCTAAAACAAAAATGGAGCTACCTAGCAGAATGGTTGTCAATGTGTGCATTCAACTTACAGAGATAAACAGATGTATGTTTACTGCAGTAAAGAAACCCTTTCTTTAGAGAATGTAGCAACAGTGATTTCTAGCCCTACTGTGGCATCTAAGAGTTAGCAGTAAGAATGCCTGTAAAACGCAGAAGACCAGCTTCCTACAAACTGTTCTGCTGTGTGTTGGTTCTTAGTTCGATTTTGCATCTATGTTTAGATTCAGCGAGTCAGAAACACGTTTCTTCCAAAAGCTCTGTTTGGACATTACAGAGTGAAAGGGAATTCAGGCTGTAATGTGAAATATCTGGCTCTAAAACAAAACGGAGCTATCTAGCAAAATGGTTGTCAATGTGCGCATTCAACTTACAGAGATGAACTTATGTGTGTTTGCAGCAGTTCAGAAACACTTTCTTTGGAGAATGTAGAAACAGTCATTTCCAGCTCTATAGTGGCATATAAGAGTTAGGAGTAAGAATGCCTTTAAAATACAGAAGACCTGCTTGTTACAAACTTATGTGCTTTCTCTTGGTTCCTTTTAGGAAGTTGCATCTATGTTTTGATTCAGCGAGTTAGAAACAAGTTTCTTCCAGAAGCTGCGTTTGGACATTCCAGAGTGAAAGGGAGTTAAGGCTGTAATGTGAAATATCTGGCTCTAAAACAAAAACTGAGCTATCTAACAGAATTACTGTCAATGTTTGCATTCAACTTACAGAATTAAACTGATGTGTGTTTGTAACAGTTCAGAAACCCTTTCTTTGTAGAATGTAGAAAAGGTTATTTCCAACCCTGTAGTGGCATATAAGAGTTAGCAGTGAGAATGCCTTTAAAACATGGGGGACCTTCTTCTTACAAACTGATCTGCTGTGTGTTGAATCCTTTTAGGAAGTTGCATCAATGTTTAGATTCAGCCAGTTAGAAACTCTTTTCTTCCAAAAGCTGCGTTTCGACATTCCAGAGTTAAAAGGAGTTCTGGCTGTAATATGAAATATCTTGCTCTAAAAAAAAACGGAGCTATGTAGCAGAATGGTTGTCAATGTGTCCATTCAATTTACAGAGTTAAACTGATGTGTGTTTGCAGCAGCTCAGAAACCCTTTCTTTGTAGAATGTAGAAACAATCATTTCCAGCCTTATAGAGGTATATAATCGTTAGTAGTAAGAATGCCTTTAAAACACAGAAGACCCGCTTCTTACACACTGATCTGCAATATGTTTGTTCCTTTTAGGAACTTGTGTCTTTGTTTAGATTCAGAGAGTTAGAATCACGTTTATTCCAAAAGCGGTGTTTGGACATTCCAGAATGAAAGGGAGTTAAGGCTGTAATGTGAAATATCTGGCTCAAAAACAAAAACGGAGCTATCTAGCAGAATGGTTGTCAATGTGGGCATTCAACTTAGAGAGTTAAACTGATGTGTGTGTGCAGCATTTCAGAAACCCTATCTTTAGAGATTGTTGAAACTGTCATTTCCAGCCCTATGGTGGCATATGATAGTTATCAGTAAGAATACCTTTAAAACACAGAAGACCCGCTTCTTACAAACTGATCTGCTGTGTGTTGGTTCCTTCTAGGAAGTTGCCTCTATGTTTAGATTCATCGAGTTAGAAACATTTCTTCCAAAAGCTGCGTTTGGACATTCCAGAGTGAAAGGGAGTTCAGACTCTAATGTGAAATATCTGGCTCTAAAACAAAAACGGAGCTATCTAGCAGAATGGTTGTCAATGTTTGCATTCAACTTACAGAGTTCAACTGATGTGTGTTTGCAGCAGTTCAAAAACCCTGTCGTTAGAGATTGTTGAAAGTTATTTCCAGCCTTATAGGGACATATAAGTGTTAGCAGTTAGAATGCCTTTAAAACACAGAGGACCCGATTCTTACATACTGATCTACTGTGTGTTGGTTCCTTTTTGGAAGTTACCTCTATGTTTATATTCAGCGAGTCAGAAACACGTTTCTTCCAAAAGCTCTGTTTGTACATTCCAGAGTGAAAGGGAATTCAGGCTGTAATGTGAAATATCTGGCTCTAAAACAAAAACTGAGGTATATAGCAGAATGGTTGTCAATTTGCACAATCAACTTACAGAGCTAAAGTGATCTGTGTTTGCAGCAGTTCAGCAACGCTTTCGTCGGAGAATGTAGAAACAGTCATTTCCAGCTTTATAGTGGTATATAATAAATAGTAGTAATAATGCTTTTAAAACCCAGAAGACCCGCTTCTTACAAACTGATTTGCTGTGTGTTGGTTCCTTTTAGGAAGTTGCATCTATGTTTAGTTTCAGCAAGTTAGAAACACGTTTATTCCAAAAGCTGCGTTTGGTCATTCAAGAGTGAAAGGAAGTTTAGGTTGTACAGTGAAATATCTGTCCCTAAAACAAAAACGGAGCTATCTAGCAGTATGGTTGTCAATGTGTGCATTCAACTTACAGAGTTAAACTGATGTGTGTTTTCAGCAGTTCATAAACCCTACCCTTAGAGATTGTTGAAACAGTTGTTTCCAGCCCTATAGTGGCATAACATAGTTAGCAGTAAAAATACCTTTAAAACACAGAAGACCTGCTTCTTACCAACTGATCTACGGTTTATTGGTTCTCTTTAATATGTTGTATCTATGTTTAGATTCAGCGAGTTAGAAACACGTTTCTTCCAAAAGCTGCATTTGGACATTCCAGAGTGAAAGGAAGTTCAGGTTGTAATGTGAAATATCTGTCTCTAAAAAAAAAAACGGGGCTATCTAGCAGAATGGTTGCCAATGGGTACATTCAGTTTACAGAGATAAACTGATGTGTGTTTGCAGCATTTCAGAAACCCTTTCTTTGGAGAATGTAGAAACAGTCATTTTCAGCCCTATACGGGCATATAAGAGTTAGCAGTTAGAATGTCTTTAAAACACAGAACCCGATTCTTACAAACTGATCTGCTGTGTGTTGGTTCCTTTTAGGAAGTTGCCTCTATGTTTAGATTCAGCGAGTTAGAAACACATTTCTTCCAAATGCTGCGTTTGGACATTCCAGAATGAAAGGGAGTTCAGGCTCTAATGTGAAATATATGGCTCTAAAACAAAAACGGAAATATCTAGTAGAATGTTTGTCAATGTGTGCATTCAACTTACAAGGTAAAATCGAAGTGTGTTTGCATCAGTTCAGAAACCCTTTCTTTGAGAATGTAGAAAAAGTCATTTCCAGCCCTATTGTGCCATATAACAGTTAGCAGTAAGAATGCCTGTAAAATGCAGAAGACCCCCTTCTTACAAACTGTTCTGCTGTGTGTTGGTTTCTATTTGGATCTTGCATTTATATTTAGATTCAGCGAGTCAGAAACACGTTTTTTCCAAAAGCTCTGTTTGGACATTCCAGAGTGAAATGGAATTCAGGCTGTAATGTGAAATATCTGCCTCTAAAACAAAAACGGAGGTATCTAGCAGAATGGTTGTCAATGTGTACATTCAACTTACAGAGTTAAAGTGATCTGTGTTTGCAGTAGTTCAGAAACGCTTTCTTCGGAGAATTCAGAAACAGTCATTTTCAGCCCTATGGTGACATTTAAGAGTTAGCAGTAAGAATGACTGTAAAACGCAGAAGACCTGCTTCTTACAAACTGATCTGCTGTGTGTTGGTTCCTTTTAGGAAGTTGCATCTATGTTTAGTTTCAGCGAGTTAGAAACACGTCTATTCCAAAAGCTGATTTTGGACATTGCAGATTGAAAGGGAATTCAGGCTGTAATGTGTAATATCTGGCTCTAAAACAAAATTGGAGCCATGTAGCAGAATGGTTGTCAATGTGTGCATTCAACTTACAAGGATAAATTGAAGTGTGTTTACAGCAGTTCAGAAACCCTTTCTTTGGAGAATGTAGAAACAGTCATTTGCAGCACTGTAGTGTCATATAAGAATTAGCAGTAAGAATGCCTTTAAACCAGAGAAGACCCGCTTCTTACAAAGTGATCTGCTGTGTGTTGGGTCCTTTTAGAAAATTGCACCTGTGTTTAGATTCAGCGAGTTAGAGGCACGTTTCTTCCAAAAGCTGCGTTTGGACATTCCAGAGTGAAAGGGAGTTCAGGCTGTAATGTGAAATAACTGACTCTAAAACAAAAACGGAGCAATCGAGCAGAATGGTTGTCAATTTGTGTATTCAACTTACAAAGTTAAACTGAATTGTGTTTACAGCAGTTGAGAAATGCTTTCTTTGGATAATGTAGAAACAGTCATTTCCAGCTCTGTGTTGGCATATAATAGTTAGGAGTAAGAATGCCTTTACAATACAGAAGACCCTCTTCTTTCAAACTGATGTGCTTTGTCTTTGTTCCTTAGAGGAAGTTGCATCTATGATTAGATTCAGCGAGGTAGAAACACGTTTCTTCCAAAAGCTGAGTTTGGACATTCCAGAGTGAAAGGGAGTTCAGGCTGTATGTGAAATATCTGGCTCTAAAACAAAAACGGAGCTATCTAGCAGAATGGTTGTCAATGTGTGCTTTCAAATTAGAGAATTAAACTGAGGTGTGTTTGCAGCAGTACAGAAACCCTTTCTTTGGAGAATGTAGAAACAGTCATTTCCAGCCCTATCGTGGCATATGAGTTAGCAGTAAGAACCCCTTTAGAAACAGAAGTCCCTCTTCTTACAAACTGACCTGCTGTGTGTTGATTCCTTATAAAAATTTGCATCTATGTTTAGATTCAGCGAGTTAGAAACTCATTTCTTCCAAAAGCTAGGTTTGGACATTCCAGAGTGAAAGGAAGTTCAGGCTGCAATGTGAAATATCTGGCTCTAAAACAAAAACGGAGCTATCTAGCAGAATGATTGTCAATGTGTCCATTCAACTTACGGAGGTAAACTGATGTGTGTTTGCAGCTGTTCAAAAACCCTATGTTTAGAGATTGTTGGAACAGTCATTTCCAGCCCCTATAGTGGCATATGATAGTTAGCAGTAAGAAAACTTTTAAAGCACAGAAGACCCTCTTCTTACAAACTGATCTGCTGTGTATTGGTTCCTTTAAGGAAGTTGCACCTATGTTTAGATTCAGAGAGCTAGAAACACGTTTCTTCCAAAAGCTGCATTTGGACATTCCAAAGTGAAAGAGAATTGAGGCTGTAATGTGAAATAACACACTCTAATACAAAAACGGAGCTACCTAGAAGAATGGTTGTCAATGTGTGCATTCAACTTACAGGGATAAACAGATATCTGTTTACAGCAGTACAGAATCCCTTTCTTTGGAGAATGAAGAAACAGTCATTTCCAGCTCTATAGTGGCATAAAAGAGTTAGGAGTAAGAATGCCTTTAAAATACAGAAGACCCACTTCTTACAACCTGATGTGCTTTGTGTTTGTTCCTTTTAGGAAGTTGCATCTATGTTTAGATTCAGGGAGGTAGAAACACGTTTATTCCAAAAGCTGCGTTTGGACATTCCAGAGTGAAAGGGACTTCAGGCTGTAATGTGAAATATCTGACTCTAAAACAAAACCAGAGGTATGTAGCAGAATGGCTGTCAATGTGGGCATTCACATTACAGAATTAAGCTGATGTGTGTTTGCATCAGTTCAAAAACCCTTTCTTTGAAGAATGTAGAAAAGGTCATTTCCAGCCCGGTATTGGCATATAAGAGTTAGCAATAATAATCCCTTTAAAACACAGAAGACCCGCTTCTTACAAACTGATCTGCTGTGTGTTGGTTCCTTTTAGGATGTTGCATCTAAGTTTAGATTCAGCAAGTTAGAACACGTTTCTTCCAAAGGCTGCGTTTGGACATTCCACAATGAAAAGAACTTCAGGCGGTAATGTGAAATATCTGGCTCTAAAACAAAACTGGAGCTATCTAGCAGAATGGCTGTCAATGTGCGCATTCAACTTACAGAATTAAACTGATGTGTGTTTGCAACAGTATAGAAACCCTTTCTTTCGAGAATGTAGAAAAGGTCATTTCCGGCCCTGTAGTGCCATATAAGAGTTAGCAGAAAGAATGCCTTTAAAACACAGAAGACCCTCTTCTTACAAACTGATCAGCTGTGTGTTGATTGCATTTCGGAAGTTGCATCTATGTTTAGATTCAGCGAGTTAGAAACTCGTTTCTTCCAAAAGCTGCGTTTCGACATTCCAGGGTTAAAAGTAGTTCAGGCTGTAATGTGTAATATCTGTCTCTAAAACAAAAAAGGAGCTATCTAGCAGAATTGTTGTCAATGGCTACATTCAACTTATAGAATGAAACTGATGTGGGATTGCAGCAGTTCCGAAACCCTTTCTTTGGAGAATGTAGAAACAATCATTTAGAGCCCTATAGGGGGATATAAGTGTTAGCAGTTAGAATGCCTTTAAAACACAGAAGACCCGGTTCTTACAAAGTGATATGCTGTGTGTTGGTTCCTTTTAGGAAGTTGCCTCTATGTTTAGATTCAGCGAGGTAGAAACACGTTTCTTACAAAAGCTGCGTTTGTACATTCCAGAATAAAAGTGAGTTCAGGCTTTAATGTGAAGTATCTGGCTCTAAAACAGAAACGGAGCTATCTAGCAGAATGGTTGTCAATGAGCATATTAAAGTTACAGAGTTAAACTGATGTGTGTTTGCAGCAGTTCAGAAACCCTTTCTTTGGAGAATGTAGAAACAGTCATTTCGAGCCCTATAGGGGCATATATGAGTTAGCACTATGAATGCTTGTAAAACGCAGAAGACCCGCTTCTTACAAACTGTTCTGCTATGTGTTGGTTCCTATTTTGATCTTGTGTCTGTGTTTAGATTCAGCAAGTCAGAAAAACGTTTCCTCCAAAGGCTCTGTTTGGACATTCCAGAGTGAATGGGATTTCTGGCTGTAATGTGAAATAACTGAGTGTAAAACAAAAACGGAGCTATCTAGGAGAATGATTGTCAATGTGTGCATTCAACTTACAGAGAGATAAACAGATGTCTGTTTACAGCGGTACAGAAACCCTTTCTTTGGATAATGTAGAAACTGTCATTTCCAACCGTATTGTGGCATATAAGAGTTAGCAATAAGAATACCTGTAAAACACAGATGACCCGCTTCCAACAAACTGTTCTGCTGTGTGTTTTTTCCTATTTGTATCTTGAACATACGTTTAGATTCCGGGAGTCAGAAACACGTTTCTTCCAAAAGCTCTGTTTGGACATTCCAGAGTGAAAGGGAATTCAGGCTGTAATGTGAAAAATCTCGCTCTAAAACAAAAACGGAGTTATCTAGCAGAATGGTTGTGAATGCGCACATTCAACTTACAGAGTTAAACTGATGTGTGTTTGCAGCAGTTCAGAAACGCTTTTTTGGAGAATGTAGAAACACTCATTTCCAGCTCTATAGTGGCATATAAGAGTTAGGAGTAAGAATGCCTTTAAAATACAGAAGACCCGTTTCTTACAAAATGATGTTCTTTGTGTTTGTTACTTTTTGGAAGTTGCATCTATGTTTAGATTCAGCGAGGAAGAAACATGTTTCTTCCATAAGCTTCGTTTGGACATTCCAGAGTGAAAGGGAATTCAGGCTGTAGTGTGAAATATCTGGCTCTAAAATAAAAATGGAGCTATCTAGCAGAATGGCTGTCAATGTCTGCATTCAACTTACAGAGTTAAACTGATGTGTGTTTGCAGCAGTTCAGAAACCGTATGTTTAGAGATTGTTGAAACAGTCATTTCCAGCCCAATAGTGGCATAAGATAGTTAGCAGTAATAATACCTTTAAAACACAGAAGACCTTCTTCTTACAAACTGATCTGAAGTGTGTTGGTTCCTTTTAGGAAGTTGCCTCTATGTTTAGATTCAGAGAGTTAGATACACTTTTCTTCCTAAAGCTGCGTTTGGACATTCCAGAATTAAAGGGAGTTCAGGCTGTAATGTGAAATATCTGGCTCTAAAACAAAAACGGAGCTATCTAGTAGAATGGTCGTCAATGTGTGCATTCAACTTACAAGGATAAATTGAAGTGTGTTTCGAGCAGTTCAGAAACCCTTTCTTTGTAGAATGTAGAAACAGTCATTTTGAGCCCTATTGTGGCATATAAGAGTTCGCAGTAAGAATGGGAGTAAAATGCAGAAGACCCACTTCTTACACAATGTTCTGCTGTGTGTTGGTTCCTATTTGGATCTTGCATCTATGTTTACATTCAGGGAGTCAGAAACACGTTTCCTCCAAAAGCTCTGTTTGGATAATACAGAGTGAAAGGTAATTCAGGCTGTCATTGGAAATATCTGGCTCTAAAACAATACCGAAGCTATATAGCAGAATGGCTGTCAATGTGTGCATTCAACTGATAGAATTAAGCAGATATGTGTTTGCAGCAGTTCAGAAACCCTTCCTTTGTATAATGTAGTAAAGGTCATATCCAACCCTGTAGTGACATATAATAATTAGCAGTAAGAATGCCTTTAAAACCCTCTTCTTACAAACTGATCTGCTTTGTGTTGATTCCTTTTATGAAGTTGCATATATGTTTAGCTTCAGCGAGTTAGAAACTCCTTTCTTCCAAAAGCTGCGTTCCGACATTCTAGAGTTAAAAGGAGTTCAGACTGTAATGTGAAATATCTGGCTCTAAAACAAAAACAGAGATATCTATCATAATGGTTGTCAATGTGTCCATTCAATGTACAGAGTTAAACTGATGTGTGTTTTGCAGCAGTTCAAAAAACCTATCTTTAGAGATTATTGAAACAGTGATTTCCAGCCGGATAATGGCATATGATAGTTATCAGAAAAATGCCTTTAAAACAAAGAAGACCCGCTTCTAACAAAGTGATCTGCGGTGTGTTGGTTCCTATTAGGAAGTTGCATCTATGTTTAGATTCAGCGAGTTAGAAACACGTTTCTTCCAAAAGCTGCGTTTGGACATTCCAGGGTGAAAGGAAGTTCAGGCTGTAATGTGAAATATCTGTCTCTAAAACATAAACGGAGCTATCTAGCAGAATGGTTGTCAATGGCTACATTCCACTTACCGAGTTAAACTGATGTGTGTTTGCAGCTGTTCAGAAACCCTTTCTTTGTAGAATGTAGAAACAGTCATTTCCAGCCCTATTGGGGCATATAAGAGTTAACAGTGAGAATGCCTTTAAAACCCAGAAGACACATTTCTTACGAACTGATCTGCTGTGTGTTGGTTCCTTTCAGGAAGTTGCATCTATGTTTAAATTCAGGGAGTTAGAAACACCTTTATTCCAAAAGTTGCGTTTGAACATTTCAGAGTGAAAGGGAGTTCAGGCTGTATTGTGAAATATCTGGCTCGAAAACAAAAACGGAGCTATCTAGCAGTATGGTTGTCAATGTGTGCACTCAACTTACAGAGTAAAACTGATGGGTGTTTTCAGCAGTTCATAAACCCTACCTTTAGAGATTGGTGAAGCAGTCATTTCTAGCCCTGTAGTGGCATATGATAGTTAGCAGTAAAAATACTTTTTAAACACAGAAGACCACTACTTACAAACTGATCTGCGGTGTGTTGGTTCCTTTTACGAAGTTGCATCTATGTTTAGATTCAGTGAGTTAGAAACACGTTTCTTCAAAAAGCTGTGTTTGGACATTCCATAGTGAAAGGCTGTTCAGGCTGTAAAGTGTAATATCTGTCTCTAAAACAAAAACGGAGTTATCTAGCAGAATGGTTGTCAATGGATACATTCAAATTACAGAGTTAACCTGATGTGTGTTTGCAGCAATTCAGAAACCCTTTCTTTGTAGAATGTAGAAACAATCATTTCCTGCCTTATAGTGTATATAAGAGTTAGAAGTTAGAATGCCTTTAAAACACAGAAAACCGGATTCTTACAAACTGATCTGCTGTGTGTTGGTTCCTTTTAGGAAGTTGCATCAATGTTTAGGTTCAGCGAGGTAGAAACACGTTTCTTCCAAAAGCTACCTTCGGACAATCCAGAGCGAAAGGGAGTTCAGGCTGCAATGTTAAATATCTGGCTCTAAAACAAAAACGGAGCGATGTAGCAGAATGGTTGTCAATGTATGCCTTCAACTTACAAGGATAAATTGAAGTGTTTTTGCCGCAGTTCAGAAACCCTTTCTTTGGAGAATGTAGAAACAGACATTTCCAGCGCTATAGTGGCATATAAGAGTTAGCAGTAAGAATGCCTTTAAAACACAGAAGACCCGCTTTTTACTAACTGATCTGCTGTGTGTTGGTTCCTTTTAGGAAGTTGCAGGTATGTTTAGATTCAGCGAGTTAGAAACACGTTTCTTCCAAAAGCTGCGTTTGGACATTCAAGAGTGAAAGGGAGTTCAAGCTGTAATGTGAAATAACTGACTCTAAAACTAAAACGGAGCCATATAGCAGAATGATTGTCAATGTTTGCATTCAACTTACAGAGATTAACAGATGTGTGTTTACAGCAGTACAAAAACCCTTTCTTTGGAGAATGAAGAAACAGTCATTTCCAGCCCTATTGTGGCATATAAGAGCAGTAAGAATGCCTGTAAAACACTGAAATCTCGCTTCCTACAAACTGTTCTGCTGTGTGTTGGTTACTGTTTGGATCTTGCATCTATGTTTAGATTCACCGATTCATAAACACGTTTCTTCCAAAAGCTCTGTTTGGACATTCCAGAATAAAAGGGAATTCAGGCTGTAATGTGAAATATTTGGCTATAATAAAAAATGGAGCTATCTTGCAGAATGGTTGTTAATGTGCGCATTCAACTTACAGAGTTAAACTGATGTGTGTTTGCAGCCGTTCAGAAACCCTTTCTTTGGAGAATGTAGAAACACTCATTTCCAGCTCTATAGTGGCATATAAGAGTTAGGAGTAAGAATGCCTTTAAAATACAGAAGACCCGCTTCTTAGAAAAAGATGAGCTTTGTGTTTGTTCCTTTTAGAAAGAAGCATCTATATTCGGATTCAGCGAGGTAGAAACACGTTTCTTCAAAAAGCTGCGTTTGGACATTTCAGAGCGAAAGGGAGTTCAGGCTGTAATGTGAAATATCTGGCTCTTAAACAAAAATGGAGCTATCTAGCAGAATGGTTGTCAATGCGTACATTCAACTTAGATAGTTTAACTGATGTGTTTTTGCAGCAGTTCAGAAACCCTTTCTTTGGAGAATGTAGAAACAGTCATTTCCAGCCCTATAGTGGCATGTAAGAGTTAGAAGTAAGAATCCCTTTAAAACACAGAATACCCGCTTCTTACAAACTGATCTGCTGTGTGTTGGTTCCTTTTAGGAAGTTGCATCTATGTTTAGATTCAGCGAGGTAGAAACGCGTTTCTTCTAAAAGCTGCGTTTGGACATTCTAGAGTGGATGGGAGAACAGGCTGTAAAGAGAAATACCTTGCTCTAAAAGCAAAACGGAGTTATCTAGCAGAATGGTTGTCAATGTGTGCATTCAACTTCCAGAGTTAAACTGATGTGTGTTTGCAGCAGTTCAGAAACCCTTTCTTTGTAGAATGTAGAAACAGTCCTTTCCAGCCCTATAGTATTATATAATAATTAGTAGTAAGAATGCCTTTAAAACCCAGAAGACCTGCTTCTTACAAACTGATCTGCTGTGTGTTGTTTCCTTTTAGGACGTTGCATATAGGTTTAGATTCAGCAAGTTAGAAACACCTTGATTCCAAAAGCTGCATTCGTACATTCCAGAGTGAAAGGGAGTTCAGGCTGTAATGTGAAATATCTGGCTCTAAAACAAGAACGGAGCTATCCAGCAGAATGTGTGCATTCAACTTACAGAGTTAAACTGATGTGTGTTTGCAGCAGTTCATAAACCCTATCTTAAGAGATTTTTGAAACAGTCATTTCAAGCCCTATAGTGGCATAAGAGAGCAGTAAGAATACCTTAAAAACACAGAAGACCCGCTTCTTACAAACTGAACTGCTGTGTGTTGGTTCCTTTTAGGAAGTTGCCTGTATGTTTAGATTCAGCGAGTTAGAAACACGTTTCTTCCAAAAGCTGCGTTTGGACATTCCGCAATGAAAGGGAGTTCAGGCTCTAATGTGAAATATCTGTCTCTGAAACAAAAACGGAGCTATCAAGTAGAATGATTGTCAATGTGTGCATTCAACTTACAAGGATAAATTGAAGTGTGTTTGCAGCAGTTCAGAATCCCTTTCTTTTGACAATGTTGAGACAGTCATTTCCAGCTTTATTTTGGCATATAAGACTTAGCAGTATGAATGCCTGTAAAACGCAGAAGACTGCTTCCTACAAACTGTTCTGCTGTGTGTTGATTCCTATTTGGATATTCAGTCTATGTTTAGATTCAGCGAGTCAGAAACAGGTTTCTTTCAAAAGCTCTATTTGGACATTCCGGAATGAAAGGGAGTTCAGGCTCTAATGTGAAATATCTGTCTCTAAAACAAAAACGGAGCTATCTAGTAGAATGGTTGTCAATGTGTCCATTCAACTTACAAGGATAAATTGAAGTGTGTTTGCAGCAGTTCAGAAACGCTTTCTTCGGAGAATGTAGAAACAGTCTTTTCCAGCTCTATATTGCTATATAAGAGTTAGGAGTAAGAATGCCTTTGAAATACAGAAGACCCGCTTCTTACAAACTGTTCTGCTGTGTGTTGGTTCCTATTTGGATCTTGCATCTATGTTTAGATTCAGGGAGTTAGAAACACGTTTCTTCCAAAAGCTGCGTTTGGACATTCCAGACTGAAAGGTAGATCAGGCTGCAATGTGAAATATCTGGCTCTAAAACAAAACCGGAGCTTTCTAGCAGAATGTCTGTAAATGTTTGGATTCAAATTACAGAATTAACCTGATGTGTGTTTGCAGCAGTTTAGAAACCCTTTCTTTGGAGAATGTAGAAACAGTTATTTCAAGCCCTATTGTGGCATATAAGAGTTAGCAATAAGAATCCCTGTAAAACACAGAATACCCACTTCTTTCAAACTGATCTTCTGTGTGTTGGTTCCTCTTTGGATGTTGCATCTATGTTTAGATTAAGTGAGTTAGAACACGTTTCCTCCAAAACCTGCGTTTGGACATTGCAGATTGAAAGTGTGTTCAGGCTGTAATATGATATATCTGTCTCTAAAACAAAAACGGAGCTATATACCAGAGTGGTTTTCAATGGGTACATTCAAATTACAGAGTTAAACTGATGTGTGTTTGCAGCAGTTCAGAAACACTTTCTTGTAGAATGTAGAAACAGTCATTTTGAGTCCTATAGTGGTATATAAGAGTTAGTAGTAAGTATGCCTTTAAAACACAGAAGACAAGCTTCTTACAAATTGATCTGTAGTGTGTTGCTTCCGCTTAGGAAGTTGCATCTATGTTTTGATTCAGCGAGTTAGAAACACGTTTATTCTGAAAGTTGCGTTTGTACATTCCAGAGTAAAAGGAAGTTCAGGCTGTAATGTGAAACATCTGTCTCTAAAACAAATACGGAGCTATCTAGCAGAATGGTTGTCAATGTGTGCATTCAACTTACAGAGTTAAACTGATGTGTGTTTGCAGATGTTCAGAAACCCTTTCTTTGGAGACTGTAGAAACAGTCATTTCCAGCCCTGTGGTGGCATATAAGAGTTAGCAGTAAAAATGTCTGTAAAACGCAGAAGACCCGCTTCTTACAAACTGTTCTGCTGTGTGTTGGTTCCTATTTGGAACTTGCATCTATGTTTAGATTCAGCGAGTCAGAAACACGTTTCTTCCAAAAGCTCTGTTTGGACATTTCAGAGTGAAAGCAAGTTCAGGCTGTAATGTGAAATATCTGGCTTTAAAACAAAACTGGAGCTATGCAGCAGAATGGCTGTCAATGTGTGTATTCAACTTGCAGCATTAAGCTGTTGTGTGTTTGCAGCAGTTCAGAAACCCTTTCTTTGGAGAATGAAGAAAAGGTCATTTCCAGTCCTGTAATGGCATATAAGAGTTAGCAGTAAGAATACCTTTAAAACACAGAAGACCCTCTTCTTACAAACTGATCTGCTGTGTGTTGATTCCTTTTAGGAAGTTGCTTCTATGTTTAGATCAGCGAGTTAGAAACTTGTTTCTTCCAAATCTGTGTTTCGACATTCCAGCTTTAAAAGGAGTTCAGGTTGTAATGTGAAATATCTGGCTCTAAAACAAAAATGGCGCTATCTAGCAGAATGGTTGTCAATGTGTGCATTCACCTTACAGACTTAAACTGATGTGTGTTTGCAGCAGTTCAGAAACCCTTTCTTTGGAGAATGTAGAAACACTCATTTCCAGCCCGATAGTGGTATATAATAGTAGTAAGAATGCCTTTAAAACACAGAAGACCGACTTCTTACAAACTAATCTCCTTTGTGTTGGTTCCTCTTAGGAAGTTGCATCTATGTTTCGATTCAGCCAGTTAGAAACACGTTTATTCCAAAAGCTGCGTTTGGACATTCCAGAGTGAAAGGGATTTTAGGCTGTAATGTGAAATATCTGGCTATAAAACAAAAACGGAGCTATCTAGCAGAATGGTTGTCAATGTGTGCATTCAAGTTACAGAGTTAAACTGATGTGTGTTTGCAGCAGTTCAAAAACCCTATCTTTAGAGATTGTTGAAACAGACATTTCCGGCCCTATAGTGGCATATGATAGTTAGCAGTAAGAATACCTTTAAAACACAGAAGACCCGCTTCTTACAAACTGATCTGTGGTGTGTTGGTTACTTTTAGGAAGTTACCTCTATGTTTAGATTCAGCGAGTTGGAAACACGTTTCTTCCAAAAGCTACGATTGGACATTCCATAGTAAAAGGGAGTTCAGGCTGTAATGTGAAATATCTGGCTCTAAAACAAACCCGGAGCTATCTAGCAGAATAGTTTTTAATGTTTGCATTCAATTTACATGGATAAATTGAAGAGTGTTTGCAGCAGTTCAGAAACCCTTTCTTTGGCGTATGTTGAAACAGTCATTTCCAGCACTATAGTGGCATATAAGAGTTAGCAGTAAGAATGCGTTTAAAATACAGTAGACCCGCTTTTTACTAACTGATCTGCTGTGTGTTGGTTCCTTTTAGGAAGTTGCACCTATGTTTAGGTTCAGCGAGTTAGAAACACGTTTCTTCCAAAAGCTGCTTTTGGACATTCCAGAGTGAAATGGAGTTCAGGCTGTAATGTGAAATAACTGACTCTAAAACAAAAACGGAGCTATCTAGCCGAATGGTTGTCAATGTGTGCACTCAACTTACAGAGATAGACAGATGTATGTTTACAGCAGTTCAGAAACCCTTTCTTTGGAGAATGTAGAAACAGTCATTTCCAGCCCTGTTGTGGCATATGAGAGTTAGCAGTATGAATGCCTGTAAAACGCCGAAGACCCGCTTCTTACAAACTGTTCTGCTGAGTGTTGCTTCCTATTTGGATCTTGCATCTATGTTTAGATTCAGCGAGTCAGAAACATGTCTCTTCCAAAAGCTCTTTTTGGACATTCCAGAGCTAAAGGGAATTCAGGCCGTAATGTGAAATATCTGGCTCTAAAACAAAAACGGAGCTAACTAGCAGAATGGTTGTCAATGTGCGCATTGAACTTACAGAGTTAAACTGATGTGTGTTTCCAGCAGTTCAGAAACCATTTCTTCCTTTTTTTTATTGCATTTCAGGTTTTGGGGTACTTGTGATGAACATACAAGATTGTTGCATAGGTACATACATGGTAGTGTGGTTTGCTGCCTTCCGTCCCCTCACCTGTATCTGTCATTTCTCCCCATGCTGTCTCTTCCCACCTCCCCACCCTCCAGCCCCTCCCCCATTTCCCACCAATGGACTCCAGTGTTTAGTGTTCCCCTCCCTGTGTCCTTGTGTTCTCATTGTTCAACACCCGCCTATGAGTGAAAATATACGGTGTTTGATTTTCTGCTCTTGTGTAAGTTTGCTGAGAATGATGGTTTCTAGGTTCATCCATGTCCCTTCAAAGGACGTGAACTCATCGTTTTTGATGACTGCCTAATATTCCATGGTGTATATGTACCACATTTTCCCTATCCAATCTATCGTCGTTTGGCATATGGGTTGGTTCCAGGTCTTTGCTATTGTAAACAGTGCTGCAATGAACATTCATGTGCACGTGTCCTTGTTGTAGAATGATTTATAATCCTTTGGATATATACCGAGTAATGGGATTGCTGGGTCAAATGGGATTTACATTCCCACCAACAGTGTAAAAGTGTTCCTATTTCTCCACATCCTCTCCAGCATCTGTTGTTTCCCGATTTTTTAATGATCGCCATTCTAACTGGTGTGAGATGGTATCTCAATGTGGTTTTCATTTGCATTTCTCTGATGACCAGTGATGATGAGCATTTTTTCATATGTTTGTTGGCCTCCTGTATGTCTTCCTTTGTAAAGTATCTGTTCTTTTTCTTCCCCCATTTTTGAATGGGCTTGTTTGTTTTTTTCTTGTTGATCTGCTTTAGTTCTTTGTAAATTCTGGATATCAGCCCCTTGTCAGATGGGTAGGCTGCAAAAATTTTTTCCCATTCTGTTGGTTGCTGATTCACTGTACTGACTGTTTCTTTTGCTGTGCAGAAGCTGTGGAGTTTGATTAGGTCCCATTTGTCTATTTTGGCTTTTGTTGCCATTGCTTTGACGTTTTGGTCATGAAGTCCTTGCCTACACCTATGTCCTGAATGGTTTTGCCTAGATTTTCTTCTAAGGCTTTTATGCGTGGTCACAGCAGCCGTGCGGGTGGAATCAGCCCCACGGGGGTCAAAACAGCCACACCGGCTGGGACTGCAACGCTGGCGACCCCTCTGCCTGGGTATCTCCTGGTCTGTGGGGAATAAGAGTTCGTCTGGAAATGTGGCGTCACAGAATTAAGCTGATGTGTGTTTGCAGCAATTCAGG
Source organism: Saimiri boliviensis (assembly GCF_048565385.1). Lineage (NCBI taxonomy): Eukaryota > Metazoa > Chordata > Mammalia > Primates > Cebidae > Saimiri > Saimiri boliviensis. The sequence continues at coordinate 56,300,746 of NC_133462.1, forward strand.
AAGCCTTTCCTTGGAGAATGTAGAAAAGGTCATTTCCAGCCGTGTAGTGGCATATAAGAGTTAGCAGTAAGAATGCCTTTAAATAACAGAAGACACTCTTCTTACAAACTGATCTCCAGTGTGTTGATTCCGTTTAGGAAGTTGCATCTATGTTTAGATTCAGCGAGTTATAAACTCGTAGTATATAATAGTAGTAAGAATGCCTTTAAAACACAGAAGACCCTCTTCTTCCAAACTGATCTGTGTTGATCGAGTAAGAAGCACGTTTCTTCCAAACGCTCTGCTTGGACTTTCAAGATTAAAAGGGATTTCAGGCTGTAATGTGAAATATCTGGCTGTAAAACAAAAACAGAGCTATTTAGCAGAATGATATTCAATGTGTGGATTCAACTTACAGAGTTAAACTGACGTGTGTTTGTAGCAGTTCAAAAACCCTATCTTTAGTGATTGTTGAAACAGACATTTCCAGCCCTATAGTGGCATATGATAGTTAGCAGTAAGAATACCTTTAAAACACAGAAGACCTGCTTCTTACAAACTGACCTGCGGTGTGTTGCTTCCTTTTAGGAAGTTGCATCTATTTTTAGATTCAGCGAGTTAGAAACACGTTTCTTCCAAAAGCTGCGTTTGGACATACCAGAGTTAAAGGAAGTTCAGGCTGTAATGTGAAATATCTGTCTCTAAAACAAAAACGGAGCTATCTACCAGAATTGTTTTCAATGGGTACATACAGCTTACAGAGTTAAACTGATGTGTGTTTGCAGCAGTTCAGAAATCCATTCTTTGGAGAATGTAGAAACAGTCATTTCCAGTCCTATAGGGGCATATAAGAGTTAGCAGTTAGAATTCCTTTAAAACACAGAAGACCGGATTCTTACAACGTGATCTGCTGTGTGTTGGTTCCATTTAGAAAGTTGCATCTCTGTTTAGATTTAGCGAGTTAGAAACACGTTTCTTCCAAAACCTGCGTTTGTACATTCCAGAATGAAAGGGAGTTCAGGTTGTAATGTGAAATATGTGGCTCTAAAACAAAAACGGAGCTGTCTAGCAGAATGGTTGTCAATGTGTGCATTCAACCTACAAGGATAAATTAAAGTGTGTTTGCAGCAGTTCATAAACCCTTTCTTCGGAGAATTTAGAAACAGTCATTTCAAGCAGTATAGTAGCATATAAGAGTTAGCATTAAGAATGCCTTTAAAACACAGAAGACCCACTTCTTACAAACTGATCTACTGTGTGTTGGTTTCTCTTAGGAAGTTGCGTCTATGTTTAGATTCAGCGAGTTAGAAACACGTTTATTCCAAAATCTGCGTTTGGACATTCCAGAATGAAAGGGATTTCAGGCTGTAATGTGAAATATCTGGCTATAAAACAAAAATGGAGCTATCTAGCAGAATGCTTGTCAGTGTGTGCATTCAACTTACAGAGTTAAACTGATGTGTGTTTGCAGCAGTTCAAAAACGCTATCTTTAGAGATTGTTGAAACAGTCAATTCCAGCTCTATAGTGGCATATGATAGTTATGAGTGATAATACTTTTAAAACACAGAAGACCCGCTTCTTACAAACTGATCTGCGGTGTGTTGGTTCCTTTTAGGAAGTTTCATCTATGGTTGGATTCAGCGAATCAGAAACACGTTTCTTCCAAAAGGTGCATTTGGACATTCCAGAGTGAAAGGGATTTCAGGCTGAAATGTGAAATAACTGACTCTAAAACAAAAATGGAGCTATCTAGCAGAATGTTTGTCAATGTCTGCATTCAACTGACAGAGATAAACTAATGTATGTTTACAGCAGTACAGAAACCCTTTATTTAGAGAATGTAGAAGCAGTCATTTCCAGCCCTCCTGTGGCATATAAGAGTTAGCAGTAAGAATGCCTGTAAAACGCAGAAGACCAGCTTCTTACAAAATGTTTTGCTGTGTATTGTTTCTTTTTTTTTTAATTTAATTTAATTTTATTTCATTTTATTTCATTTTAGGTTTCGGGGTACATGTGATGAACATGCAAGATTGTTGCATAGGTACACACATGGCAGTGTGGTTTGCTGCCTTCCGTCCCCTCACCTGTATCTGTCATTTCTCTTCATGCTATCTCTTCCCACTTCCCCACCCCCCGCCCCTCCCCCATTTCCCCCCAACGGACCCCAGTGTGTAGTGCTCCCCTCCCTGTGTCCTTGTGTTCTCATTGTTCAGCACCCGCCTATGAGTGAGAATATACGATGTTTGATTTTCTGCTCTTGTGTCAGTTTGCTGAAAATGATGGTTTCCAGGTTCATCCATGTCCCTACAAAGGACGTGAACTCATCCTTTTTGATGGCTGCGTAATATTCCATGGTGTATATGTACCACATTTTCCCTATCCAGTCTATCATCGTTGGGCATTTGGGTTGGTTCCAGGTCTTTGCTATTGTAAACAGTGCTGCAATGAACATTCGTGTGCACGTGTCCTTGTAGTAGAATGATTTATAATCCTTTAGATATATACCCAGTAATGGGATTGCTGGGTCAAATGAGATTTCTATTTTTAGATCCTTGAGGAATCGCCACACTGTCTTCCACAATGGTTGAACTAATTTACATTCCCACCAACAGTGTAGAAGTGTTCCTATTTCTCCACATCCTCTCCAGCATCTGTTGTTTTCCGATTTTTTAATGATCGCCATTCTAACTGGTGTGAGATGGTATCTCAATGTGGTTTTGATTTGCATTTCTCTGATGACCAGTGATGATGATCATTTTTTCATATGTTTGTTGGCCTCCTGTATGTCTTCTTTTGTAAAGTATCTGTTCATGTCCTTTGCCCATTTTTGAATGGGCTTGTTTGTTTCTTTCTTGTAGATCTGCTTTAGTTCTTTGTAAATTCTGGATATCAGCCCCTTGTCAGATGGGTAGGCTGCAAAAATTTTTTCCCATTCTGTTGGTTGCCGATTCACTCTACTGACTGTTTCTTTTGCCGTGCAGAAGCTGTGGAGTTTGATTAGGTCCCATTTGTCTATTTTGGCTTTTGTTGCCATTGCTTTTGGCGTTTTGGTCATGAAGTCCTTGCCTACACCTATGTCCTGAATGGTTTTGCCTAGATTTTCCTCTAAGGTTTTTATGGTGTTAGGTCTGATGTTTAAGTCTTTAATCCATCTGGAGTTAATTTTGGTGTAAGGTGTCAGGAAGGGGTCCTGTTTCTGCTTTCTGCACATGGCTAGCCAGTTTTCCCAACACCATTTATTAAACAGGGAATCCTTTCCCCATTGCTTGTTTTTGTCAGGTTTGTCGAAGATCAGATGGTTGTGGGTATGTTGTATTTCCTGTGAGGCCTCTGTTCTGTTCCATTGGTCTATATCTCTGTTTTGGTACCAGTACCATGCTGTTTTGATTACTGTAGCCTTGTAGTATAGTTTGAAGTCCGGTAGTGTGATGCCTCCTGCTTTGTTCTTTTTCTTAGAGTTGACTTGGCTATGCGGGCTCTCTTTTGGTTCCATATGAAGTTTAAGGTGTTTTTTTCCAGTTCTGTGAAGAAGGTCATTGGTAGCTTGATGGGAATAGCGTTGAATCTGTAAATTACTTTGGGCAGTATGGCCATTTTCACGATGTTGATTCTTGCTAACCATGAACATGGAATGTTTCTCCATCTGTTTGTATCCTCTCTTATTTCATTGAGCAATGGCTTGTAGTTCTCCTTGAAGAGGTCCTTTACGTTCCTTGTTAGTTGTATTCCTAGGTACTTTATTCTCTTTGTAGCAATTGTGAATGGCAGTTCGTTCTTGATTTGGCTCTCTTGAAGTGTATTACTGGTGTACAGGAATGCTTGTGTTTTTTGCACGTTGATTTTGTATCCTGAGACTTTGCTGAAGTTGTTTATCAGTTTTAGGAGATTTTGGGCTGAGATGATGGGGTCTTCCAGATATACAATCATGTCATCTGCAAATAGAGACAATTTGATTTCCTCCTTTCCAATTTGAATACACTTTATTTCTTTTTCTTGCCTGATTGCTCTGGCTAGAACTTCCAGTACTATATTGAATAGGAGTGGTGAGAGAGGGCATCCTTGTCTAGTGCCAGATTTCAAAGGGAATGCTTCCAGTTTTTGCCCATTCAGTATGATATTGGCTGTTGGTTTGTCGTAAATAGCTTTTATTGTTTTGAGATACTTTCCATCAATACCTAGTTTATTGAGGGTTTTTAGCATAAAGCGTTTTTGAATTTTGTCAAAAGCCTTCTCTGCATCAATTGAGATAATCATGTGGTTTTTGTCTTTGGTTCTGTTTATGCGGTGAATTACGTATATGGACTTGCGTATGTTGAACCAGCCTTGCATCCCCGGGATGAATCCTACTTGATCATGGTGGATGAGCTTTTTGATATGCTGTTGCAATCGGTTTGCCAGTATTTTATTGAAGATTTTTGCATCTATGTTCATCATGGATATTGGCCTGAAATTTTCTTTTCTTGTTGAGTCTCTGCCGGGTTTTGGTATCAGGATGATGTTTGTCTCGTAAATGTGTGTTGTTTCTTATTTCGATTTTGCATCTATGTTTATATTCAGCGAGTCAGAAACACGTTTCTTCCAAAAGCTCTGTTTCGACATTCCAGAGTGAAAGGGAATTCAGGCTGTAATGTGAAATATCCGGCTCTAAAACAAAAACGGAGCTATCTAGCAGAATGGTTGACAACGTGTGCATTCAACTTACGGAGATAAACTGACGTGTGTTTAGAGCAATTCAGAAACTCTTTCTTTGGAGAATGTAGAAACAGTTATTTATAGCTCCAGAGTGTCATATAAGAGTTAAGAGTAAGAATGCCTTTAAAATACAGAAGAGCTGTTTCTTACAACCTGATGTGCTTTGGGTTTGTTCCTTTTAGGAAATTGCATCTATGTTTAGATTCAGCGAGGTAGAAACACGTTTCTTCCAAAAGCTGCGTTTGGACATTCCAGAGTGAAATGGACTTCAGGCAGTAATGTGAAACATCTGGCTTTAAAACAAAAACTGAACTATCTAACAGAATTGCTGTCAATGTGAGCATTCAACTTACAGAATTAAACTGATTTGTGTTTGCAGCAGTTCAGAATCCCTGTCTTTGTAGAATGTAGAAAAGGTTATTTCCAATCCTGTAGTGGCATATAAGAGTTAGCAGTAAGAATGCCTTTAAAACACAGGGGACCCTCTTCTTACAAACTGATCTGCTCTGTGTTTTTTCCTTTTAGGAAGTTGCATCGATGCTTAGATTCAGCGAGTTAGAAACTCTTTTCTTTCAAAAGCTGCGTTTCGACATTCCAGAGTTAAAAGGAGTTCTGGCTGTAATATGAAATATCTTGCTCTAAAAAAAAAAAAACGGAGCTATCTAGCAGAATGGTTGTCAATGTGTCCATTAACTACAGAGTTAAACTGTGATGTGTGTTTGCAACAGTTCAGAAACCCTTTCTTTGAAGAATGTAGAAACAGTCATTTCCAGCCCTATAGTGGTATATAATCGTTAGTATTAAGAATGCCTTTAAAACGCAGAAGACGCGCTTCTTACAAACTGATCTGTAATGTGTTTCTTCCTTTTAGGAACTTGCATCTTTGTTTAGATTCAGAGAGTTAGAAACACGTTTATTCCAAAAGCGGTGTGTGGACATTCCAGAGTGACAGGGAGTTCAGGCTGTAATGTGAAATATCTGGCTCTAAAACAAAAACGGAACTATCTAGCAAAATGGTTGTCAATGTGGGTATTCAACTTAGAGAGCTTAACTGATGTGTGTGTGTAGCATTTCAGAAACCCTATCTTTAGAGATTGTTGAAACTGTCATTTCCAGTCCTATTGTGGCATATGATAGTTACCAGTAAGAATACCTTTAAAACACAGAAGACCCGTTTCTTACAAACTGTTCTGCTGTGTGTTGGTTCCTTTTAGGAAATTGCCTCTATGTTTAGATTCAGCGACTTAGAAACACGTTTCTTCCAAAATCTGCGAATGGATATTCTAGAATGAAAGGGAGTTCAGGCTGTAATGTGAAATATCTGGCTCTAAAACAAAAACAAAGCTATCTAGCAGAATGGTTGTCAATGTGTGTATTCAACTTACAAGGATAAATTGAAGTGTGTTTGCAGCAGTTTAGAAACCCTTTCTTTGGAGAATGTAGAAACAGTCATTTCCAGCCCTATTGTGGCATATAAGAGGTAGCAGTAAGAATGCCTGTAAAACGCAGAAGACCCGCTTCTTACAAACTGTTCTGCTGTGTGTTGAATCCTATTTGGATCTTGCATCTATGTATAGATTCAGCGAGTAAGAAACACGTTTCTTCCAAAAGCTCTGTTTGGACATTCCAGAGTGAAAGGGAAATCAGGCTGTAACGTGAAATATCTGGCTCTAAATCAAAAACGGAGCTATCTACCAGAATTGTTTTCAATGGGTACATACAGCTTACAGAGTTAAACTGATGTGTGTTTGCAGCAGTTCAGAAATCCATTCTTTGGAGAATGTAGAAACAGTCATTTCCAGTCCTATAGGGGCATATAAGAGTTAGCAGTAAGAATGCGTTTCAAACACAGAAGACCCGCTTCTTACAAACTGATCTGCTGTGTGTTGGTTCCTTTTAGGAAGTTGCATCTATGTTTAGATTCAGCGAGGTAGAAACGTCTTTCTTCCAAAAAATGCGTTTGGACATTCCAGAGTGGATGGGAGAACAGGCTGTAAAGAGAAATACCTTGCTCTAAAAGCAAAACGGAGCTATCTAGCAGAATGTTTGTCAATGTGCGCATTCAACTTACAGAGGTAAAGTGATCTGTGTTTGTAGCAGTTCATTAACGCTTTCTTTGGAGAATGTAGAAACAGTCTTTTCCAGCTCTATGTTGTCATATGAGTTAGGAGTAAGAATGCCTTTAAAATACAGCAGACTCGCTTCTTACAAACGGTTCTGCTGTGTTGGTTCCTATTTGGATCTTGAATCTATGTTTAGGTTAAGGGAGTTAGCAACACGTTTCTTCGAAAAGATGCGTTTGGACATTCCTGAATGAAATGGAGTTCAGGCTGTAATGTGAAATATCTGGCTCTAAAACAAAACTGGAGCTATCTAGGAGAATGGCTGTCAATGTGTGCATTCACATTACAGAATTAAGCTGATGTGTCTTTGCAGCAGTTCAGAAACCGTTTCTTTGGAGAATTTAGAAACAGTCATTTCCAGCCCTATAGGGGCATATAAGAGTTAGCAGTTAGAATGCCTTTAAAACACAGAAGACTCGAATCTTACAAAGTGATCTGCTGTGTGTTGGTTGCTTTTAGGAAGTTACATCTATTTAGATATTCAGCGAATTAGAACAAGTTTCTTCCAAAAGCTGCGTTTGGACATTCCAGAATGAAAGGGAGTTCAGGCTGTAATGTGAAATATCTGGCTCTAAAACAAAACTGGAGCTATCTACCAGAATGGCAGTCAATGTGTGCATTCAAATTTCAGATTTAAGCTGATGTGTGTTTGCTGCAGTTCAGAAACCCTTTCTTTGGAGAATGTAGAAACAGTCATTTCCAGCCCTATAGTGCCTTATAAGAGTTAGCATTAAGAATCCCTTTAAAACACAGAAGAGCCGCTTCTTAGAAACTGATCTGCTGTGTGATTGTTCCTTTTTGGATGTTGCATTTGTGTTTAGATTAAACGACTTAGAACACGTGTCCTCCAAAATCTGCGTTTGGACATTCCTGAGTGAAAGTGAGTTTCGGCCTGAATGTGAAATATCTGGCTCTAAAACAAAACCGGAGCTCTCTAGCAGAATGGCTGTCAATGTGTGCATTGAACTTACAGAATTAAACTGATGTGTGTTTGCAGCAATTTAGAAACCCTTTCTTTGGAAAATGTAGAAAAGGTAATTTCCAGCCCTGTAGTGGCATATAGGAGTTAGCAGTAAGAATGCCTTTAAAACACAGAAGAACCTCTTCTTACAAACTGATCAGCTGTGTGTTGATTTCTTTTAGGAAGTTTAATCTATGTTTAGATTCACCGAGTTAGAAACTCGTTTTTTCGAAAAGCTGCGTTTCGATATTCCAGAGTTAAAAGGAGTTCAGGCTCTAATGTGAAATATCTGGCTCTAAGACAAAAACGGAGGTATCTAGCAAAATGATTCTCAATGTGTGCATTCAACTTATAGAGTTAAACTGATGTGTGTTTGCAGGAGTTCAGAAACCCTTTCTTTGTAGAATGTAGAAATAGTCATTTCCAGCCCTATAGTGTTATATAATAGTTAGTAGTAAGAATGCCTTTAAAACACAGAAGACCCGCTTCTTACAAACTGATCTGCTGTGTGTTGGTTCCTTTTTGGAAGTTGCATCTATGTTTAGATTCAGCGATTTAGAAACACGTTTATTCCAAAAGCTGCTTTTGGACATTACACAGTTAAAGGGAGTTCATTCTGTAATATGAAATATCTGGCTCTAAAACAAAAATGGAGTTATCTAGCAGAATATTTGTCAATGGGTTCTTTCTACTTACAGAGTTAAACTGATGTGTGTTTGCAGCAGTTCAGAAACCCTTTCTTTGGAGAATGTAGAAACAGTCATTTCCAGCCCTATAGGGGCATAAAAGGGCATATCAGTTAGAATGCCTTAAAAACACAGAAGACCCGATTCTTACAAACTGATCTGCTCTGTGTTGGTTACTTTTAGGAAGTTGCCTCTATGTTTAGAGTTAGAAACACGTTTCTTCCAAAAGCTTCATTTGGACATTCCAGAATGAAAGGGAGATCGGGATGTGATGTGAAATATCTGGCTCTAAAAGAAAATCGGAGCTATCTAGCCGAACAGTTTTCAATGTGTGAATTCAACTTACAAGGATAAATTGAAGTGTGTTTGCAGCAGTTCAGAAACCCTTTCCTTTTAGAATGTTGAAACAGTCATTTCCAGCGCTATAGGGTCATATAAGAGTTAGCAGTAAGAATGCCTGTAAAACACAGAAGACCCGCTTCTTACTAACTGATCTACTGTGCGTTGGTTCGTATTTCGATCTTGCATCTATGTATAGATTCAGCGAGTCAGAAGCACATTTCTTCCAAAAACTCTGTTTGGACATTCCAGAGTGAAATGGAGTTCAGGCTGTAATATAAAATAACTGGCTCTAAAACAAAACTGGAGCTATCCAGCATAATGGCTGTCAATGTGTGCATTCAACTTACAGAATTAAGCTGATGTGTGTTTGCAGCAGTTCAGAACCCCTTTCTTTGGAGAGTGTAGGAAAGGTCATTTCCAGCCCTGTAGTGCCATATAGGAGTTACCAGTAAGAATGCCTTTAAAATACAGAAGACATTCTTCTAACAAACTGATCTGCTGTGTGTTGATTCCTTTTAGGAAGTTGCATCTATGTTTAGATTCAGCAAGTTAGAAACTCGTTTCTTACAAAAGCTGAGTTTCGACATTCCAGAGTCAAAAGGAATTCAGGATGTAATTTGAAATATCTGGCTCTAAAACAAAAACGGAGCTATCTAGCAGAATGGTTGTCAATGTGTGCATTCAACTTACAGAATTGAGCTGATGTGTTTTTGCAGCAGTTCAGAAAACCTTTTCTTTGTAGAATGCATAAGCAGTCATTTCCAGCCCTATAGTGGTATATAATAGTTAGTAGTAAGTATGCCTTTAAAACACAGAAGACCCGCTTCTTAGAAACTGATCTGCTGTGCGTTGGTTCCTCTTCGGAAGTTGCATGTATATTTAGATTCAGCGAGTTAGAAACATGTTTATTCCAAAAGCTGCGTTTGGACCTTCCAGAGTGAAAGGGAGTTTAGGATGTAATGTGATGTATCTGTCTCTAAAACAAAAGCGGAGTTATCTAGCATAATAGTTGTCAGTGTGTACATTAAACTTAAAGTGTTAAACTGATGTGCGTTTCCAGCAATTCAAAAACCCTATCCTTAGAGATTTTTGAAACAGTCATTTCCAGCCCTATAGTAGCATATGATGGTTAGCATTAAGAATACCTTTAAAACACAGAAGACCCACTTTTTACAAACTGATCTGCAGTGTGTTGGTTCCTTTTAGGAAGTTGCATCTATGTTTAGACCCAGCAAGTTAGAAACACGTTTATTCCAAAAGCTGCGTTTGGACATTCCAAAGCGAAAGGAAGTTCAGGCTGTAATGTGAAATATCTGTCTCTAAAACAAAAACGGAGCTATCTAGCAGAATGGTTGTCAATGGGTACATTCAACTTACAGAGTTAAACTGATGTGGGTTTGCAGTAGTTCAAAAACCTTATCTTTAGAGATTGTTGAAACAGTCATTTACAGCCCTATAGTGGGCTATGATAGCTAGCATTAAGAAGACCTATAAAGGGGGTGGGGAAGTGGGAAGAGATAGCATGGGGAGAAATGACAGATACAGGTGAGGGGACGGAAGGCAGCAAACCACACTGCCATGTGTGTACCTATGCAACAATCTTGCATGTTCATCACATGTACCCGAAACCTAAAATGCAATAAAATAAAATAAAAATAAAAAAAATAAAAAAAATAAAAAAAGAAGACCTATAAAACACAGAAGACCTGCTTCTTACCAACTGATCAGCAGTGTGTTGGTTCCTTTTAGGAAGTTGCATCTATGTTTAGATTCAGCGAGTTAGAAAAACGTTTCTTCCAAAAGCTGCGTTACGAACTTCCAGAGTGAAAGGAAGGTCTGGCTATAATGTGAAATATCTGTCTCTAAAACAAAAACGGAGCGAACTAGCAGAATGTTTGTCAAAGTGTACATTCAACTTACAGAGTTAAGCTGATGTGTGTTTGCAGTAGTTCAGAAACCTTTTCTTTGAAGAAAGTAGAAACAGTCATTTCCAGTGCTATAGGGGCATATAAGAGCAATTAGAATGCCTTTAAAACACAAAACACCCAATTCTTACGAACTGATCTGCTGTGTGTTGGTTCCCTTTAGAAAGATGCCTCTATGTTTAGATTCAGCAAGTTAGAAACAAGTTTCTTCCGAAAACTGCGTTTCGACATTGCAGAGTGAAATGGAGTTCAGGCTGTAATGTGAAATATCTGGCTCTAAAACAAAAACGGAGCTATCTAGCAGAGTGATTGTCAACGTGTGCATTCAACTTACAAGGATAAATTGAAGTGTGTTTGCAGCCGTTCAGAAACCCTTTCTTTGGAGAATGTAGAAACAGTCATTTCCAGCGGTATAGTGGCATATAACAGTTAGCTGTAAGAATGCCTTTAAAACACAGAAGACCCGCTTCTTACTAACTGATCTGCTGTGTGTTGGTTCCTTTTAAGAGGTTAAAACTATGTTTAGATTCAGCGAGTTTGAAACACGTTTCTTCCAAAAACTGCTTTTGGACATTCCAGAATGAAAGGGAGTTCAGCTGTAATGTGAAATAACTGACTCTAAAACAAAAACGGAGCTATCTAGCAGAATTGTTGTCAATCTGTGCATTCAGCCTACAGAGCTAAACAGACGTGTGTTTACAGAAGTACAGAAACCCTTTCCTTGGAGAATGTAGAAAAGGACATTTCCAGCCCTGTAGTGGCATATTCGGGTTAGCAGTAAGAATACCTTTAAAACACAGAAGACCTCTTCTTACAAACTGATGTGCTGTGTGTTGATTTCTTTTAAAAGGTTGTATCTATGTTTAGATTCAGCGAGTTAGAAAGTCGTTTTTTCCAACAGCTGCATTTCGACATTCCAGACTTAAAAGGAGTTCAGGCTGTAATGTGAAATATCTAGCTCTAATACAAAAACGAAGCAATGTAGCAGAATTGTTGTCAATGGCTACATTCAACTTACAGAGTGAAACTGATGTGTTTTTGCAGCAGTTTTGAAACCCTTTCTTTGGAGAACGTAGAAAAAGTCATTAGCAGCCCTATAGCGGCATATAAAAGTGAGCAGTTAGAATGCCTTAAAACACAGAAGACCTGATTCTTACAAACTGATCTGCTGTGTGTTGGTTCGTTTTAGGAAGTTGCATCTATGTTTAGATTCAGCGAGTTAGAAACACGTTTCTTCCAAAAGCTGGGTTTGAACATTCCAGAGTGAAAGGAAATTCAGACTTTAATGTGAAATATCTGTCTCTAAAACAAAAATGGAGTTATCTAGCAGAATGGTTGTCAATGTGTGCATTCAACTTACATAGCGAAACAGATGTGTGTTTACAGAAGTACAGAAACCCTTTCTTTGGAGAATGTAGAAACAGTAATTTCCAGCCCTATTGTGGCATATAAGACTTGGCAGTAAGAATGCCTGTAACATGCAGAAGATCCGCTTCGTACAAAGTGTTCTGCTGTGCCTTGGTTCTATTTGGATACTGAATCTATGTTTAGATTCAGCGAGTCAGAAACACGTTTGTTCCAAAAGCTCTGTTTGGACATTCCAGAGTGAAAGGGAATTCACAGTGTAATTTGAAATATCTGGCTCTAAACCAATAATGGAGCTATCTAGCAGAATGGTTGTCAATATGTGCATTCAACTTACAGAGTTAAACTGATGTGAGTTTTGAGCAGTTCAGAAACCCTTTCTTTGTTGAATGTAGAAACAGTCATTTCCAGCCTTAGATTGGTATATAATAGTTAGTAGTAAGAATGCGTTTAAAACACAGAAGACCCGCTTCTTACAAACTGATCTGCTGTGTGTTGGTTCAGTTTAGGATGTTACATCTATGTTTAGATTCAGCGAGTTAGAAAACTTTTCCTCCAAAAGCTGCGTTTGGACATTCAAGAGTGAAAGGGAATTCAGGCTGTAACGTGAAATTTCTGGCTCTAAAACAAAACCGGAACAATTTAGCCTAATGGCTGTCAATGTGTGCATTCAACTTAAAGAATTAAATTGATGTGTGTTTGCAGGAGTTCAGAAACCCTTTCTTTGTAGAATGTAGAAAAGGACATTTCCAGCCCTGTAGTGGCATATAAGGGTTAGCAGTAAGAATGCCTTTAAAACACAGAAGACCCTCTTCTTACAAACTGATCTGCTGTGTGTTGATTCCTTTTAAAAAGTTGCATCTATGTTTAGATTCAGCGAGTTAGAAACTCGTTTTTTCCAAAAGCTGCTTTTCGGCATTCCAGAGTTAAAAGGAGTTCAGGCTGTAATGTGAAATATCTGTCTCTAAAACAAAAATGGAGCTATCTAGCAGAAGGGTTGTCAATGGGTACATTCAACTTACAGAGTTAAACTGATGTGTGTTTCTAGCAGTTTAGAAACCCTTTCTTTGGAGAATGTAGAAACAGTCATTTCCAGCCCTATAGGGGCATATAAGAGTGAGCAGATACAATGCCTTTAAAACACAGAAGACCCGATTCTTACAAACTGATGTGCTGTGTGTTGGTTCCTTTTAGGAAGTTGCCTCTATGTTTAGATTCAGCGAGTTAAAAACACGTTTCTTCCAAAGCTGCCTTTGGACAGTCTAGAATGAAAGGGAGTTAAGGCTGTAATGTGAAATATCTGTCTCTAAAACAAAAACGGAGCTATCTACCAGAATGGTTGTCAATTCGTACATTCAACTTACAGAGTTAACCTGACTTGTGTTTGCAGCAGTTCAGAACCCCTTTCTTTTTAGAATGTAGAAACAGTCATTTGCATCCCTATAGGGGCATGTAAGAGTTAGCAGTTAGAATGCCTTTAAAACACAGAAGACCCGCTTCTTACAAACTGATCTGCTGTCTGTTGGTTCCTTTTAGTAAGTTACATCTATGTTTAGATTTAGCGAGGTAGAAAAACGTTTATTCCAAAAGCTGAGTTTGGACATTCCAGAGGGAAAGGGAGTTCAGGCTGTCATGTGAAATATGTGGCTCTAAAACAAAAAAGGAACTATCTAGCAGAATGGTTTTCAATGTGTGCATTCAACTTACAGAGTTAAACTGATGTGTGTTTGAAGGAGTTCAAAAACCCTATCTTTAGAGATTGCTGAAAAAGGTATTTCCAGCCCTATAGTGGCCTATGATAGTTAGCAGTAAGAAAACCTTTAAAACACAGAAAACCCGCTTCTTACAAAGTGATCTGCGGTGTGTTGGTTCCTTTTAGGAAGTTGCATCTATGTTTAGATTCAGTGAGTTAGAAACACGTTTCTTCCAAAAGCTGTGTTTGAACATTCCAGAGTGAAAGGGATTTCGGGCTGTAAGGTGAAATATCTGACTCTAAAACAAAAACGGAGCTATCTAGCAGAATGGTTATCAAAGTGTACATTCAACTTACAGAGTTAAACAGATTTGTGTTTACAGCAGTACAGAAACCCTTTTTTTGAGAATGTAGAAAGAGTCATTTCCAGCCCTATTTTAGCGTATAAGAGTTAGCAGTAAGAATGCCTGTAAAATGCAGAAGATCCACTTCTTACAAATGGTTCTGCTGTATGTTGGTTCCTATTTGGATCTTTCATCTATGTCTAGATTCAGCGAGTCAGAAAAACGTTTCTTCCAAAAACTCTGTTTGGACATTCCTGAGTGAAAGGGAATTCATTCTGTAATCTGAAATATCTGGCTCTAAAACAAAAACGGAGGTATATAGCAGAATGATTGTGAATGTGCGCATTCAACTTACAGAGATAAGATGATGTGTGTTTGCAGCATTTCAGAAACGCTTTCTTTGGAGAATGTAGAAACAGTCATTTCCAGCTCTGTATTGGCATATAAGAGTTAAGAGTATGAATGCCTTTAAATTACAGAAGACTCGCTTCTTACAAACTGATGTGCTTTGTGTTTGTTCCTTTTAGGAAGTTGCATCTATGTTTAGATTCAGCGAGGTAGAAACATGTTTCTTCCAAAAGCTGCGTTTGCACATTCCAGAGTGAATGGGAGTTCAGGATGTAATGTGAAATATCTGGCTCTTAAATAAAAATGGAGCTATCTAGCAGAATAGTTTTTAAAGTGTGCATTCAACTTAGAGAGTTAAACTGATGTGTTTCTGCAGCAGTTCATAAACCCTTTCTTTGTAGAATGTAGAAACAGTCATTTCTAGCCCTATAGTGGCATATAAGAGTTCTCAGTAAGAATCCCTTTAAAACACCGAAGACCCACTTCTTACAAACTGATCTGCTGTGTGTTGGTTCCTTTTAGGAAGTTGCATCTATGTTTAGATTCAGCGAGTTAGAACACGTTTTCTGCAAAAGCTGCTTTTGGACATTCCAGAGAGAAATGGAGTTCAGGCTGTAATGTGAAATATCTGGCTCTAAAACAAAAGCGGAGCTATCTAACAGAATGGCTGTCAATGTGTGCATTCAACTTACAGAATTATACTGATGTTTGTTTGCAGCAGTTCCGAAACCCTTTCTTTGGAGAATGTAGAAAAAGTCATTTCCAGCCCTTTATTGGCATATAAGGGTTAGCAGTAAGAATGCCTTTAAAACACATAAGACCCTCTTCTTACAAACTGACCTGCTGTGTGTTGATTCCTTTTAGGAAGTTGCATCTATGTTTAGATTTAGCGAGTTATAAATTCTTTTCTTCCAACACCTGTTTTTCGACATTCCAGACTTAACAGGAGTTCAGGCTGTAATGGAAATATCTGGCTCTAAAACACAAACAGAGCTGTCTAGCAGAATGGTTGTCAATGTGTGCATTCAACTTACAGATGTAAGCTGATGTTTGTTTGCAGCAGTTCCTAAACCGTTTCTTTGTAGAATATAGAAACAGTCATTTCCAGCCCTATAGTGGTATATAATAGTTAGTAGTAAGAATGCCTTCAAAACACAGAAGACCCGCTTCTTACAAACTGATCTGCAGTGTGTTGGATCCTTTTAGGAAGTTGCATCTATGTTTATATTCAGCGAGTTAGAAACACGTTTCTTCCAAAAGCTGCGTTTGGACATTCCAATGGGAAAGGGATTTCAGGCTGTAATTTGAAATATCTGACTCCAAAACAAAAACGGAACTATCTAGCAGAATGGTTGTCAATGTTTGCATTCAACTTACATAGTTAAACAGATGTGTGTTTACAGCAGTACAGAAACCCTTTCTTTGTAGAATGTAGAAACTGTCATTTCCAGCCCTATTGTGGTATATAATATTTAGTGTAGGGTGATTTAAGGACATGATCTATGACCAGAACTCCACTTGAGATAAGTAGTTTACCTTCATTTTCCTTGAACAGTCTCTGGGAGCATTCCGTGTTCAGAAGTTCCCAGACATATTTTTGATAAGGCACGGAAATCTGGCCAATTTCTTTGCCTGCAAATTTAGTAAACAATTTCAGGGATGGGGTTGTATAATGAAGGTTTAATTCCAAGAGGAGGTCTGTATTTGTCCTTGTACAAACCCTAATGTATAAAAGCAGCCAGAAAAAAGCTGTTAGTGAGAAGAAGGAAGCCCTGAAACTGTCTTACATTAACCCGTGCTGCTATTTGCCCGTGTTGGTGTGAGAAACTGCCTTACATTAACCCGTGCTGCTATTTGCCGGTGTTGGTGTGAGAGGCTGTCTTACATTAACCCGTGCTGCTGTTTGCCGGTGTTGGTGTGAGAAACTGTCTTACATTAACCCGTGCTGCTATTTGCCGGTGTTGGTGTGAGAAGAAGGAAGCGCTACGACTGTCTTGCGGTTACCCGTGCTGCTGTTTGCCGGTGTTGATGTGCAGAAGGGGCTCTTCTGGGTATGGTACCTTGTAAATAACTTTTTCATTTCCATTTTTATCCTGTACTTCCATTCTGTAAATAAATTCTTTCATTTCTAATAAATTCTTTCATCTCTATCTCTATCCTGGCTGGTGTTTTTCCTTCCCACGAACCTGCCTGTTTAAAAAGAAAAATCCAAGCTTGGTACTTCGGTTAGAAACCGAAAGAAATTGGCGTAGTCAGCAGGATTCGGGGAGAGGGATAAGCAACATGCCTTTGTTTAAGCATGACGTTAAGCAAGTGACTTGTGATATACCAGGATGGGATGATCCAACTTTTTCTGCAGTAGCTCGCCTTTGGACATGTGGGACTGGGTTAAGTGAAAATTGGGATGGGCGGCTGTGGCAGCCAACCCTATGCAAGTATGTGAAACCTTGGAGTTGGTCCCGGTAGAGAAAGGGAAAGAGTTAATGGCTATTAGTCGCAGGGGATGGATTTTATTGTCTGCTTACAGGAGACAATATCTTGATAGACAGAAAGTGATACAGGAAAAACTGCTGTTAGAAAAGGAATTAATGGATTTACAGGGTAAACTATCTATGCTTCAGTGTCAAAACTTTATATTTGGGGATCAAGTAAGGACTTATCAGGGAGTGGCTGAGAAAGCAGCCGTTCGCTGTGCTCAGTACAAGTATCGTAAGAGACGAGGAAAGGTAAACACCCAGAAGGTTCATGCAGTTATTGCCACTGCTAAAGCAGATTGGGACCCTGATACTTGGGATGGTGACATATGGGACGATAGTGATGATGATGTAGATTGGGAACAGTTAGATGAGGAGACACGAAAATATCACTCACCACCCCTGTCAGTACAAGCAAAACCATTATCTAGAAGGCACCAAAAAACAACAGCAGATGGACGGACGGAGACTTATTTAATACAGGAAGACTTTAGTCAAGAAGAAATTCAGGATATATTGTATAAATTTTCTCAAAAACCTAATGAGCCTTTACTAGCTGGATGGTCCGTATTGCAGATATGGGAGCAGGTGGAATTCGAATTGATCACCAAGATGCTGCTAAATTCCTTACTGTGTCTACTAATCCTGCTATTCAAACAGCTTTTCAGGATCATCAGTTTGTAGGTGGTAATGATGGGGCAGGGGCCATGACAACTATGCTAGAATTAGCGGCTCAGGGGTGTATAGGACAATACCCTACAGAGTCAGCATGGCCATCCGAGGACAGACCATGGTATACTATGCAAGAGGGCATTAGAAGGTTAAAGAGGGAAGCTATGAAAACTGCTATTGCTACAGGACAAGCTGATACTTATTTAACTACTGCTTTGCTGTCCACTCACCGTAGTGTTATGGTAAAAACTGCGCCCCCTGCCTACAAACATCTGATAATTACCTTGTTGCTAAACGAAACTGGGAACCCCATTGAACGCATATTAGAAAAAATGGTAGAACTGGGAGATATGAGAGATTGGACACCCTGCCCTCCTAAAGGTAACATACAAGATATTAAAAATAGAGTCACTAGAAAAGAAATGCTTCAAGCATTATTAAAGGTGGGAATAAAGCCTGACCAACTAGATGGATTACCTACCAATGAATTATGGGCTTTGTATAGGGAAAAAGTGCGGG
The DNA here is from genome assembly GCF_048565385.1 of Saimiri boliviensis. Lineage (NCBI taxonomy): Eukaryota > Metazoa > Chordata > Mammalia > Primates > Cebidae > Saimiri > Saimiri boliviensis. Next base: position 56,318,871 of record NC_133462.1, read on the forward strand.
CTGTTAAGAAGGTGCAATTTGGGGCTGATTCAGAAAAAAGCAAATCCAATCCTTTCTTTGGAACTCCCAAAGTGACAGAGGAGCAGGACTCTAAAGATAAAGACCCTGCTAATGCTGTTGCTTCAGTGTATCCTTGGGAAGATCTCTTCCCTTCCAACTGACAGACTAGCCAAGCCTCAGTGTCGCACAAACACTTTGATATACGTCCTCATGTTCCTATTACTATTTTTTGGAAGAACGGATCTTGTACTAAAGTTAAGGCTTTAGTAGACACTGGGGCGGAGGCTGCACTAATTTATGGTAACCCTAGCAAATTTAAAGGATTGACCACTACCATTACTGGGTTAGGTGGATCAGAAATAATAGCTAAACAAGTTGAATTAGACATAAAAATTGGACATACACCTAAACGCAAATATACAGTAATGATTGTTCCTATCCCTGAATATATATTAGGTATGGATATCCTAAAGGGAATGACTTTGCACTTAGAGGACGGACAATACAACTTTGCAGTAGCTAAACTGACCTATAAAATTTACCCTAATTTAATTATTGGCAAATTAAGAATGGAACCTCTTACTTTACCCATTCCCACTAAAGTTATACATTGTAAGCAATATAAAATTCCTGGAGGACATGCTGAGATTACTGAAACTATACAAAACTATGTTGAGGCCGAAGTAATGGTTCCCTGTACATCAGAATGGAATAGTCCTATATGGTCTATTAGGAAGTCTGATGGATCTTGGCGAATGACAGTTGATTATAGAAATTTAAATGCAGTCACCCCTCCTCTTCATGCTGCTGTACCTGACACTATTATCTTAATTGAAAATATACAGAAGTATATAGGTCAATGGTATGTGGTATTGGATGTAGCCAATGCTTTTTTCACAATACCCATTAACCCAGACCAATGGAAATATTTTGCTTTCACCTGGAACGGAAGACAATATACTTTTACTAGACTGCCTCAAGAGTACAAACATAGTCCAACATTGTGTCATAAAATTGTGGCAGAACATCTAGATGAGTGGACCTATCCTAATACAATACTCCACCATTATATTGATGATATTATGATACAGGGACATGATCAAATTACCTTGCAACAAGCATTATCCTCACTAACTGATCACTTAATGAGCAAAGGGTGGAAAACTAATCCAACAAAAGTGCAAGGGCAGGATCAACATGTAAAATTTTTGGGAATATATTGGGATCAAGGACAATGATCAATCACTTCTAAAGCTAAACAACATATTTTGGAGTTTCCACCCCCCACCAATAAAAAAGAAGCTCAAAAATATATTGGCCTGTTTGGATATTGGCGACACCATATACCTCATTCAGGTATTTTACTACAACCTCTATTCAAAATAACTAGGAAAAAATATCAATTTGAGTGGGGGCGAGAACAACAGGAGGCATTTGATAGAACCAAGGAAGCTATTCAACGAGCACTAAATCTTTGGCCCTTGCGTGAAGGACCTTTAGAATTAATGATTAGTGTTACAGATCAATATGCTAATTGCAGCCTATGGCAAAAACAAAATGGTAAGCGAGTCCCGCTAGGTTTCTGGTATCGAAAATTGCCGCAGTGTAAAAAGCCTTATACTCAGCTGGAACAACAATTATTAACTGCCTATTGGGCATTGACAGAGACTAAACATATTACTACAAATAGGGAACTTATTTTAAGACCTCAAATCCCAATTATGCAATGGATTCTATCAGATCCAGTTTCACATAAAATTGGGCATGCACAAGAATCTCATGTTATTAAGTGGAAATGGTACATTCAGAACCGTGCTCGAGCCGGCCCAACAGGGACACTACAATTACATGAACGAGTCTTCTCATGTCCCAATTCTACCTCTATAGAGGAGACACAACCTATAAAACACAGCATAATTTCTTCCATATACAACGGTTATCGCTACCACACATAGAAACCTATTTAAATCTATCTAGGATTTTGTACCAAAATATACAATTAAATCAATCATTAAGACATCTTGTAAAACAATTAGCCCAACACCGAATACAAACCACTATTGTCAGTAACAAATTACAAACTTATTCCCATGCTATTGCCACAGACAGTAATCATAATTGGTGGAATTGGCTTTTTGTACACCCTAACACCTCATATCAATTTTTACCGTTATTTGGATTACTACATATTAAAATGTGTTTAAGTCTTTGTAGTTGCTGTTGTAATTTGTATCTATACAGACAAGTGCAAACAACCTATCTATCTATGCAAGATGCTCATTTTGCTTATACTCGTTCTGGCCATACCTAAGGGCCGAATGTAGGGGCATTTAAGGATATGAGTTATGACCAGAACTCCATTTGAGAAAAAGAGTTTACCTTCATTTTTCTTGAACAGTCTCTGGGAGCATTCCGAGCTCAGAAGTTCCCAGACATATTTTTGATAAGGCACGGAAATCTGGCCAATTTCTGTGCCTGCAAGTATAGTAAACAATTTCAAGGATGGGATTGTATAATGAAGGTTTAATTCCAAGAGGAGGTCTGTATTTGTCCTTGTACAAACCCTAATGTATAAAAGCAGCCAGAAAAAAGCTGTTAGTGAGAAGAAGGAAGCCCTGAAACTGTCTTACCTTAACCCGTGCTGCTATTTGCCCGTGTTGGTGTGAGAAACTGCCTTACATTAACCCGTGCTGCTATTTGCCGGTGTTGGTGTGAGAGGCTGTCTTACATTAACCCGTGCTGCTGTTTGCCGGTGTTGGTGTGAGAAACTGTCTTACATTAACCTGTGCTGCTATTTGCTGGTGTTGGTGTGAGAAGAAGGAAGCGCTACGACTGTCTTGCGATAACCCGTGCTGCTGTTTGCCGGTGATGATGTGCAGAAGGGGCTCTTCTGGGTATGGTACCTTGTAAATAACTTTTTCCTTTCCAATTTTATCCTGTACTTTCATTCCGTAAATAAATTCTTTCATTTCTAATAAATTTCTTCATCTCTATCTCTATCCTGGCTGGTGTTTTTCCTTCCCACGACCTGTCTCTTTAAAAAGAAAAATCCAAGCTTGGTACTTCGGTTAAAACCGAAACAGTTAGTAGTAAGAATGTCATTAAAACACAGAAGACATGCTTCTTACAAACTGATCTGCTGTGTGTTGGTTCCTTTTAGGAAGTTGCATCTATGTTTAGATTCAGCAAGATAGAAACACGGTTATTCCAAAAGCTGCGTTTGGACATTCCAGAGTGAAAGGGATTTCAGGCTGTAATGTGAAATATCTGGCTCTAAGACAAAAACGGAGCTATTTAGCAGAATGGCTGTCAATGTGTGAATTCAACTTACAGAGTTAAACTGATGTGTGTTTGCAGCAGTTCAAAAACCCTATCTTTAGAGATTGTTGAAACAGTCATTTTCAGCCCTATAGTGGCATATGATAGATAGCAGTAAGAATAACTTTAAAACACAGAAGACCCGCTTCTTACAAACTGATCTGCGATGTTTTGGTTCCTTTTAGGAAGTTGCACCTATGTTTAGATTCAGCGAGTTAGAAACACGTTTCTTCCAAAAGCTGCGTTTGGACATGTGAGAGTGAAAGGAAATTCAGGCCGTAATGTGAAATATCGGTCTCTAAAACAAAAACAAAGCTATCTAGTGAATGGTTGTCAATGGGTACATTCAACTTACAGAGTTAAACTGATGTGTGTTTGCAGCAGTTCAGAAACCCTTTCTTTGGAGAATGTAGAAACAGTCATTTCCAGCACTATAGGGGCATATAACAGTTACCAGTTAGAATGCCTTTAAAACACAGAAGAACGGATTCTTACAAACTGTTCTGCTGTTTGTTGGTTCCTTATAGGAAGTTGCCTCTATGTTTAGATTCAGTGAGTTAGAAACACGTTTCTTCCAAAAACTGCATATGCACATTCGAGAATGAAAGGGGGTTCAGGCTGTAATGTGAAATATCTGTCTCGAAAACAAAAACTGAGATATCTTGCAGAATGCTTGTCAATGTGTGCATTCAACTTACAGAGTAGTTAAAATGATGTGTGTTTGCAGCAGTTCATAAACCCTATCTTTAGAGATTGTTGAAACAGTCATTTACAGCCCTATATAGGCATAAGATAGTTAGCAGTAAGAATACATTTAAAACACAGAAGACCCGCTTCTTACAAACTGATCTGTGATGTGTTGGCTCCTTTTAAGAAGTTACATCTATGTTTAGGTTGAGCGAGTTAGAAACACGTTTCTTCCAAAAGCTACGTTTGGACATTCCAGAGTAAAAGGAAGTTCAGGCTGTAATGTGAAATATCAGGCTCTAAAACAAAAAAGGAGCTATCTAGCAGAATGGTTGTCAATGGGTAAATTCAACTTACAGAGTTACACTGATGTGTGTTTGCAGCAGTTCAGAAACGCTTTCTTTGGAGAATGTAGAAACAGTCATTTCCAGCCCTATAGGGGAATATAAGAGTTACTGATTAGCATGCCTTTAAAACACAGAAGACCCGATTCTTACAAACTGAAGAGCTGTGTGTTGGTTCCTTTTAGGAAGTTGCCTCTATGTTTAGATTCAACGAGTTAGAAACACGTTTCTTCCAAAAGCTACGTTTCGACATTGCAGAGTTAAAAGGAGTTAAGGCTGTAACGTGAAACATCTGGCTCTAAAACAAAAACGGAGCTATCTAGCGAAATGGTTGTCAATGTGTCCATGCATCTTACAGAGTTAAACTAATGTGTGTTTGCAGCAGTTCAAAAACCCAATCTTTAGAGATTGTTGAAAATATCAATTCCAGCCCTATAGTGGCATATGATAGTTAGCAGCAAGAATACCTTTAAAACACAGAAGACCCGCTTCTTACAAACTGATCTGCGGTGTGTTGGTTCCTTTTAGGAAGCTGGATCTATGTTTAGATTCAGCGAATTAGAAAGACGTTTCTTCGAAAATCTGCGTTTGGATATTCCAGGCTATAATGTGAAATATATGGCTCTAAAACAAAAACGGAGCTATCTAGCAGAATGGTTGTCAATGGGTATATACCACTTACAGAGGATAAATTGAAATGTGTTTGCAGCAGTTCAGAAACCCTTTCTTTGGAGAATGTAGAAACAGTCATTTCCAGCCCTATAGGGGCATATAAGAGTTAGCAGTTAGAATGCCTTTAAAACACAGAAGACCCGATTCTTACAAACTGATCTGCTGTGTGTTGGTTCCTTTTAGGAAGATGCCTCTATGTTTAGATTCAGCGAGTTAGAAACACGTTGCTTCCTAAAGCTGCGTTTGGACATTCCATTTTGAAAGGGAGTTCAGGCTGTAATGTGAACGATCTGGCTATAAAACAAAAACGGAGCTATCTAGCAGAATGGTTGTCAATGTGTGCATTCAACTTATAGAGTTAAACTGATGTGTGTTTGCAGCAGTTAAGAAACCCTTTCTTTGTAGAATGTGGAAAGAGTCATTTCCATCCCTATATTGGTATATAATAATTAGTGGTAAGAATGCCTTGAAAGCCCAGAAGACCCGCTTCTTACAAACTGATCTGCTGTGTGTTAGTACCTTTTAGGAAGTTACATCTATGTTTAGATTCAATGAGTTAAAAACACGTTTATTCCAAAAGCTGCATTTGGACATTCCAGAGTGAAATGGAATTCATGCTGTAATGTGAAATATCTGGCTCTAAAACAAAAACGGAGCTATCTAGCCGAATGGTTGTCAATGTGTGCATTCAACTTACGTAGTTAAACTCATGTGTGTTTTCAGCAGTTCAGAAACCCTATCTTTAGAGATTGTTAAAACAGTCATTTCCAGCCCTATAGTGGCATATGATAGCAATAAAAATACCTTTAAAACACAGAAGACACGCTTCTTACAAACTGATCTGCAGCGTGTTGGTTTCTTTTAAAAAGTTGCACCTATGTTTAGATTCAGCGAGGTAGAAACACGTTTCTTCCAAAAGCTGCGTTTGGACATTCCAGAGTGAAAGGGAGTTCAGGCTCCAACGTGAAATAACTGACTCTAAAACAAGAACGGAGCTATCTAGCAGAATGGTTGTCAATTTGTGCATTTAACTTACAGAGTTAAACAGAAGTGTGTTTACAGCAGTACAGAAACCCTTTCTTTGGAGAATGTAGAAACAGTCATTTCCAGCCCTATAGTCGCATATAAGAGTTAGCAGTAAGAATCCATTTAAAACACAGAAGACCGGCTTCCTACAAAATGATCTGCTGTGTGTTGGTTCCTTTTAGGATGTTGCAACTATGTTTAGATTCAGCGAGTTAGAACACGTTTCCTCCAAAAGCTGAGTTTTGACATTCCAGAGTGAAAGGGAGATCAGGCTGTATTGTAAAATATCTGGCTCTAAAACAAAACCGGAGCTATCTAGAAGAATGGATGTCAATGTGTGCATTCAACTTACAGACTTAAACTGTTGTGTGTTTGCAGCAGTTCAGAAACCCTTTCTTTGGATAATGTAGAAAAGGTCATTTCCAACCCTGTAGTGGTATATCAGACTTATCAGTAAGAATGCCTTTAAAACAGAGAAGACCATTTTCTTATAAACTGATCTGCTGTGTGGTAATTCCTTTTAGGAAGTTATATCTATGTTTAGATTCAGCGAGTTAGAAACACGTTTCTTCCGAAAGCTGCGTTTGGACATTCCAGAGTGAAAGGAAGTTCAGGTGTAATGTAAAATATCTGTCTCTGAAACAAAAACGGAGCTATCTACCACAATGGTTGTCAATGGGTACACTCAACTTATAGAGATAAACTGATACGTGTTTGCAGCAGTTCAGAAACCCTTTCTTTGGAGAATGTAAAAAGGTCTTTTCCAGCCGGGTAGTGGCATATAAGAGTTAGCATTAAGAATGCCTTTAAAAGACAGAAGACCCTCTTCTTACAAACTGATGTGCTGTGTGTTGATTTCTTTTAGGAAGTTGCATCTATATTTAGGTTCAGCGATTTAGAAACTCGTTTCTTCCAAAAGTTGCGTTTTGACATTCCAGTGTTAAAAGGGGTTCAGGGTGTAATGTGAAATATCTGGCTCTAAAACAAAAACTGAGCTATCTAGCAGAATGGTTGTCAATGTGTGCATTCAACCTAAAGCGTTAAACTGATGTGTGTTTGCAGCAGTTCAAAAACCCTATCTGTAGAGATTTTTGAAGCAGTCATTTCATGGCCTATAGTGGCATATGATAGATAGCAGTAAGAATACTTTTAAAACACAGGATACCCGATTGTTACCAACTGATCTGAGGTTTTCTCGTTCCATTTAGGAAGTTGCATCATTGTTTAGATTCAGCGAGTTAGAAACACGTTTCTTCCAAAAGCTGCGATTGGACATTCCAGAGTGAAAAAAAGTTCAGGCTGTAATGTTAACTATCTGTCTCTAAAACAAAAACTGAGCTATCTAGCAGAATGGTTGTCCGTGGGTACATTCAACTTCAAGAGTTAAACTAATGTGTGTTTGCAGCAGTTCAGAAACCCTTTCTATAGAGAATGTAGAAACAGTCATTTCTGACCCTATAGGGTATATAAGAGTTAGCAGTTAGAATGCCTTTAAAACACAGAAGACCCGATTCTTACAAACGGATCTGCTGTGTGTTGGTTCCTTTTAGGAAGTTGCCTCTATGTTTAGATTCAGCGAGTTAGAAACACGTTTCTTCCAAAAGCTGCGTTTGGTCATTCCAGAATGAAAGGGAGTTCAGGCTGTAATGTGAAATATCTGGCTCTAAAACAAAAACGGACCTATCTAGCAGATTGGTTGTCCATGTGTGCATTCAACTTACAAAGATAAATAGAATTGTGTTTTCAGTAGTTCAGAAACCCTTTCTTTGGAGAATGAAGAAACAGTCATTTCGAGCACTATAGTGGCATATAAGAGTTAACAATAAGAATGCCTTTAAAACACAGAAGACCCGCTCCTTACAAACTGATCTGCTGTGTGTTGTTTCCTTTTAGGAAGTAGCACCTATGTTTAGATGCAGAGAGTTAAAAACACGTTTCTTCCAAAAGCTGCGTTTGGATATTCCAGAGTCAAAGGGAGTTCACTCTGTAATGTGAAATAACTGACTCTAAAAGAAAAACGGAGCTATCTAGCAGAATGGTTGTCAATGTGTGCATTTAATTTACAGAGTTCAACAGATGTGTGCTTACCGCAGTACGGAAACCCTTTCTTTGGAGAATGTAGAAACAGTCATTTCCAGCCCTATTGTGGCATATAAGATTTAGCAGTAAGAATGACTGTAAAACCCTGAAGACCCGCTTCTTACAAACTGTTCTGCTGTGTGTTGGTTCCTATTTGGATCTTGCATCTCTGTTTAGACTCAGTGAGTCAGAAACACGTTTCTTCCAAAAGCTCTGTTTGGACATTCCAGAGTGAAAGGGAATTCAGACTGTAATGTGAAGTATCTGGCTCTAAAACAAAAACGGAGCTACCTAGAAGAATGGTTGCCAATGTGCGCATTCAACCTACATAGTTAAACTGATGTGTGTTTGCAGCAGTTCAGAAACACTTTCTTTGGAAATTGTAGCAGCAGTCATTTCCAGCCCTATTGTGGCATATAAGAGTTAGCAGTAAAAATGCCTGTAAAACACTGAAGACCCACTTCTTACAAACTGTTCTGCTCTGTGTTGGTTCCTATTTGGATCTTTCATCTATGTTTAGACTCAGCGAGTCAGAAACACGTTTTTTCAAAAAGCTCTCTGTGGACATTCCAGAGTAAAAGGGAATTCCGACTGTAATGTGAAATATCTGGCTCTAAAACAAAAACGGAGCTACCTAGCAGAATAGTTGTCAATATGTGCATTCAACTTACAGTGTTAAAATGATGTGTATTTGCAGCAGTTCAGAAACAGTTTCTTTGGAGAATGTGGAAACAGTCATTTTCAGCTCTATAGTGGCATATAAGAGTTAGTAAGAATGCCTTTAAAATACAGAAGATCCTCTTCTGACAAACCGATATGCTTTGTGTTTGTTCCTTTTAGGAAGTTGCATCTATGTTTAGATTCATCGAGGTAGAAACACGTTTCTTCCAAAAGCTGCCTTTGGACATTCCAGAGTGAAAGGGAGTTCAGGCTGTAATGTGAAATATCTGGCTCTAAAACTAAAATGGAGCTAGCTAGCAGAATGTCTGTCAATGTCTGCATTCAACTTACAGAATTAAACTGATGTGTGTTTGCAGCCTTTCAGAATCTCTTTCTTTGGAGAATGTAGAAGCAGTCATTTCCAGCCCTATGGTGGCATATAAGAGTTAGCAGTAAGAATTCCTTTAAAACACAAAAGGCAAGCTTCTTTCAAACTAATCTGCTGTGTTTTTTTAGGATGTTGCATCTATGTTTAGATTCAGCGAGTTAGAACAAGTTTCCTTCAAAAGCTGGGTTTGCGCATTCCATAGTGAAAGAGAATTCAGGCTGTAATGTGAAATATCTGGCTCTAAAACAATAATGGAGCTATCTAGCATAATGGTTGACAATGTTTGCATTCAACTTACAGCGTTAAGCTCATGGCTGTTTGCAGCAGTTCAGAAACCCTTTCTTTCTAGAATGTCGAAACAGTCATTTCCGGCCCTATAGTGGTATATAATAGTAGTAAGAATGCCTTTGAAACACAGATCACCCGCTTCTTACAAACTGATCTGCTGTGTGTTGGTTCCTTTTAGGAAGTGGCATCTATGTTTAGATGCAGGGATTTAGAAAGACATTTATTCCAAAAGTTGCTTTTGGATATTCCATAGTGAAAGGAAGTTCAGGCTGTAATGTGAAATATCTGGCTCTAAAACAAAAAGGGAGCTATCTAGCAGAAGGGTTTTCAATGTGTCCATTCAACATAGAAGGATAAATCGAAGTGTATTTGCAGCAGTTCAGAAACCCTTTCTTTGGAGAATGTAGAAACAGTCATTTCCAGCCCTATTGTGGCATATAAGAATTAGCAGTAAGAATGCTTATAAAACGCAGAAGACCTGCTTCTTACAAAATGTTCTACTATGTTTTGGTTCCAATTTGGATCTTTCATCTAGGTTTAGTTTCAACTAGTCAGAAACACGTTTCCTCCAAATGCTCTGTTTGGACACTCGAGAGTGAAATGAAGTTCAGGGTGTAATGTGAAATATCTGTCTCTAAAACAAAACCGGAGGTATCTAGGAGAATAGCTGTCAATGTGTGCCTTCAAATTATAGGGTTAAGCTGTTGTGTGTTTGCAGCCGTTCAGAAAGCTTTTCCTTGGTGAATGTAGAAAAGGTCATTTCCAGCCCTGTAGTGGCATAAAAGAGTTAGCAGTAAGAATGCCTTTAAGACACAGAAGACCCACTTCTTACAAACTGATCTGCTGTGTGTTGATTCCTTTTAAAAAGTTGCATCTATGTTTAGATTCAGCGAGTTAGAAACTCATTTCTTCCAAAAGCTGCGTTTGGACATTCCAGAGTGAAAGGAAGTTCAGGCTGTAAAGTGAAATATCTGTCTCTAAAACGAAAACAGTGCTATCTAGCAGAATGGTTGTCAATGGCTACATTCAACTTATAGAGTTAAACTGATATATGTTTGCAGCAGTTCAGAAACCCTTTCTTTGGAGATTGTTGAAACAGTCATTTCCAGTCCTATAGTGGCATATGATAGCACTAAGAAAACCTTTAATACACAGAAGACCCGCTTCTTACAAACTGATCTGTGGTGTGTTGGTTCCTTTTTGGAAGTTGCACGTATGTTTAGATTCAGCGAGTTAGAAACACGTTTCTTCCAAAAGCTGCGTTTGGACATTCCAGAGAGAAAGGAAGTTCAGGCTGTAATGTGAAATATCTGTCTCTAAAACAAAAACGGAGCTATCTAACAGAATGGTTGTCAATGAGTACATTCAAGTTACAGAGTTAAAGTGATGTGTGTTTGCAGCAGTTCAGAAGCCCTTTCTTTGGAGAATGTAGAAACAGTCCTTTCCAGCCCTATAGGGGCATATTAGAGTTATCAGTTAGAATGCCTATAAAACACAGAAGACCCGATTCTTACAAACTGATCTGTTGTGTGTTGGTTCCTTTAAGGAAGTTGTCTCTATGTTTAGATTCAGCGAGTTAGAAACAAGTTTCTTCCAAAAGCTGTGTTTGGACATTCGAGAATGAAAAGAAGTTCAGGCTGTAATTTGAAATATCTGGCTCTAAAACAAAACCGGAGGTATCTAGCAGAATGGTTGTCAATGTGTGCATTCACATTACAGAATTAAGCTGATGTCTGTTTTCAGCAGTTCTGAAACCTTTTCTTTGGAGAATATAGAAAAGGTCATTTCCAGCCCTGTAGTGGCATATAAGAGTTAGCAGTAAGAATGCCTTGAAAACACATGAGACCCGCTTCTTACAAACTGATCTGCAGTGTGTTGGTTCCTTTTAGGAAGTGGCATCTATGTTTAGATTCAGCGTGTTAGAAACACGTTTCATCCAAAAGCTGCGTTTGGACATTCCAGAGTGAAAGGAAGTTCAGGCTGTAAAGTCAAATATCTGTCTCTAAAACAGAAACGGAGCTTTCTAGCAGAATGGTTGTCAATGGCTACATTCAACTTACAGAGTAAACTGATGTGTGTTTGCAGCATTTCAGAAACCCTTTCTTTGTAGAATGTAGAAACAGTCATTTCCAGCCCTATAGTGGTATATAATAATTAGTAATAGGAATGCCTTTAAAACCCAGAAAACCTGCTTCTTACAAACTGATCTGCTGTGTGTTGGTTCCTTTTTTTTTTTTTTTTTTTTTTTTTAGTCGGAGTTTCACTCTTGTTACCCAGGCTGGAGTGCAATGGCGCGATCTCCGCTCACCACAACCTCCGCCTCCTGGGTTCAGGCAATTCTCCTGCCTCAGCCTCCTGAGTAGCTGGGATTACTGGCACGCGCCACCATGCCCAGCTAATTTTTTGTATTTTTAGTAGAGACAGTGTTTCACCATGTTGAACAGGTTGGTCTCGATCTCTCGACTTTGTGATCCACCTGCCTCGGCCTCCCAAAGTGCTGGGATTACAGGCTTGAGCCACCGGTTGGTTCCTTTTAGAAAGTTGCAACTATGTTTAGATTCAGCAAATTAGAAACACTTTTATTCGAAAAGCTACTTTTGGACATTACAGAGTGAAACGGAGTTCATGCTGTAATGTGAAGTATCTGGCTCTAAAACAAAAACGGAGCTTTCTAGCAGTATGGTTCTCAATGTGTGCATTCAACTTACAAGGATAAATTGAAGTGTGTTTGCAACAGTTCTGAAACCATTTCTGTGGAGAATGTAGAAACAGTCATTTCCAGCCCTATTATGGCATATAAGAGTTAGCAGTAAGAATGTCTGTAAAACGCAGAAGACCTGCTTCTTAAAAACTGTTCTGCTCTGTGTTGGTTCCTATTTGGATCTTGCATCTATATTTAGATTCAGCGAGTCATTAACACGTTTTTTTAAAAAGCTCTGTTTGGATATTCCATAGTGAAATGGAATTCAGGCTGTAATGTGAAATATCTGGCTCTAACACAAAACCGAAGCTATCTAGCAGAATGGCTGTCAATGTGTGCATTCAACTTACAGAAGTAGTCTGATGTGTGTTTGCAGCAGTTCAGAAACCCTTTATTTTTTTTTTTATTGCATTTTAGGTTTTGGGGTACATGTGATGAACATGCAAGATTGTTGCATAGGTACACACATGGCAGTGTGCTTTGCTGCCTTCCGTCCCCTCACCTGTATCTGTCATTTCTCCCCATGCTATCTCTTCCCACCTCCCCACCCCCCGCCCCTCCCCCATTTCCCCCCAACAGACCCCAGTGTGTAGTGCTTCCCTCCCTGTGTCCATGTGTTCTCATTGTTCAACACCCGCCTATGAGCGAGAATATACGGTGTTTGATTTTCTGCTCTTGTGTCAGTTTGCTGAGAATGATGGTTTCCAGGTTCATCCATGTCCCTATAAAGGACGTGAACTCATCGTTTTTGATGGCTGCATAATATTCCATGGTGTATATGTACCACATTTTCCCTATCCAGTCTATCATCGTTGGGCATTTGGGTTGGTTCCAGGTCTTTGCTATTGTAAACAGTGCTGCAATGAACATTCGTGTGCACATGTCCTTGTAGTAGAATGATTTATAATCCTTTGGATATATACCCAGTAATGAGATTGCTGGGTCAAATGGGATTTCTATTTTTAAGTCCTTGAGGAATCGCCACACTGTCTTCCACAATGGTTGAATTAATTTACATTCCCACCAACAGTGTAAAAGTGTTCCTATTTCTCCACATCCTCTCCAGCATCTGTTGTTTTCCGATTTTTTAATGATCGCCATTCTAACTGGTGTGAGATGGTATCTCAATGTGGTTTTGATTTGCATTTCTCTGATGACCAGTGATGATGATCATTTTTTCATATGTTTGTTGGCCTCCAGTATGTCTTCTTTTGTAAAGTATCTGTTCATATCCTTTGCCCATTTTTGAATGGGCTTGTTTGTTTTTTTCTTGTAGATCTGCTTTAGTTCTTTGTAAATTCTGGATATCAGCCCCTTGTCAGATGGGTAGGCTGCAAAAATTTTTTCCCATTCTGTTGGTTGCCGATTCACTCTACTGACTGTTTCTTTTGCCGTGCAGAAGCTGTGGAGTTTGATTAGGTCCCATTTGTCTATTTTGGCTTTTGTTGCCATTGCTTTTGGCGTTTTGGTCATGAAGTCCTTGCCTACACCTATGTCCTGAATGGTTTTGCCTAGATTTTCTTCTAAGGTTTTTATGGTATTAGGTCTGATGTTTAAGTCTTTAATCCATCTGGAGTTAATTTTGGTGTAAGGTGTCAGGAAGGGGTCCTGTTTCTGCTTTCTGCACATGGCTAGCCAGTTTTCCCAACACCATTTATTAAACAGGGAGTCCTTTCCCCAGTGCTTGTTTTTGTCAGGTTTGTCGAAGATCAGATGGTTGTGGGTATGTTGTATTTCCTGTGAGGCCTCTGTTCTGTTCCATTGGTCTATATCTCTGTTTTGGTACCAGTACCATGCTGTTTTGATTACTGTAGCCTTGTAGTATAGTTTGAAGTCCGGTAGTGTGATGCCTCCCGCTTTGTTCTTTTTGCTTAGAATTGACTTGGCTATGCGGGCTCTCTTTTGGTTCCATATGAAGTTTAAGGTGTTTTTTTCCAGTTCTGTGAAGAAGGTCAATGGTAGCTTGATGGGAATAGCATTGAATCTGTAAATTACTTTGGGCAGTATGGCCATTTTCACGATGTTGATTCTTCCTAACCATGAACATGGAATGTTTCTCCATCTGTTTGTATCCTCTCTTATTTCGTTGAGCAATGGCTTGTAGTTCTCCTTGAAGAGGTCCTTTACGTTCCTTGTTAGTTGTATTCCTAGGTACTTTATTCTCTTTGTAGCAATTGTGAATGGCAGTTCGTTCTTGATTTGGCTCTCTTGAAGTCTATTACTGGTGTATAGGAATGCTTGTGATTTTTGCACGTTGATTTTGTATCCTGAGACTTTGCTGAAGTAGTTTATCAGTTTCAGGAGACTTTGGGCTGAGATGATGGGGTCTTCCAGATATACAATCATGTCATCTGCAAATAGAGACAATTTGATTTCCTCCTTTCCAATTTGGATACCCTTTATTTCTTTTTCTTGCCTGATTGCTCTGGCTAGAACTTCCAGTACTATATTGAATAGGAGTGGTGAGAGAGGGCATCCTTGTCTAGTGCCAGATTTCAAAGGGAATGCTTCCAGTTTTTGCCCATTCAGTATGATATTGGCTGTTGGTTTGTCGTAAATAGCTTTTATTGTTTTGAGATACGTTCCGTCAATACCTAGTTTATTGAGGGTTTTTAGCATAAATGGTTGTTGAATTTTGTCAAAAGCCTTCTCTGCATCAATCGAGATAATCATGTGGTTTTTGTCTTTGGTTCTGTTTATGTGGTGAATTACGTTTATGGACTTGCGTATGTTGAACCAGCCTTGCATCCCCGGGATGAATCCTACTTGATCATGGTGGATGAGCTTTTTGATATGCTGTTGCAATCGGTTTGCCAGTATTTTATTGAAGATTTTTGCATCTATGTTCATCATGGATATTGGCCTGAAATTTTCTTTTCTTGTTGAGTCTCTGCCGGGTTTTGGTATCAGGATGATGTTTGTCTCGTAAAATGATTTGGGAAGGATTCCCTCTTTTTGGATTGTCTGGAATAGTTTCAGAAGGAATGGTATCAGCTCCTCCTTGTATGTCTGGTAGAACTCAGCTGTGAACCCATCTGGACCTGGGCTTTTTTTGGGTGGTAGGCTCTTTATTGCTGCCTCAACTTCAGACCATGTTATTGGTCTATTCAGGGTTTCGGCTTCTTCCAGGTTTAGGCTTGGGAGGTTGCAGGTGTCCAGGAATTTATCCATTTCTTCCAGGTTTACTAGTTTATGTGCATAGAGTTGTTTGTAATAATCTCTGATGATGGTTTGGATTTCTGTGGAATCTGTGGTGATATCCCCTTTATCGTTTTTTATTGCATCAATTTGGTTATTCTCTCTTTTCTTTTTTATTAATCTGGCTAGTGGTCTGTCTATTTTGTTGATCTTTTCAAAAAACCAGCTCCTGGATTTATTGATTTTTTGAAGAGTTTTTTGTGTCTCTATTTCCTTCAGTTCTGCTCTGATCTTAGTTAATTCCTGTCTTCTGCTAGGTTTTGAGTTTTTTTGATCTTGCTCCTCTAGCTCTTTCAATTTTGATGATAGGGTGTCAATTTTAGATCTCTCCTTTCTTCTCATGTGGGCACTCATTGCTATATATTTTCCTCTAGAGACTGCTTTAAATGTGTCCCAGAGATTCTGGTATGTTGTGTCTTCGTTCTCATTGGTTTCGAAGAACATCTTTATTTCTGCCTTCATTTCATTGTTTATCCAGTCAACATTCAAGAGCAAGTTGTTCAGTTTCCATGAAGCTGTGCGGTTCTGAGTTAGTTTCTGCATTCTGAGTTCTAACTCGATTGCACTGTGGTCTGAGAGACTGTTTGTTATGATTTCTGTTCTTTTGCATTTGCTGAGGAGTGATTTATTGCCAATTATGTGGTCAATTTTAGAGTAAGTGTGATGTGGTGCTGAGAAGAATGTATATTCTGTGGATTTGGGGTGGAGAGTTCTGTAAATGTCTATTAGGTTTGCTCGTTCCAGGTCTGTGTTCAGGTCCTGGATATCCTTGTTGATTTTCTGTCTGGTTGATCTGTCTAATATTGACAATGGGGTGTTAAAGTCTCCCACTATTATTGTGTGGGAGTCTAAGTCTCTTTGTAAGTCATTAAGAACTTGCCTTATGTATCTGGGTGCTCCTGTATTGGGTGCATATATATTTAGGATCGTTAGCTCTTCTTGTTGCAGTGATCCTTTTACCATTATGTAATGACCTTCTTTGTCTCTTTTGATCTTTGTTGCTTTAAAGTCTATTTTATCAGAGATGAGAATTGCAACTCCTGCCTTTTTTTGCTCTCCATTTGCTTGGTAGTTCTTCCTCCATCCCTTTATTTTGAGCCTTTGTGTATCCTTGCATGTAAGATGGGTTTCCTGGATACAGCACACTGATGGGTTTTGGCTTTTTATCCAATTTGCCAGTCTGTGTCTTTTGATTGGGGCATTTAGTCCATTGACATTTAGGGATAGTATTGTTATGTGTGAATTTGATGCTGTCATTTTGATGCTACCTGGCTGTTTTGTTGGTTAGTTGATGCAGATTCTTGATTGTGTTGCTGCTTTTTTACCATTTGGTGTGTTTTTGGAGTGGCTGGTACTGGTTGTTCCTTTATATGTGTAGAGCCTCTTTCAGGAGTTCTTGTAGAGCAGGTTTGGTGGTGATGAAATCTCTGAGTGCTTGCTTGTTCACAAAGGATTTTATTTTTCCTTCACTTATGAAGCTGAGTTTGGCTGGATAGGAGATTCTGGGTTGAAAGTTCTTTTCTTTAAGGATGTTGAATATTGGCCCCCAGTCTCTTCTGGCTTGTAGGGTTTCTGCTGAGAGATCTGCTGTGAGTCTAATGGGCTTCCCTTTGTGGGTAACCCGACCTTTCTCTCTGGCTGCCCTTAGCATTTTCTCTTTCATTTCAACCCTGGTGAATCTGACGATTATGTGCCTTGGGGTTGCTCTTCTTGAGGAATATCTCTGTGGTGTTCTCTGTATTTCCTGGATTTGAATATTGGTCTGCCTTGCTAGGTTGGGGAAGTTTTCCTGGATAATATCCTGAAGAGTATTTTCCAGCTTGGATTCATTCTCTTCATCACATTCAGGTACACCTATCAGACGTAGATTAGGTCTTTTCACATAGTCCCACATTTCTTGAAGATTTTGTTCATTCCTTTTTGCGCTTTTTTCTCTGTTCTTGCCTTCTCTTTTTATTTCATTGAGTTGGTCTTCGACCTCTGATATCCTTTCTTCTGCTTGGTCAATTCGGCTGTTGAAGCTTGTGCATGCTTCACGAAGTTCTCGTGTTGCGTTTTTCAGCTCCATCAATTCACTTATTCTCCTCTCTATGCTGTCCATTCTCGTCAGCAGTTCGTCCAATCTTTTTTCAAGGTTCCTATTTTCTTTGCGATGGGTTAGAACATGTTCTTTTAGTTCATTGTAGTTTCTTACTACCCATCTTCTGAAGTCTGATTCTGTCATTTCATCACCCTCCTTCTCTATCCGGTCTTGTTCCCTTGCTGGTGAGGAGTTGTGATCACTTTTAGGAGGAGAGGTGTTCTGGTTTCGGGAGTTTTCATCCTTTTTACGCTGGTTTCTTCCCATTTTTGTGGGTTTATCCACCTGTTGTCTGTCTCTGTCCCAGGGAGTTGGAGCTTTATGAGTTTCCCTTGCACTACTGCCTTTTTTGATTTTTTTTTTTTCAGGTCGGACCTGCCCAGCTAGCAGCACGCCTAGCCTCTGCCTGCCCGCAGGGGCTTTGCTGAGCTGCTGTGGGCTCCGCCCAGCTGCCCTGAGCTCTTCCCTGTAGTCCTTTTTATATGGGCGTAGTTAGAACTGTCTGGGCAATGGTGGCCCCGCCTCTGTTATGGCGGACTCTCTCTGTTGTGGCAGGTTGCCTCGGCAATGGCGGGTTGCCTCGGCAATGGCAGCCTGCCTCCGTAGCGGTGGAGAGTCTCAGTAATGGCGGAAGCCCCTCCCCCACGGAGCCGGACCGTCCGGGTTCAGCTGTGCTTGGTTTGAAGGGCTCAACCCAGAGGGTTTCCAATTACTGTTTTTGTTTTCGTTGTTGTTGGGGGTGGAGGGGTGGGACCAACCGAGCCTGATCACCTGGCTCCCTGACTCAGAGTCTTTACTTTTAAGTTGAAGGACCCCGCGTTCCGGTCGCTTGTTGAAAAGGCGCCGGGGGATCTCCCGTGCTGCGACTCACGGAGTCCGCTCGAACCGCGGCGCCGGCTCCTGGCGGATTTTTTGCCTAGGAATCTCCTGGCCTGGCTCGCTATTTCAGATGAATGGGCTATTCTGCCGTCTCAAGGCTCTGCTCGCCAGCTAAGAGGGCTCCCAGACCAGTGGCTTTTGTACGGAGAACCGCAGCAACAGGGAGTGGTCCCAGCAGCCGCGCGGGCGGAATCAGCCCCGCGGGGGCCAAAACAGCCGCACTGGCTGGGACTGCGATGCTGGCGACCCCTCTGCCTGGGTATCTCCTGGTCTGTGGGCAATAAGAGTTCGTCTGGAAATGCGGCGTCCACTCACCCTCTGCACTTTCACTGGGAGCTGCAGTCCTGAGCTGTTCTTAGGCGGCCATCTTGAAAGTCCCTCCAGAAACCCTTTCTTTGGATAATGTAGAAAAGTTCATTTCCAGCCCTGTGGCAGCATATAAGAGTTGACAGTAAGAATGACTTTAAAACACAGAAGAAACTTTTCTTACAAACTGATCTGCTATGTGTTGAGTCCTTTTAGAAAGTTGCATCTATGTTTGGATTCAGAGAGTTAGAAACTCGTTTCTTCCAAAAGCTGCGTTTGCACATTCCAGAGTGAAAAGGTGTTCAGGCTGTAATGTGAAATATCTGGCTCTAAAACAAAAACGGAGCTATGTAGCAGAATTGTTTTCAAAGTGTGCATTCAACTTAGAGAGTAAAAGTGATGTGTTTTTGCAGCAGTTCAAAAACCCTTTCTTTGGAGAATGTAGAAACAGTGATTTCCAGCCCTATAGTGGCATATAAGAGTTAGCATTAAGAAACCCTTTAAAACACCGAAGACCTGCTTCTAACGAACTGATCTGCTGTGTGTTGGTTCCTTTTCCGATGTTGCATCTATGTTTAGATTTAGCGAATTAGAATCCGTTTTCTCCAAAAGCTGCGTTTGGACATTCCAGAGAGAAAGGGATTTCAGGCTGTAATGTGAAATATCTGGCTCTAAAACAAAACCGGAGCTATCTAGCAGAATGGCTGTCAATGTGTGCATTCAACTTACAGAATTATACTGATGTTTGTTTGCAGCAATTCAGAAACCCTTTCTTTGGAAAATGTAGAAAAGATCGTTTCAAGCCCTTTAGTGGCACATGTGAGTTAGCAGTAAGAATGTCTTTAAAACACAGAAGACTGTCTTCTTACGAACTGACCTACAGTGTGTTGATTCCTTTTAGGAATTTGCATCTTTGTTTAGATTCAGCAAGTTATAAATTCGTTTCTTACAAAAGCTGTGTTTCGACATTCCAGAGTTAAAGGAGTTCATGTTGTAATGGAAATATCTGGCTCTAAAACACAAACGGAGCTATCCAGCGGAATGTTTGTTAATGTGTGAATTCAACTTACACAGTTAAACTCATGTGTGTTTGCAGCAGTACAGAAACCATGTCTTTGGAGAATGTAGAAACAGTCATTTCCAGCCCTATAGTGGCATATAAGAGTTAGCAGTAAGAACCCCTTTAGAAACAGAAGACCCGCTTCTTACAAACTGATCTACTGTGTGTTGCTTTCTTTTTAGATGTTGCATCTATGTTTAGATTCATCGAGTTAGAACACCTTTCCTCCAAAAGCTGCGTTTGGATATTCCAGAGTGAATGGGAGTTCAGGCTGTAATGTGAAATATCTGGCTCTAAAACAAAACCGGA
Organism: Saimiri boliviensis; assembly: GCF_048565385.1. Taxonomy (NCBI): domain Eukaryota; kingdom Metazoa; phylum Chordata; class Mammalia; order Primates; family Cebidae; genus Saimiri; species Saimiri boliviensis. Next base: position 56,338,866 of record NC_133462.1, read on the forward strand.
GCTATCTAGTAGAATGGCTGTCAATGTGTGCATTCAACTTACAGAATTAACCTGATGTGTGTTTGCAGCAGTTCAGAAACCCTTTCTTTCGATAATGTAGAAAAGGTCATTTCCAGCCCTATAGTGGCATGTAAGAGTTAGCAGTAATAATTCCTTTAAAACACAGAAGAACCTCCTCTTACAAACTGATCTGCTGTGTTTTGATTCCTTTTAGGAACTGGTATCTATATTTAGATTCTGTGAGTAAGAAATTCGTTTCTTCCAAAAGCTGCGTTTTGACATTCCAGAGTTAAAAGTAGTTCAGGCTATAATGTGAAATATCAGGCTCTAAAAGAAAAACGGAGCTATCTAGCAGAATAGTTGTCCATGTGTGCATTCAACTTACAGAATTAAACTGCTGTGTTTGCAGCAGTCCACAAACGCTTTCTTTGTAGAATGTAGAAACAGTCATTTCCAGCTCTATAGTGGCATATAAGTGTTAGGAGTATGAATGTGTTTAGAATACAGAAGACCCGCTTCTTACAAACTGATGTGCTTCTGTTTGTTCCTTTTTGGAAAGTGCATCTATGTTTAGATTCGGCGAGTTAGAAACACGTTTTTTCCTAAACCTGCGTTTGGACATTCCAGAGTGAAAGAGAGTTCAGGCTGTAATGTGAAATATCCGGCTCTAAAACAATAACGGAGCTATCTAGCAGAATTGTTGTCAATGTGTGCATTCTACTTAGAGAGTTAAATTGAGGTGTGCTTGCAGCTGTTCAGAATCCCTTTCCTTGGAGAATGCAGAAACAGTCATTTCCTGCCCTATGGTGGCATACATGAGTTAGCAGTAAGAAAGACTGTAAAACGCAGAAGATCCGCTTCTTACAAACTGATCTGCTGGGTGTTGGTTTCTTTCAGGAAGTTGCATCTATATTTAGATTCAGCGAGTTAGAAACATGTCTATTCCAAAAGGTGATTTTGGACATTCCAGATTGAAAGGGAGTTTAGGCTGTAATGTGTAACCTCTGGCTCTAAAACAAAAACGGAGCCGTGTGGCAGAATGAGTCTCAATGTGTGCATTCAACATACAAGGATAAATTGAAGTGTGTTTGCAGCAGCTCAGAAACCCTTCTTTGAAGAATGTAGAAACAGTCATTTCCAGCACTATAGTGGCATATAAGAATTAGGAATAAGAATGCCTTTAAAACACAGAAGACCCGCTTCTTACAAACTGATCTGCTGTGTGTTGGTTCCTTTTAGGAAGTTGCATCTATGTTTAGATTCAGCGAGGTAGAACACGTTTCTTCTAAAAGCTGCGTTTGGACATTCCAGTGTGGATGGGAGAACAGGCTGTAAATAGAAATACCTTGCTTTAAAACCAAAACGGAGCTATCTAGCAGAATGGTTGTCAATGTGTGCATTCAACTTCCAGAGTTAAACTGATGTGTGTTTGCAGCAGTTCAGAAAACCTTTCTTTGGAGAATGTAGAAACAGTCATTTCCAGCCCTAGAGACGCATATAAGAGTTAGCAGTAAGAATGCGTTTCAAACACAGAAGACCCGCTTCTTACAAACTGATCTGCTATGTGTCGGTTCCTTTAGGAAGTTGCATCTACGTTTAGATTCAGCGAGGTAGAAACACGTTTCTTCTAAAAGCTTCGTTTGGATCTTCCAGAGTGGATGTGAGAACAGGCTGCAAAGAGAAATACCTTGCTCTAAAACCAAAACGGAGCTATCTAGCAGAATGGTTATCAATGTGTCCATTCAACTTCCAGAGGTAAACTGATGGGTGTTTGCAGCAGTTCAGAAACCATTTCTTTGGAGAATTTAGAAACAGTCATTTCCAGCCCTAGAGACGTATATAAGAGTTAGCAATAGGAATGCATTTCAAACAGAGAAGACCCGCTTCTTACAAACTGATCTGCTGTGTGTTGGTTCCTTTTAGGAAGTTACATCTATGTTTAGATTCAGCGAGGTAGAAACACGTTTCTTCTAAGAGCTGCGTTTGGACCTTCCAGATTGGATGGGTGAACAGGCTGTAAAGAGAAATACCTTGCTCTAAAACCAAAATGGATCTATCTACCAGAATAGTTGTCAATGTGTGTATTCAACTTCTAGAGTTAAACTGATGTGTGTTTGCAGCATTTCAGTAACCCTTTCTTTGGAGAATGTAGAAACAGTCATTTCCAGCCCTAGAGACGCATATAAGAGTTAGCAGTAAGAATGAGATTCAAACACAGAAGACCCGCTTATTACAAACTGATGTGCTGTGTGTTGGTTCCTTTTAGGAAGTTGCATCTATGTTTAGATTCAGCGAGGTAGAAACACGTTTCTTCTAAAAGCTGTGTTAGGACCTTCCAGAGTGGATGGGAGAATAGGCTGTAAAGAGAAATACGTTGCTCTAAAAGCAAAACGGATCTATCTAGCAGAATGGTTGTCAATGTGTGCATTCAACTTTCAGAGTTAAACTGATATGCATTTGCAGCAATTCAGAAACCCTTTCTTTGGCGAATGTAAAAACAATCATTTCCTGCCCTAGAGACGCATATAAGAGTTAGCAGTAAGAATGCGTTTCAAACACAGAAGACCCGCTTCTTACAAACTGATCTGCTGTGTGTTGGTTCCCTTTAGGAAGTTGCATCTATATTTTGATTCAGCGAGGTAGAAACACGTTTCTTCTAAAAGCTGCGTTTGGATCTTCCAGAGTTAATGGGAGAACAGGCTGTAAAGAGAAATACCGTGCTCTAAAACCAAAACGGAGCAATCTACCAGAATGGTTTTCAATGTGTGTATTCAACTTCCAGAGTTAAACAGATGTGTGTTTGCAGCAGTTCAGGAACCCTTTCTTTGGAGAATGTAGAAACAGTCATTTCCAGCCCTAGAGACGCTTATAAGAGTTAGCAGTACGAATGCGTTTCAAACACAGAAGACACGCTTCTTACAAACTGATCTGCTGTGTGTTGGTTCCTTTTAGGAAGTTGCATCTATTTTTAGATTAAGCGAGGTAGAAACACGTTTCTTCTAAATGCTGCGTTTGGACCTTGCAGAGTGGATGGGAGAACAGGCTGTAAAGAGAAATACCTTGCTCTAAATCCCAAAGGGAACTATCTAGCAGAATGGTTGTCAATGTGTGCATTCAACAAACTGATGTGTGTTTGCAGCAGTTCAGATACCCTTTCTTTGGAGAATGTAGAAACATTCATTTCCAGCCCTAGAGAAGCATATAAGAGTTAGCAGTAAGAATGCGTTTCAAACACAGAAGACCCGCTTCTTACAAACAGATCTGCTGTGTGTTGGTTCCTTTTAGGAAGTTGCATCTACGTTTAGATTCAGCGATGTAAAAACACGTTTCTTCTAAAAGCTGCGTTTGGACATTCCAGAGTGGACGGAAGAACATGCTATAAAGAGAAATACCTTCTCTGAAACCAAAACGGAGCTATCTAGCAGAATGGTTGTCAATGTGTGCATTCAACTTCCAGAGTTAAACTGATGTCTGTTTGCAGCAGTTCAGAAACGCTTTCTTTGGATAATGTAGAAACAGTCATTTCCAGCCCTAGAGACGCATATAAGAATTAGCAGAAAGAATGCGTTTCAAACGCAGAAAACCCGCTTCTTACAAACTGATCTGCTGTGTGTTGGTTCCTTTTAGGAAGTTGCATCTATGTTTAGATTCAGCGAGGTGGAAACACGTTTCTTCTAAAAGCTGCATTTCGACATTCCAGAGTGGATGGGAGAACAGGCTGTAAATAGAAATACCTTGCTTTAAAAGCAAAACGGAGCTATCTAGCAGAATGGTTGTCAATGTGTGCATTCAACTTCCAGAGTTTAACTGATATGTGTTTGCAGCAGTTCAGAAACCCTTTCCTTCGAGAATGTAGAAAAAGTCATTTCCAGCCCTAGAGACGCATATAAGAGTTAGCAGTAAGAATGCGTTTAAAATACAGAAGACCCGCTTCTTGCAAACTGATCTGCTGTGTGTTGGTTCATCTTCGGAAGGTGCATCAATGCTTAGATTCAGCCAGGTAGAAACACGTTTCTTCTAAAAGCTGCGTTTGGACATTCCAGAGTGGATTGGAGAAAAGGCTGTAAAGAGAAATACCTTGCTCTAAAACCAAAAGGGAGATATCTAGCAGAATGGTTGTCAATGTGTGCATTCAACTTCCAGAGTTAAACTGATGTGTGTTGCGAAAGTTCCGAAAACCTTTTTTTGGAGAATGTAGAAAGTCAATTCCAGCCCTAGAGACGCATATATGGGTTAGCAATAAGAATGCGTTTCAAACACAGAAGACCCGCTTCTTGCAAACTGATCTGCTGTGTGTTGGTTCCTTTTAGGAAGTTGCATCTATGTTTAGATTCAGCGAGGTAGAAAAAAGTTTCTTCTAAAAGCTGCGTTTGGATTTTCCAGAGTGGATGGGAGAACAGGCTGTAAAGAGAAATACCTTGCTCTAAAAGGAAAACGGAGCTATCTAGCAGAATGGTTGTCAATGTGTGCATTCAACTTCCAGAGTTAAACTGATGTGTGTTTGCAGCAGTTCCGAAACCGTTTCTTTGGAGAATGTAGAAACAGTGAGTTCCTGCCCTAGAGACGCATATGAGAGTTAGCAGTAAGAATGCGTTTCAAACACAGAACACCCACTTCTTACAAACTGATCTGCTGTGTGTTGGTTCCTTTTAGGAAGTTGCATCTATGTTTAGATTCAGCGAGATATAAAAACGTTTCTTCTAATAACTGCGTTTGGATCTTCCAGAGTGGATGGGGGAACAGGCTGCAAAGAGAAATACCTTGCTCTAAAACCAAAACGGAGCTATCTAGCAGAATGGTTGTCAATGTGTGCATTCAACTTCCAGAGTTACACTGATGTGTGTTTGCAGCAGTTCAGAAACCATTTCTTTGGAGAATGTAGAAACAGTCATTTCCAGCCCTAGAGTCGCATAAAAGAGTTAGCAGTAAGAATGCGTTTCAAACACAGAAGACCCGCTTCTTACAAACTGATCTGCTGTGTGTTGGTTCCCTTTAGGAAGTTGCATCTATGTTTAGATTCAGCGATGTAGAAACACGTTTCTTCTAAAAGCTGCGTTTGGACCTTCCAGAATGGATGTTAGAATAGGCTGTAAAGAGAAATACCTTGCTCTAAAACCAAAACGGAGCTATCTAGCAGAATGGTTGTCAATGTGTGCATTCAACTTCCAGAGGTAAACTGATGTGTGTTTGCAGTAGTTCAGAAACCCTTTCTTTGGAGAATGTAGAAACAGTCATTTCCAGCCCTAGAGACGTATATAAGAGTTAGCAGTAAGAATGCGTTTCAAACAAAGAAGACCCACTTCTTACAAACTGATCTGCTGTGTGTTGGTTCCTTTTAGGAAGTTGCATCTATGTTTAGATTCAGCGAGGTGGAAACACGTTTCTTCTAAAAGCTGCATTTCGACATTCCAGAGTGGATGGAGGAACAGGCTGTAAATAGAAATACCTTGCTTTAAAACCAAAACGGAGCTATCTAGCAGTATGGTTGTCAATGTGTGCATTCAACTTCCAGAGTTTAACTGATATGTGTTTGCAGCAGTTCAGAAACCCTTTCCTTGGAGAATGTAGAAAAAGTCATTTCCAGCCCTAGAGACGCATATAAGAGTTAGCAGTAAGAATGCGTTTAAAACACAGAAGACCCGCTTCTTACAAACTGATCTGTTGTGTGTTGGTTCCTCTTCGGAAGGTTCATCAATGCTTAGATTGAGCCAGGTAGAAACACCTTTCTTCTAACAGCTACATTTGAACATTCCAGAGTTGATGGGAGAACAGGCTGTAAAGAGAAATACCTTGCTCTAAAAGGAAAACGGAGCTATCTAGCAGAATGGTTGTCAATGTGTGCATTCAACTTCCAGAGTTAAACTGATGTGTGTTTGCAGCAGTTCCGAAACCGTTTCTTTGGAGAATGTAGAAACAGTGAGTTCCTGCCCTAGAGACGCATATGAGAGTTAGCAGTAAGAATGCGTTTCAAACACAAAACACCCGCTTCTTACAAACTGATCTGCTGTGTGTTGGTTCCTTTTAGGAAGTTGCATCTATGTTTAGATTCAGCGAGATATAAAAACGTTTCTTCTAATAACTGCGTTTGGATCTTCCAGAGTGGATGGGGGAACAGGCTGCAAAGAGAAATACCTTGCTCTAAAACCAAAACGGAGCTATCTAGCAGAATGGTTGTCAATGTGTGCATTCAACTTCCAGAGTTACACTGATGTGTGTTTGCAGCAGTTCAGAAACCATTTCTTTGGAGAATGTAGAAACAGTCATTTCCAGCCCTAGAGTCGCATAAAAGAGTTAGCAGTAAGAATGCGTTTCAAACACAGAAGACCCGCTTCTTACAAACTGATCTGCTGTGTGTTGGTTCCCTTTAGGAAGTTGCATCTATGTTTAGATTCAGCGATGTAGAAACACGTTTCTTCTAAAAGCTGCGTTTGGACCTTCCAGAATGGATGTTAGAATAGGCTGTAAAGAGAAATACCTTGCTCTAAAACCAAAACGGAGCTATCTAGCAGAATGGTTGTCAATGTGTGCATTCAACTTCCAGAGGTAAACTGATGTGTGTTTGCAGTAGTTCAGAAACCCTTTCTTTGGAGAATGTAGAAACAGTCATTTCCAGCCCTAGAGACGCATATAAGAGTTAGCAGTAAGAATGCGTTTAAAACACAGAAGACCCGCTTCTTACAAACTGATCTGTTGTGTGTTGGTTCCTTTTAGGAAGTTGCATCTATGTTTAGATTCAGCGAGGTGGAAACACGTTTCTTCTAAAAGCTGCATTTCGACATTCCAGAGTGGATGGAAGAACAGGCTGTAAATAGAAATACCTTGCTTTAAAACCAAAACGGAGCTATCTAGCAGTATGGTTGTCAATGTGTGCATTCAACTTCCAGAGTTTAACTGATATGTGTTTGCAGCAGTTCAGAAACCCTTTCCTTGGAGAATGTAGAAAAAGTCATTTCCAGCCCTAGAGACGCATATAAGAGTTAGCAGTAAGAATGCGTTTAAAACACAGAAGACCCGCTTCTTACAAACTGATCTGCTGTGTGTTGGTTCCTCTTCGGAAGGTTCATCAATGCTTAGATTCAGCCAGGTAGAAACACCTTTCTTCTAACAGCTACATTTGAACATTCCAGAGTCGATGGTAGAACAGGGTGTAAAGAGAAATACCTTGCTCTAAAAGGAAAACGGAGCTATCTAGCAGAATGGTTGTCAATGTGTGCATTCAACTTCCAGAGTTAAACTGATGTGTGTTTGCAGCAGTTCAGAAACCCTTTCTTGGGAGAATGTAGAAACAGTCATTTCCAGCCCTAGAGACGCATATAAGAGTTAGCAGTAAGAATGCGTTTCAAACACAGAAGACCGGCTTCTTACAAACTGATCAGCTGTGTGTTGGTTCCTTTTAGGAAGTTGCATCTATGTTTAGATTCAGCGAGGTGGAAACACGTTTCTTCTAAAATCTGCGTTTCGACATTCCAGAGTGGATGGGAGAACAGGCTGTATATAGAAATACCTTGCTTTAAAACCAAAACGGAGCTATCTAGCAGAATGGTTGTCAATGTGTGCATTCAACTTCCAGAGTTTAACTGATGTGTGTTTGCAGCAGTTCAGAAACCCTTTCTTTGGAGAATGTAGAAACAGTCATTTCCTGCCCTAGAGAGGCATAGAAGAGTTAGTGTTAAGGATGCGTTTAGGGGAATGCTGGGAAGATGGCCGCCTAAGAACAGCTCAGGACTGCAGCTCCCAGTGAAAGTGCAGAGGGCGAGTGAACGCCGCATTTCCAGACGAACTCTTATTGCCCACAGACCAGGAGATACCCAGCAGAGGGGTCGCCAGCGTCGTAGTCCCAGCCGGTGTGGCTGTTTTGGCCCCTGTGGGGCTGATTCCGCCCGCGCGGCTGCTGTGACCACTCCCTGTTGCTGCGGTTATCCGTACAAAAGCCACTGGTCTGGGAGCCCTCTTCGCTGGCGAGCAGAGCCCTGAGACGGCAGAGTTGGCCGTTCATCTGAAATAGCGGGTCAGGCCAGTAGATTCCTAGGCAAAAAATCCGCCAGGAGCTGGCGCCGCAGTTCGAGCCAACTCCGTGAGTCGCAGTACGGGAGATCCCGGCACCTTTTCAACAAGCGACCGGAACTCGGGGCCATTCAACTTAAAAGAAAAGACTCTGAGTCAGGGAGCCAGGTGATCAGGCTCGGTTGGTCCCAGCCCTCCACCCCCAACAACAACGAAAACAAAAACGGTAATTGGAAACACTCTGGGTTGAGCCCTTCAAACCAAGCACAGCTGAACCAGGAGGGTCCGGTTCGGTCGGGGAGGGGCTTCCGCCATTACTGAGACTCTCCACCGCTACGGAGGCAGGCCCCCGTTGCCGAGGTAACCCGCCGTTGCCGAGGCAACCTGCCACAACAGAGAGAGTCTGCTATAACAGAGGCGGGGCCACCATTGCCCAGACAGTTCTAACTACGCCCATATAAAAAGGACTACAGGGAAGAGCTCAGGGCAGCTGGGCGGAGCCCACAGCAGCTCAGCAAAGCCCCTGCGGGCAGGGAGTGGCTACGCGTGCTGCTAGCTGGGCGGGTCAGACCTGAAAGAAAAATCATAAAAGGCAGTAGTGCAACGGAAACTCATAAAGCTCCAACTCCCTGGGACAGAGACAGACAACAGGTGGATAAACCCACAGAAATGGGAAGAAACCAGCGTAAAAAGGATGAAAACTCCCGAAACCAGAACACCTCTCCTCCTAAAAGGGATCACAACTCCTCACCAGCAAGGGAACCAGACTGGATGGAGAAGGAGAGTGATGAAATGACAGAATCAGACTTCAGAAGGTGGGTAGTAAGAAACTACAGTGAGCTAAGAGAACATGTTCTAACCGCACACAAAGAAAATAGGAACCTTGAAAAAAGATTGGACGAACTGCTGACGAGAATGGACATCATAGAGAGGAGTATAAGTGAATTGATGGAGCTGAAAAACGCAACACGAGAACTTCGTGAAGCATGCACAAGCTTCAACAGCCAAATTGAACAAGCAGAAGAAAGGATATCAGAGGTCGAAGATCAACTCAATGAAATAAAAAGAGAAGGCAAGAACAGAGAAAAAAGCGCAAAAAGGAATGAACAAAATCTTCAAGAAATGTGGGACCATGTGAAAAGACCTAATCTACGTCTGATAGGTGTACCTGAATGTGAAGAAGAGAATGAAACCAAGCTGGAAAATACTCTTTAGGATATTATCCAGGAAAACTTCCCCAACCTAGCAAGGCAGACCAATATTCAAATCCAGGAAATACAGAGAACACCACAAAGATATTCCGCAAGAAGAGCAACCCCAAGGCACATAATCGTCAGATTCACCAGGGTTGAAATGAAAGAGAAAATGCTAAGGGCAGCCAGAGAGAAAGGTCGGGTTACCCACAAAGGGAAGCCCATTAGACTCACAGCAGATCTCTCAGCAGAAACCCTACAAGCCAGAAGAGATTGGGAGCCAATATTCAACATCCTTAAAGAAAAGAACTTTCAACCCAGAATCTCCTATCCAGCCAAACTAAGCTTCAAAAGTGAAGGAAAAATAAAATCCTTTGTGAACAAGTGAGCGCTCAGAGATTTCATCACCACCAAACCTGCTCTACAAGAACTCCTGAAAGAGGCTCTACACTTATAAAGGAACAACCAGTACCAACCACTCCAAAAACACACCAAATGGTAAAAGAACATCAACACAATCAAGAATCTGCATCAACTAACCAACAAAACAGCCAGGTAGCATCAAAATGACAGTATCAAAATCACACATAACAATACTATCCCTAAATGTCAATGGACTAAATGCCCCAATCAAAAGACACAGACTGGCAAACTGGATAAAAAGCCAAAACCCATCAGTGTGCTGTATCCAGGAAACCCATCTTACATGCAAGGATACACAAAGGCTCAAAATAAAGGGATGGAGGAAGATCTACCAAGCAAATGGAGAGCAAAAAAAGGCAGGAGTTGCAATTCTCATCTCTGATAAAATAGACTTTAAAGCAACAAAGATCAAAAGAGACAAAGAAGGACATTACATAATGTTAAAAGGATCACTGCAACAAGAAGAGCTAACGATCCTAAATATATACGCATTCAATACAGGAGCACCCAGATACATAAGGCAAGTTCTTAACGACCTACAAAGAGACTTAGACTCCCACACATTAATAGTGGGAGACTTTAACACCCCACTGTCAATATTAGACAGATCATCCAGACAGAAAATCAACAAGGATATCCAGGACCTGAATACAGACCTGGAACAAGCAAACCTAATAGACATTTACAGAACTCTCCACCCCAAATCCACAGAATATACATTCTTCTCAGCACCACATCACACCTACTCTAAAATTGACCACATAATTGGCAATAAATCACTCCTCAGCAAATGCAAAAGAACAGAAATCATAACAAAGAGTCTCTCAGACCACAGTGCAATCGAGTTAGAACTCAGAATGCAGAAACTAACACAGATCCGCACAGCTTCATGGAAACTGAACAACTTGCTCTTGAATGTTGACTGGATAAAAAATGAAATGAAGGCAGAAATAAAGATGTTCTTCGAAACCAATGAGAACGAAGACACAACATACCAGAATCTCTGGGACACATTTAAAGCAGTCTCTAGAGGAAAATATATAGCAATGAGTGCCCACATGAGAAGAAAGGAGAGGTCGAAAATTGACACCCTATCATCAAAATTGAAAGACCTAGAGGAGCAAGACCAAAAAAACTCAAAACCTAGCAGAAGACAGGAAATATCTAAGATCAGAGTAGAACTGAAGGAAATAGAGACACAAAAAACTCTTCAAAAAATCAATAAATCCAGGAGCTGGTTTTTTGAAAAGATCAACAAAATAGACAGACCACTAGCCAGATTAATAAAAAAGAAAAGAGAGAATAACCAAATTGATGCAATAAAAAACGATAAAGGGGATATCACCACAGATTCCACAGAAATCCAAACCATCATCAGAGATTATTGCAAACAACTCTATGCACATAAATTAGTAAACCTGGAAGAAATGGATAAATTCCTGGACACCTGCATCCTCCCAAGCCTAAACCTGGAAGAAGCCGAAACGTTGAATAGAACAATAACATGGTCTGAAGTCGAGGCAGCAATAAAGAGCCTACCACCCAAAAAAAGCCCAGGTCCAGATGGGTACACAGCAGAATTCTACCGGACATACAAAGAGGAGCTGATACCATTCCTTCTGAAACTATTCGAGACAATCCAAAAAGAGGGAATCCTTCCCAAATCATTTTACGAGACAAACATCATCCTGATACCAAAACCCGGCAGAGACTCAACAAGAAAAGAAAATTTCAGGCCAATATCCATGATGAACATAGATGCAAAAATCTTCAATAAAATACTGGCAATCCGATTGCAACAGCATATCAAAAAGCTCATCCACCATGATCAAGTAGGATTCATCCCAGGTATGCAAGGCTGTTTCAACATACGCAAGTCCATAAACGTAATTCACCGCATAAACAGAACCAAAGACAAAAACCACATGATTATCTCAATTGATGCAGAGAAGGCTTTTGACAAAATTCAACAACCCTTCATGCTAAAAACCCTCAATAAACTAGGTATTGATGGAACGTATCTCAAAACAATAAAAGCTATTTACGACAAACCAACAGCCAATATCATACTGAATGGGCAAAAACTGGAAGCATTCCCTTTGAAATCTGGCACTAGACAAGGATGCCCTCTCTCACCACTCCTATTCAATATAGTACTGGAAGTTCTAGCCAGAGCAATCAGGCAAGAAAAAGAAATAAAGGGTATTCAAATTGGAAAGGAGGAAATCAAATTGTCTCTATTTGCAGATGACATGATTGTATACCTGGAAGACCCCATCACCTCAGCCCAAAATCTCCTGAAACTGATAAACAACTTCAGCAAAGTCTCAGGATACAAAATCAACGTGCAAAAATCACAAGCATTCCTGTACACCAGTAATAGACTTCAAGAGAGCCAAATCAAGAACGAACTGCCATTCACAATTGCTACAAAGAGAATAAAGTACCTAGGAATACAACTAACAAGGAACATAAAGGACCTCTTCAAGGAGAACTACAAGCCATTGCTCAACGAAATAAGAGAGGATACAAACAGATGGAGAAACATTCCATGTTCATGGTTAGGAAGAATCAACATCGTGAAAATGGGCATACTGCCCAAAGTAATTTACAGATTCAACGCTATTCCCATCAAGCTACCAATGACCTTCTTCACAGAACTGGAAAAAAACACCTTAAACTTCATATGGAACCAAAAGAGAGCCCGCATAGCCAAGTCAATTCTAAGCAAAAAGAACAAAGCAGGAGGCATCACACTACCGGACTTCAAACTATACTACAAGGCTACAGTAATCAAAACAGCATGGTACTGGTACCAAAACAGAGACATAGACCAATGGAACAGAACAGAGGCCTCACAGGAAATACAACATACCCACAACCATCTGATCTTCGACAAACCTGACAAAAACAAGCAATGGGGAAAGGACTCCCTGTTTAATAAATGGTGTTGGGAAAACTGACTAGCCATGTGCAGAAAGCAGAAACAGGACCCCTTCCTGACACCTTACACCAAAATTAACTCCAGATGGATTAAAGACTTAAACATCATACCTAATACCATAAAAACCTTAGAGGAAAATCTAGGCAAAACCATTCAGGACATAGGTGTAGGCAAGGACTTCATGACCAAAACGCCAAAAGCAATGGCAACAAAAGCCAAAATAGACAAATGGGACCTAATCAAACTCCACAGCTTCTGCACGGCAAAAGGAACAGTCAGTAGAGTGAATCGGCAACCAACAGAATGGGAAAAAATTTTTGCAGCCTACCCATCTGACAAGGGGCTGATATCCAGAATTTACAAAGAACTAAAGCAGATCTACAAGAAAAAAACAAACAAGCCCATTCAAAAATGGGCAAAGGACATGAACAGATACTTTACAAAAGAAGACATACAGGAGGCCAACAAACATATGAAAAAATGCTCACCATCACTGGTCATCAGAGAAATGCAAATCAAAACCACATTGAGATACCATCTCACACCAGTTAGAATGGCGATCATTAAAAAATCGGGAAACAACAGATGCTGGAGAGGATGTGGAGAAATGGGAACACTTCTACACTGTTGGTGGGAAAGTAAATTAGTTCAACCATTGCGGAAGACAGTGTGGCGATTCCTCAAGAACCTAAAAATAGAAATCCCATTTGATCCAGCAATCCCATAACTGGGTATATATCCAAAGGATTATAAATCATTCTACTACAAGGACACGTGCACAAAAATGTTCATTGCAGCACTGTTTACAATAGCAAAGACCTGGAACCAACCCAAATGCCCAACGATGATCGACTGGATAGGGAAAATGTGGTACATATACACCATGGAATATTACGCAGCCATCAAAAACGATGAGTTCACGTCCTTTGTAGGGACATGGATGAACCTGGAAACCATCATTCTCAGCAAACTGACACAAGAGCAGAAAATCAAACACTGTATATTCTCACTCATAGGCTGGTGTTGAACATGAGAAGACAAGGACACAGGGAGGGGAGCACTACACACTGGGGTCCGTTGGGGGGAAATGGGGGAGGGGCGGGGTGTGGGGAAGTGGGAAGAGATAGCATGGCGAGAAATGACAGACACAGGTGAGGGGATGGAAGGCAGCAAACCACACTGCCATGTGTGTACTTATGCAACAATCTTGCATGTTCATCACATGTACCCCGAAACCAAAAATGAAATAAAATAAAATAAAATTAAATTAAAAAAAAAAAAGAATGCGTTTAAAACACAGAAGAACCGCTTCTTACAAACTGATCTGCTTTGTGTTCGTTCCTCTTAGGAAGTTGCATCAATGTTTAGATTCAGCGATGTAGAAACACGTTTCCTCTAAAAGCTGCGTTTGTACATTCCAGAGTGGAAGGCAGAACAGGTTGTAAAGAGAAATACCTTTCTCTAAAACCAAAACGGAGCTATCTATCAGAATGGTTGTCAATGTGTGCATTCAACTTCCAGAGTTAAACTGATGTGTGTTTGCAGCCGTTCAGAAACCCTTTCGTTGGAGAATGTAGAAACAGTCATTTCCAGCCCTAGAGACGCATATAAGAGTTAGCAATAAGAATGCGTTTCAAACACAGAAGACCCGCTTCTTACAAACTGATCTGCTGTGTGTTGGTTCCTTTTAGGAAGTTGCATCTATGTTTAGATTCAGCGAGGTGGAAACACCTTTCTTCTAAAAGCTGCATTTCGACATTCCAGAGCGGATGGGAGAACAGGCTGTAAATAGAAATACCTTGGTTTAAAACCAAAACGGAGCTATCTAGCAGAATGGTTGTCAATGTGTACATTCAACTTCCAGAGTTTAACTGATGTGTGTTTGCAGCAGTTCAGAAACCCTTTCCTTGGAGAATGTAGAAAAAGACATTTCCAGCCCTAGAGACACATATAAGAGTTAGCAGTAAGAATGCGTTTAAAACACAGAAGAACCGCTTCTTACAAACTGATCGGCTGTGTCTTGGTTCTCTTTAGGAAGTTGTATCAATATTTAGATTCAGCCAGGTAGAAACACGTTTCTTCTAAAAGCAGCCTTTGGACATTCCAGAGTGGATGGGAGAACAGGCTGTAAAGAGAAATACATTGCTCTAAAACCAAAACTGAGCTATCTAGCAGAATGTTTGTCAATGTGTGCATTCAACTTCCAGAGATAAACTGATGTGTGTTTGCAGAAGTTCAGAAAACCTTTTTTTGGAGAATGTGGAGAGTCATTTCCAGCCCTAGAGACGCACATAAGGGTTAGCAGTATGAATGCGTTTCAAACACAGAAGACCCGCTTCTTACAAACTGATCTGCTGTTTGTTGGTTCCTTTTAGGAAGTTGCATCTATGTTTAGATTCAGCGAGGGAGAAACGCGTTTCTTCCAAAAGCTTCGTTTGGACATTCCAGAGTGGATGGGAGAACAAGCTGTAAAGGGAAATACCTTGCTCTAAAAGCAAAACGGAGCTATCTAGCAGAATGGTTGTCAATGTGTGCATTCAACTTCCAGAGTTACACTGATGTGTGTTTGCAGCAGTTCAGAAACCCTTTCTTTGGAGAATGTAGAAACAGTCATTTCCAGCCCTAGAGACGCATATAAGAGTTAGCAGGAAGAATGCGTTTCAAACACAGAAGACCCTCTTCTTACAAACTGATCTGCTGTGTGTTGGTTCCTTGTAGGAAGTTGCATCTATGTTTAGATTCAGCGAGGGAGAAACGCGTTTCTTCCAAATGCTGCGTTTGGACATTCCAGAGTGGATGGGAGAACAGACTGTAAAGGGAAATAACTTGTTCTAAAAGCAAAACAGAGCTATCCAGCAGAATGGTTGTCAATGTGTGCATTCAACTTCCGGAGTTAAACGGATGTGTGTTTGCAGTAGTTCAGAAACCCTTTATTTGCAGAATGTAGAAACAGTCATTTCCAGCCCTAGAGACGCATATATGAGTTAGCAGTAAGAATGCGTTTCAAACACAGAAGACCCGCTTCTTACACACTGATCTGCTGTGTGTTGGTTCCTTTTAGGAAGTTGCATCTATGTTTAGATTCAACGAGGGAGAAACGCGTTTCTTCCCAAAGCTGCGTTTGGACATTCCAGAGTGGATGGGAGAACAGGCTGTAAAGAGAAATACCTTGCTCTAAAAGCAAAACGGAGCTATCTAGCAGAATGGTTGTCAATGTGTGCATTCAACTTCCAGAGTTAAACTGATGTGTGTTTGCAGCAGTTCAGAAACCCTTTCTTTGCAGAATGTAGAAACAGTCATTTCCAGCCCTAGAGACGCATATAAGAGTTAGCAGTAAGAATGCGTTTCAAACACAGAAGACCCGATTCTTACAAACTGATCTGCTGTGTGTTGGTTCCTTTTAGTAAGTTGCATCTATGTTTAGATTCATCGAGGGAGAAACGCGTTTCTTCCAAAAGCTGCGTTTGGACATTCCAGAGTGGATGGAAGAACAGGCTGTAAAGGGAAATACCTTGCTCTAAAAGCAAAACGGAGATATCTAGCAGAATGGTTGTCAATGTGTGCATTCAACTTCCAGAGTTAAACTGATGTTTCTTTGCAGCAGTTCAGAAACCCTTTCTTTGCAGAATGTAGAAACAGTCATTTCCAGCCCTAGAGACGCATATAAGAGTTAGCAGTAAGAATGGATTTTAAACACAGAAGACCCGCTTCTTACAAACTGATCTGCTGTGTGTTGGTTCATTTTAGGAAGTTGCATGTATGTTTAGATTCAGCGAGGGAGAAACGCGTTTCTTCCAAAAGCTGCGTTTTGACATTCCAGA
This sequence comes from Saimiri boliviensis, assembly GCF_048565385.1. Taxonomy (NCBI): domain Eukaryota; kingdom Metazoa; phylum Chordata; class Mammalia; order Primates; family Cebidae; genus Saimiri; species Saimiri boliviensis. The sequence goes on from NC_133462.1 coordinate 56,355,251, forward strand.
GTGGATGGGAGAACAGGCTATAAAGGGAAATAACTTGTTCTAAAAGCAAAACGGAGCTATCAAGCAGAATGGTTGTCAATGTGTGCATTCAACTTCCAGAGTTACACTGATGTGTGCTTGCAGCAGTTCAGAAACCCTTCCTTTGGAGAATGTAGAAACAGTCATTTCCAGCCCTAGAGACGCATATAAGAGTTAGCAGTAAGAATGCCTTTCAAACACAGAAGACCCGCTTCTTACAAACTGATCTGCTGTGTGTTGGTTCTTTTTAGGAAGTTGCATCTATGTTTAGATTCAGCGAGGGAGAAACGCGTTTCTTCCGAAAGCTGCGTTTGGACATTCCAGAGTGGATGGGAGAACAGGCTGTAAAGGGAAATACCTTGCTCTAAAAGCAAAACGGAGCTATCTAGCAGAATGGTTGTCAATGTGTGCATTCAACTACCAGAGTTACACTGATTTGTGTTTGCAGCAGTTCAAAAACCCTTTCTTTGGAGAATGTAGAAACAGTTATTTCCAGCCGTAGAGACGCATATAAGAGTTAGCAGTAATAATGCGTTTCACACACAGAAGACCCGCTTCTTACAAACTCATCTGCTGTGTGTTGTTTCCTTTTAGGAACTTGCATCTATGTTGAGATTCAGCGAGGGAGAAACGCGTTTCTTCCAAAAACTGCGTTTGGACATTCCAGAGTGGATGGGAGAACAGGCTGTAAAGAGAAATACCTGGCACTAAAAGCAAAACGGAGCTATCTAGCAGAATGGTTGTCAATGTGTGCATTCAACTTCCAGAGTTAAACTGATGTGTGTTTGCAGCAGTTCAGAATCCCTTTCTTTGTAGAATGTAAAAACAGTCATTTCCAGCCCTAGAGACGCATATAAGAGTTAGCAGTAAGAATGCGTTTCAAACACAGAAGACCCGCTTCTTACAAACTGATCTGCTGTGTGTTGGTTCCTTTTAGAAAGTGGCATCTATGTTTAGATACAGCGAGGGAGAAACGCGTTTCTTCCAAAGCTGCGTTTGCAGATTCCAGAGTGGATGGGAGAACAGGCTGTAAAGGGAAATTCCTTATTCTAAAAGCAAAACGGAGCTATCTAGCAGAATGGTTGTCAATGTGTGCATCCAACTTCCAGAGTTACACTGATGTGTGTTTGCAGCAGTTCAGAAACCCTTCCTTTGGAGAATGTAGAAACAGTCATTTCCAGCCCTAGAGACGCATATAAGAGTTAGCAGTAAGAATGCGTTTCAAACACAGAAGACCCGCTTCTTACAAACTGATCTGCTGTGTGTTGGTTCTTTTTAGGAAGTTACATCTATGTTTAGATTCAGCGAGGGAGAAACGCGTTTCTTCCAAAAGCTGCGTTTGGACATTCCAGAGTGGATGGGAGAACAGGCTGTAAAGAGAAATACCTTGCTCTCAAACCAAAACGGAGATATCTAGCAGAATGGTTGTCAATGTGTGGATTCAACTTCTAGAGTTAAACTGATGTGTGTTTGCAGCAGTTCAGAAACCCTTTCTTCTGAGAATGTAGAAACAGTCATTTCCAGCCCTAGAGACGCATATAAGAGTTAGCAGTAAGAATGCGTTTCAAACACAGAAGACCCGCTTCTTACAAACTGATCTGCTGTGTGTTGGTTCCTTTTAGGAAGTTCCACCTATGTTTAGACTCAGCGAGGGAGAAACGCGTTTCTTCCAAAAGCTGCGTTTGGACATTCCAGAGTGGACGGGAGAACAGGCTGTAAAGAAAAATACCTTGCTCTAAAAGCAAAACGGAGCTATCTAGCAGAATGGTTGTCAATGTGTGCATTCAACTTCCAGAGTTAAACTGATGTGTGTTTGCAGCAGTTCAGAATCCCTTTCTTTGGAGAATGTAGAAACAGTCATTTCCTGCCCTAGAGAGGCATATAAGAGGTAGCAATAAGAATGCGTTTCAAACACAGAAGACCCGCTTCTTAAAATCTGATCTGCTGTGTGTTGGTTCCTTTCAGGAAGTTGCATCTATGTTTAGATTTAGCGAGGTAGAAATGCGTTTCTTCCAAAAGCTGCGTTTGGACATTCCAGAGTGGATGGGAGAACAGGCTCTAAAGAGAAACACCTTGCTCTAAAAGCAAAACGGAGCTATGTAGCAGAATGGTTGGCAATGTGTGCATAAAACTTCCAGAGTTATACTGATGTGTGTTTGCAGCAGTTCAGAAACCCTTTCTTTGGAGAATGTAGAAACAGTCATTTCCAGCCCTGGAGATGATTATAAGAGTTAGCAGTAAGAATGAGTTTCAAACACAGGAGACCCGCTTCTTACAAACTGATCTGCTGTGTGTTGGTTCCTTTTAGGAAGTTGCATCTATGTTTAGATTCAGCGAGGGAGAAATGCGTTTCTTCCAAAAGCTTCGTTTGGACATTCCAGAGTGGATGGGAGAACAGGCTCTAAAGAGAAACACCTTGCTCTAAAAGCAAAACGGAGCTATCTAGCAGAATGGTTGTCAATATGTGCATTCAACTTCCAGAGTTAAACTGATGTGTGTTTGCAGCAGTTCAGAAACCCTTTCTTTGGACAATGTAGAAAGAGTCATTTCCAGCCCTAGAGACGCATATAAGAGTTAGCAGTAAGAATGCGTTTCAAACACAGAAGACCCGCTTCTTACAAACTGATCTGCTGTGTGTTGGTTCCTTTTAGGAAGTTGCATCTATGTTTAGATTCAGCGAGGGAGAAACGCCTTTCTTCCAAAAGCTGCGTTTGGACATTCCAGAGTGGATGGGAGAACAGGCTGTAAAGAGAAACACCTTGCTCTAAAAGCAAAACGGATCTATCTAGCAGAATGTTTGTCAATATGTGCATTCAACTTCCAGAGTTAAACTGATGTGTGTTTGCAGCAGTTCAGAAACCCTTTCTTTGGGGAATGTAGAAACAGTCATTTCCAGCCCTAGAGACGCATATAAGCGTTACCAGTAAGAATGCGTTTCAAACACAGAAGACCCGCTTCTTACAAACTGATCTGCAGTGTGTTGGTTCCTTTTAGGAAGTTACATCTATGTTTAGATTCAGCGATGGAGAAACGCGTTTCTTCCAAAAGCTGCGTTTGGACATTCCGGAGTGGATGGGAGAACAGGCTGTAAAGAGAAATACCTTGCTCTAAAAGCAAAACGGAGCTATCTAGCAGAATGGTTATCAATGTGTGCATTAAACTTCCAGAGTTAAACTGATGTGTGTTTGCAGCAGTTCAGAAACCCTTTCTTTAGAGAATGTAGAAACAGTCATTTCCAGCCCTAGAGATTCATATAAGAGTTAGCAGTAAGAATGAGTTTCAAACAAAGAAGACACGATTGTTACAAACTGATCTGCTGTGTGTTGGTTCCTTTTAGGAAGTTGCATCTATGTTTAGATTCAGTGAGGTAGAAACGAGTTTCTTACAAAAGCTGCGTTTGGACATTCCAGAATGGTTGGGAGAAGAGGCTGTAAAGACAAATAGCTTGCTCTAAAAGCAAAACGGAGCTATCTAGCAGAATGGTTGTCAATGTGTGCATTCAACTTCCAGAGTTAAACTGATGTGTGTTTGCAGCAGTTCAGAAAACCTTTCTTTGGAGAATGTAGAAACAGTCATTTCCAGCCCTAGAGACGCATTTAAGAGTTAGCAGTAAGAATGCGTTTCAAACACAGAAGACCCGCTTCTTACAAACTGATCTGCTGTGTGTTGGTTCCTTTTAGAAAGTAGCATCTATGTTTAGATTCAGCTAGGTAGAAATGCGTTTCTTCCAAAAGCTGCGTTTGGACATTCCAGAGCAGATGGGAGAACAGGCTGTAAAGAGAAATACCTTGCTCTAAAAGCAAAACGGAGCTTTCTAGCAGAATGGTTGTCAATGTGTGCATTCACCTTCCAGATTTAAACTGATGTGTGTTTGCAGCAGTTTAGAAACCCTTTCTTTGGAGAATGTAGAAACAGTCATTTCCAGCCCTAGAGACGCATATAAGAGTTAGCAGTGAGAATGCGTTACAACACAGAAGACCCGCTTCTTACAAACTGACCTGCTGTGTATTGGTTCCTTTTAGGAAGTTGCATCTATGTTTAGATTCAGCGAGACAGAAACACGTTTCTTCCAAAAGCTGCGTTTGGACATTCCAGAGCGGATGGGAGAACAGGCTGTAAAGAGAAATACCTTGCTCTAAAAGCGAAACGGAGCTATATAGCAGAATGATTGTCAATGTGTGCATTCAACTTCCAGAGTTAAACTGATGTGTGTTTGCAGCAGTTCAGAAACCCTTTCTTTGGATAATGTAGAAACAGTCATTTCCAGCCCTAGAGACTCATTTAAGAGTTAGCAGTAGGAATGCGTTTCAAACACAGAAGACCCGCTTCTTACAAACTGATCTGCTGTGTGTTGGTTCCTTTTAGGAAGTTACATCTATGTTTAGATTCAGCGAGGGAGAAACGCGTTTCTTCCAAAAGCTGCGTTTCGACATTCCATAGTGGATGGGAGAACAGGCTGTAAAGAGAAATACCTTGCTTTAAAAGCAAAACGGAGCTATCTAGCAGAATGGTTATCAATGTGTGCATTAAACTTCCAGAGTTAAACTGATGTGTGTTTGCAGCAGTTCAGAAACCCTTTCTTTAGAGAAAGTAGAAACGTCATTTCCAGCCCTAGAGACTCATATAAGAGTTAGCAATAAGAATGAGTTTCAAACAAAGAAGACCCGATTGTTACAAACTGATCTGCTGTGTGTTGGTTCCTTTTAGGAAGTTGCATCTATGTTTAGATTCAGTGAGGTAGAAACGAGTTTCTTACAAAAGCTGCGTTTGGACATTCCAGAGTGGTTGGGAGAAGAGGCTGTAAAGACAAATAGCATGCTCTAAAAGCAAAACGGAGCTATCTAGCCGAATGGTTGGCAATGTGTGCCTTCAACTTCCAGAGTTAAACTTATGTGTGTTTGCAGCAGTTCAGAAAAACTTTTTTTGGAGAATGTAGAAACAGTCATTTCCAGCCCTAGAGACCCATATAAGAGTTAGGAGTAAGAATGCGTGTCAAACACAGAAGACCCGCTTCTTACAAACTGATCTGCTGTGTGTTGGTTCCTTTTAGGAAGTTGCATCTATGTTTAGATTCAGCGAGGGAGAAACGCGTTTCTTCCAAAAGCTGCGTTTGGACATTCCACAGTGGATGGGAGAACAGGCTGGAAAGAGAAATACCTTGCTCTAAAAGCAAAACGGAGCTATCTAGCAAAATGGTTGTCAATATGTGCATTCAATTTCCAGAGTTAAACTGATGTGTGTTTGCAGCAGTTCAGAAACCCTTTTTTGGAGAATGTAGAAACAGTCATTTCCAGCCCTAGAGACGCATATAAGAGTTAGCAGTAAGAATGCGTTTCAAACACGGAAGACCCGCTTCTTACCAACAGATCTGCTGTGTGTTGGTTCCTTTTAGGAAGTTGCATCTATGTTTAGATTCAGCGAGGGAGAAATGCGTTTCTTCCAAAAGCTGCGTTTGGACATTCCAGACTGGATGGCAGAAAAGGCTGTAAAGGGAAATACCTTGCTCTAAAAGCAAAACGGAGCTATCTAGCAGAATGCTTGACAATGTGTGCATTCAACTTCCAGAGTTAAACTGATGTGTGTTTGCAGCAGTTCAGAAACCCTTTCTTTGGAGAATGTAGAAACAGTCATATCCAGCCCTAGAGACGCATATAAGAGTTAGCAGTAAGAATGCGTTTCAAACACAGAAGACCCGCTTCTTACAAACTGATCTGCTGTGTGTTGGTTCCTTTTAGGAAGTTGCATCTATGTTTAGATTCAGCGAGGGAGAAACGCGTTTCTTCCAAAAGCTGCGTTTGGACATTCCAGAGTGGATGGGAGAACAGGTTGTAAAAAGAATTACCTTGCTGTAAAAGCAAAACGAAGCTATCTACCAGAATGGTTGTCAATGTGTGCATTCAACTTCCAGTGTTACACTGATGTGTGCTTGCAGCAGTTCAGAAACCCTTTCTTTGGAGAATGTAGGAACAGTCATTTCCAGCCCTAGAGACGCATATAAGAGTTAGCAGTAAGAATGCGTTTCAAACACAGAAGACCCGATTCTTACAAACTGACCTGCTGTGTGTTGGTTTCTTTTAGGAAGTTGCATCTATGTTTAGATTTAGCGAGAGAGAAACGCGTTTGTTCCAAAAGCTGCATTTGGACATTCCAGAGTGGATGGGAGAACAGGCTGTAAAGGGAAATACCTTGCTCTAAAAACAAAACGGAGCTATCTAGCAGAATGGTTGTCAATGTGTGCATTCAACTTCCAGAGTTACACTGATGTGTGTTTGCAGCAGTTCAGAAACCCTTTCTTTGGAGAATGTAGAAACAGTCATTTCCAGCCCTAGAGACGCATATAAGAGTTAGCAGTAAGAATGCGTTTCAAACACAGAAGACCCGCTTCTTACAAACTGATCTGCTGTGTGTTGGTTCCTTTTAGGAAGTTGCATCTATGTTTAGATTCAGTTTGGGAGAAACGCGTTTCTTCCAAAAGCTGCTTTTGGACATTCCAGAGTGGATGGGAGAACAGGCTGTAAAGAGAAATACCTTGCTCTAAAAGCAAAACGGAGCTATATAGCAGAATGGTTGTCAATGTGTGCATTCAACTTCCAGAGTTAAACTGATGTGTGTTTGCAGCAGTTCAGAAACCCTTTCTTTGGAGAATGTAGAAACAGTCATTTCCAGCCCTAGAGACGCTTATAAGAGTTAGCAGGAAGAATGCGTTTCAAACACAGAATACCCGCTTCTTACAAACTGATCTGCTGTTCGTTGGTTCCTTTTAGGAAGTTGCATCTATGTTTAGATTCAGCGAGGGAGAAACCCGTTTCTTCCAAAAGCTGCGTTTGGACATTCCAGAGTGGATGGGAGAACAGGATGTAAAGAGAAATACTTTGTTCTAAAAGCAAAACGGAGCTATATAGCAGAATGGTTGTCAATGTGTGCATTCAACTTCCAGAGTTAAACTGATGTGTGTTTGCAGCAGTTCAGAAACCCTTTCTTTGGATAATGTAGAAACAGTCATTTCCATTCCTAGAGACACATATAATAGTTAGCAGTAAGAATGCGTTTCAAACACAGGAGACCCGCTTCTTACAAAAAGATCTGCTGTGTGTTGGTTCCTTTTAGGAAGTTGCATCTATATTTAGATTCAGCGAAGGTGAAACGCGTTTCTTCCAAAAGCTGCGTTTGAACATTCCAGAGTGGATGGGAGAACAGGCTGTAAAGGGAAATACCTGGCTCTAAAAGCAAAACGGAGCTATCTATCAGAATGGTTGTCAATGTGTGCATTCAACTTCCAGAGTTAAACTGATGTGTGTTTGCAGCAGTTCAGAAACCCTTTCTTTGGAGAATGTAGACACAGTCATTTCCAGCCCTAGAGATGCATATAAGAGTTAGCAGTAAGAATGCGTTTCAAACACAGAAGACCCGCTTCTTACAAACTGATCTGCTGTATGTTGGTTCCTTTTAGGAAGTTGCATCTATGTTTAGATTCAGCGAGGTAGAAATGAGTTTCATCCAAAAGCTGCGTTTGGATATTCCAGAGTGGATGGGAGAACAGGCTGTAAAGAAATATACCTTGCTCTAAAAGCAAAACGGAGCTATCTAGCAGAATGTTTGGCAATGTGTGCATTCAACTTCCAGAGTTAAACTGATGTGTGTTTGCAGCAGTTCAGAAACCCTTTCTTTAGAGAATGTAGAAACAGTCATTTCCAGCCCCAGAGACTCATATAATAGTTAGCAGCAAGAATGCGTTTCAAACAAAGAAGACCCGCTTCTTACAAAGTGATCTGCTGTGTGTTGGTTCCCTTTAGGAAGTTGCATCTATGTTTAGATTCAGCGAGGGAGAAACGCGTTTCTTCCAAAAGCTGCGTTTGGACATTACAGAGTGGATGGGAGAACAGGCTGTAAAGACAAATACCTTGCTCTAAAAGCAAAACGGAACTATCTAGCAGAATGGTTTGCAATGTGTGCATTCAACTTTCAGAGTTACACTGATGTGTGTTTGCAGCATTTTAGAAACCCTTTCTTTGGAGAATGTAGAAACAGTCATTTCCAGCCCTAGAGACGCATATAGGACTTAGCAGTAAGAATGCGTTTCAAACACGAAGACCTACTTCTTACACACTGATCTGCTGTGTGTCGGTTCCTTTTAGGAAGTTGCATCTATGTTTAGATACAGCGAGGGAGAAACGCGTTTCTTCAAAAGCTGCGTTTGGACATTACAGAGTGGATGGGAGAACAGGCTGTAAAGGGAAATACCTTGCTCTAAAAGCAAAACGGAGCTATCTAGCAGAATGGTTGTCAATGTGTGCATTTAACTTCCAGAGTTACACTGATGTGTGTTTGCAGCAGTTCAGAAACCCTTTCCTTGGAGAATGTAGAAACAGTCATTTCCAGCCCTATAGACGCATATAAGTGTTAGCAGTAAGAATGCGTTTCAAACACAGAAGACCCGCTTCTTACAAACTGATCTGCTGTGTGTTGGTTCCTTTTAGGAAGTTGCATCTATGTTTAGATACAGCGAGGGAGAAACGCGTTTCTTCCAAAGCTGCGTTTGGACATTCCAGAGTGGATGGGAGAACAGGCTGTAAAGGGAAATACCTTGTTCTAAAAGCAAAACGGAGCTATCTAGCAGAATGGTTGTCAATGTGTGCATTCAACTTCCAGAGTTACACTGATGTGTGCTTGCAGCAGTTCAGAAACCCTTTCTTTGGAGAATGTAGAAACAGTCATTTCCAGCCCTAGAGACGCATATAAGAGTTAGCAGTAAGAATGCGTTTCAAACACAGAAGACCCGCTTCTTACAAACTGATCTGCTGTGTGTTGGTTCCTTTTAGGAAGTTGCATCTATGTTTAGATTCAGCGAGGGAGAAACGCGTTTCTTCCAAAAGCTGCGTTTGCACATTCCAGAGTGGATGGGAGAACAGGCTGTAAATTGAAATACCATGCTATAAAAGCAAAACGGAGCTATCTAGCAGAATGGTTGTCAATGTGTGCATTCAACTTTCTGAGTTACACTGATGTGTGTTTGCAGCAGTTCAGAAACCCTTTCTTTGGAGAATGTAGAAACAGTCATTTACAGCCCTAGAGAGGCCTATAAGGGTTAGCAGTAAGAATGCGTTTCAAACAGAGAAGACCCGCTTCTTACAAACTGATATGCTGTGTGTTGGTTCCTTTTAGTTACTTGCATCTATGTTTAGATTCATCGAGGGAGAAATGCGTTTCTTCCAAAAACTGCCTTTGGACATTCCAGTCTGGATGGGAGAAAAGGCTGTAAAGGGAAATACCTTACTCTAAAAGCAAAACGGAACTATCGAGCAGAATGGTTGTCAATGTGTGCTTTCAACTTCCAGAGTTAAACTGATGTGTCTTTGCAGCAGTTCAGAAACCCTTTCTTTGCAGAATGTAGAAACAGTCATTTCCAGCCCTAGAGACTCATTTAAGAGTTAGCAGTAGGAATGCGTTTCAAACAGAGAAGACCCGCTTCTTACAAACTGATCTGCTGTGTGTTGGTTCCTTTTAGGAAGTTACATCTATGTTTAGATTCAGCGAGGGAGAAACGCGTTTCTTCCAAAAGCTGCGTTTCGACATTCCATAGTGGATGGGAGAACAGGCTGTAAAGAGAAATACCTTGCTTTAAAAGCAAAACGGAGCTATCTAGCAGAATGGTTATCAATGTGTGCATTAAACTTCCAGAGTTAAACTGATGTGTGTTTGCAGCAGTTCAGAAACCCTTTCTTTAGAGAAAGTAGAAACGTCATTTCCAGCCCTAGAGACTCATATAAGAGTTAGCAATAAGAATGAGTTTCAAACAAAGAAGACCCGATTGTTACAAACTGATCTGCTGTGTGTTGGTTCCTTTTAGGAAGTTGCATCTATGTTTAGATTCAGTGAGGTAGAAACGAGTTTCTTACAAAAGCTGCGTTTGGACATTCCAGAGTGGTTGGGAGAAGAGGCTGTAAAGACAAATAGCATGCTCTAAAAGCAAAACGGAGCTATCTAGCCGAATGGTTGGCAATGTGTGCCTTCAACTTCCAGAGTTAAACTTATGTGTGTTTGCAGCAGTTCAGAAAAACTTTTTTTGGAGAATGTAGAAACAGTCATTTCCAGCCCTAGAGACCCATATAAGAGTTAGGAGTAAGAATGCGTGTCAAACACAGAAGACCCGCTTCTTACAAACTGATCTGCTGTGTGTTGGTTCCTTTTAGGAAGTTGCATCTATGTTTAGATTCAGCGAGGGAGAAACGCGTTTCTTCCAAAAGCTGCGTTTGGACATTCCACAGTGGATGGGAGAACAGGCTGGAAAGAGAAATACCTTGCTCTAAAAGCAAAACGGAGCTATCTAGCAAAATGGTTGTCAATATGTGCATTCAATTTCCAGAGTTAAACTGATGTGTGTTTGCAGCAGTTCAGAAACCCTTTTTTGGAGAATGTAGAAACAGTCATTTCCAGCCCTAGAGACGCATATAAGAGTTAGCAGTAAGAATGCGTTTCAAACACGGAAGACCCGCTTCTTACCAACAGATCTGCTGTGTGTTGGTTCCTTTTAGGAAGTTGCATCTATGTTTAGATTCAGCGAGGGAGAAATGCGTTTCTTCCAAAAGCTGCGTTTGGACATTCCAGACTGGATGGCAGAAAAGGCTGTAAAGGGAAATACCTTGCTCTAAAAGCAAAACGGAGCTATCTAGCAGAATGCTTGACAATGTGTGCATTCAACTTCCAGAGTTAAACTGATGTGTGTTTGCAGCAGTTCAGAAACCCTTTCTTTGGAGAATGTAGAAACAGTCATATCCAGCCCTAGAGACGCATATAAGAGTTAGCAGTAAGAATGCGTTTCAAACACAGAAGACCCGCTTCTTACAAACTGATCTGCTGTGTGTTGGTTCCTTTTAGGAAGTTGCATCTATGTTTAGATTCAGCGAGGGAGAAACGCGTTTCTTCCAAAAGCTGCGTTTGGACATTCCAGAGTGGATGGGAGAACAGGTTGTAAAAAGAATTACCTTGCTGTAAAAGCAAAACGAAGCTATCTACCAGAATGGTTGTCAATGTGTGCATTCAACTTCCAGTGTTACACTGATGTGTGCTTGCAGCAGTTCAGAAACCCTTTCTTTGGAGAATGTAGAAACAGTCATTTCCAGCCCTAGAGACGCATATAAGAGTTAGCAGTAAGAATGCGTTTCAAACACAGAAGACCCGATTCTTACAAACTGACCTGCTGTGTGTTGGTTTCTTTTAGGAAGTTGCATCTATGTTTAGATTTAGCGAGAGAGAAACGCGTTTGTTCCAAAAGCTGCATTTGGACATTCCAGAGTGGATGGGAGAACAGGCTGTAAAGGGAAATACCTTGCTCTAAAAACAAAACGGAGCTATCTAGCAGAATGGTTGTCAATGTGTGCATTCAACTTCCAGAGTTACACTGATGTGTGTTTGCAGCAGTTCAGAAACCCTTTCTTTGGAGAATGTAGAAACAGTCATTTCCAGCCCTAGAGACGCATATAAGAGTTAGCAGTAAGAATGCGTTTCAAACACAGAAGACCCGCTTCTTACAAACTGATCTGCTGTGTGTTGGTTCCTTTTAGGAAGTTGCATCTATGTTTAGATTCAGTTTGGGAGAAACGCGTTTCTTCCAAAAGCTGCTTTTGGACATTCCAGAGTGGATGGGAGAACAGGCTGTAAAGAGAAATACCTTGCTCTAAAAGCAAAACGGAGCTATATAGCAGAATGGTTGTCAATGTGTGCATTCAACTTCCAGAGTTAAACTGATGTGTGTTTGCAGCAGTTCAGAAACCCTTTCTTTGGAGAATGTAGAAACAGTCATTTCCAGCCCTAGAGACGCTTATAAGAGTTAGCAGGAAGAATGCGTTTCAAACACAGAATACCCGCTTCTTACAAACTGATCTGCTGTTCGTTGGTTCCTTTTAGGAAGTTGCATCTATGTTTAGATTCAGCGAGGGAGAAACCCGTTTCTTCCAAAAGCTGCGTTTGGACATTCCAGAGTGGATGGGAGAACAGGATGTAAAGAGAAATACTTTGTTCTAAAAGCAAAACGGAGCTATATAGCAGAATGGTTGTCAATGTGTGCATTCAACTTCCAGAGTTAAACTGATGTGTGTTTGCAGCAGTTCAGAAACCCTTTCTTTGGATAATGTAGAAACAGTCATTTCCATTCCTAGAGACACATATAATAGTTAGCAGTAAGAATGCGTTTCAAACACAGGAGACCCGCTTCTTACAAAAAGATCTGCTGTGTGTTGGTTCCTTTTAGGAAGTTGCATCTATATTTAGATTCAGCGAAGGTGAAACGCGTTTCTTCCAAAAGCTGCGTTTGAACATTCCAGAGTGGATGGGAGAACAGGCTGTAAAGGGAAATACCTGGCTCTAAAAGCAAAACGGAGCTATCTATCAGAATGGTTGTCAATGTGTGCATTCAACTTCCAGAGTTAAACTGATGTGTGTTTGCAGCAGTTCAGAAACACTTTCTTTGGAGAATGTAGACACAGTCATTTCCAGCCCTAGAGATGCATATAAGAGTTAGCAGTAAGAATGCGTTTCAAACACAGAAGACCCGCTTCTTACAAACTGATCTGCTGTATGTTGGTTCCTTTTAGGAAGTTGCATCTATGTTTAGATTCAGCGAGGTAGAAATGAGTTTCATCCAAAAGCTGCGTTTGGATATTCCAGAGTGGATGGGAGAACAGGCTGTAAAGAAATATACCTTGCTCTAAAAGCAAAACGGAGCTATCTAGCAGAATGTTTGGCAATGTGTGCATTCAACTTCCAGAGTTAAACTGATGTGTGTTTGCAGCAGTTCAGAAACCCTTTCTTTAGAGAATGTAGAAACAGTCATTTCCAGCCCCAGAGACTCATATAATAGTTAGCAGCAAGAATGCGTTTCAAACAAAGAAGACCCGCTTCTTACAAAGTGATCTGCTGTGTGTTGGTTCCCTTTAGGAAGTTGCATCTATGTTTAGATTCAGCGAGGGAGAAACGCGTTTCTTCCAAAAGCTGCGTTTGGACATTACAGAGTGGATGGGAGAACAGGCTGTAAAGACAAATACCTTGCTCTAAAAGCAAAACGGAACTATCTAGCAGAATGGTTTGCAATGTGTGCATTCAACTTTCAGAGTTACACTGATGTGTGTTTGCAGCATTTTAGAAACCCTTTCTTTGGAGAATGTAGAAACAGTCATTTCCAGCCCTAGAGACGCATATAGGACTTAGCAGTAAGAATGCGTTTCAAACACGAAGACCTACTTCTTACACACTGATCTGCTGTGTGTCGGTTCCTTTTAGGAAGTTGCATCTATGTTTAGATACAGCGAGGGAGAAACGCGTTTCTTCAAAAGCTGCGTTTGGACATTACAGAGTGGATGGGAGAACAGGCTGTAAAGGGAAATACCTTGCTCTAAAAGCAAAACGGAGCTATCTAGCAGAATGGTTGTCAATGTGTGCATTTAACTTCCAGAGTTACACTGATGTGTGTTTGCAGCAGTTCAGAAACCCTTTCCTTGGAGAATGTAGAAACAGTCATTTCCAGCCCTATAGACGCATATAAGAGTTAGCAGTAAGAATGCGTTTCAAACACAGAAGGCCCGCTTCTTACAAACTGATCTACTGTGTGTTGGTTCCTTTTAGGAAGTTGCATCTATGTTTAGATTCAGCGAGGGAGAAATGCGTTTCTTCCAAAAGCTGCGTTTGGACATTCCAGAGTGGATGGGAGAACAGGCTGTAAAGGGAAATACCTTGTTCTAAAAGCAAAACGGAGCTATCTAGCAGAATAGTTGTCAATGTGTGCATTCAACTTCCAGAGTTAAACTGATGTGTGTTTGCAGCAGTTCAGAAACCCTTTCTTTGCAGAATGTAGAAACAGTCATTTTCAGCCCTAGAGACGCTTATAACAGTTAGCAGTAAGAATGCGTTTCAAACACAGAGGACCCGCTTCTTACAAACTGATCTGCTGTGCGTTTGTTCCTTTTAGGAAGTTGCATCTATGTTTAGATTCAGCGAGGGAGAAACGCGTTTCTTCCGAAAGCTGCGTTGGAATATTCCAGATTGGAAGGGAGAACAGGCTGTAAAAAGAAATACCTTGCTCTAAAAGCAAAACGGAGCTATCTAGCAGAATGGTTTTCAATGTGTGCATTCAACTTCCAGAGTTAAACTGATGTGTGTTTGCAGCAGTTCAGAAACCCTTTCTTTGGAGAATGTAGAAACAGTCATTTCCAGCCCTAGAGACGCATATAAGAGTTAGCAGTAAGAATGCGTTTCAAACACAGAAGACCCGCTTCTTACAAACTGATCTGCTGTGTGTTGGTTCCTTTTAGGAAGTTGCATCTATGTTTAGATTCAGCGAGGGAGAAACGCGTTTCTTCCAAAAGCTGCGTTTGGACATTCCAGAGTGGATGGCAGAAAAGGCGGTAAAGGAAAATACCTTACTCTAAAAGCAAAACGGAGCTATCTAGCAGAATGGTTGTCAATGTGTGCATTCAACTTCCAGAGTTAAACTGATGTGTCTTTGCAGCAGTTCAGAAACCCTTTCATTGCAGAATGTAGAAACAGTCATTTCCAACCCTAGAGACGCATATAAGAGTTACCAGTAAGAATGCGTTTGAAACACAGAAGACCCGCTTCTTACAAACTGATCTGCTGTGTGTTGGTTCCTTTTAGGAAGTGGCATCTATGTTTAGATTCAGCGAGTGAGAAACGCGTTTCTTCCAAAAGCTGCGTTTGGACATTCCAGAGTGGATGGGAAACAGGCTGTAAAGGGAAATAACTTGTCCTAAAAGCAAAACGGAGCTATCTAGCAGAATGGATGTCAGTGTGTGCATTCAACTTCCAGAGTTAAAATGATGTGTGTTTGCAGTAGTTCAGAAACCCTTTCTTTGCAGAATGTAGAAACAGTCATTTCCAGCCCTAGAGACGCCTATAAGATTTAGCAGTAAGAATGCGTTTCAAACACAGAAGACCCGCTTCTTACAAACTGATCTGCTGTGTGTTGGTTCCTTTTAGGAAGTTGCATCTATGTTTAGATTCAGCGAGGGAGAAACGCGTTTCTTCCAAAAGCTGCGTTTGGACATTCCAGAGTGGATGGGAGAACAGGCTGTAAAGAGAAATACCTTGCTCTAAATGCAAAACGGAGCTATCTAGCAGAATGGTTGTCAAAGTGTGCATTCAACTTCCAGAGTTACACTGATTTGTGTTTGCAGCAGTTCAGAAATCCTTTCTTTGGAGAATGTGGAAACAGTCATTTCCAGCCCTAGAGACGCGTATAAGTGTTAGCAGTAAGAATGCGTTTTAAACACAGAAGACCCGCTTCTTACAAACTGATCTGCTGTTTGTTGGTTTCTTTTAGGAAGTTGCATCTATGTTTAGATTCAGCGAGGGAGAAACGCGTTTCTTCCAAAACTGCGTTTGGACATTCCAGAGTGGATGGGAGAACAGGCTGTAAGGAGAAATACCTTGCTCTAAAAGCAAAACGGAGCTATCTAGCAGAATGGTTGTCAATGTGTGCATTCAACTTTCAGAGTTAAACTGATGTGTGTTTGCAGCTGTTCAGAAACCCTTTCTTTGGAGAATGTAGAAACAGTCATTTCCAGCCCTAGAGACGCCTATAAGATTTAGCAGTAAGAATGCGTTTCAACCACAGAAGACCCGCTTCTTACAAACTGATCTGCTGTGTGTTGGTTCCTTTTAGGAAGTTGCATCTATATTTAGATTCAGCGAGGGAGAAACGCGTTTCTTCCAAAAGCTGCGTTTGGACATTCCAGAGTGGATGGGAGAACAGGCTGTAAATGGAAATACCTTGCTCTAAAAGCAAAACGGAGCTATCTAGCAGATTGGTTGACAATGTGTGCATTCAACTTCCAGAGTTAAACTGATGTGTGTTTGTAGCAGTTCAGAAACCCTTTCTTTGGAGAATGTAGAAACTGTCATTTCCAGCCCTACAGACGAATATAAGGGTTAGCAGTAAGAATGCGTTTCAAACACAGAAGACCCGCTTCTTACAAACTGATCTGCTGTGCGTTTGTTCCTTTTAGGAAGTTGCATCTATGTTTAGATTCAGCGAGGGAGAAACGCGTTGGAATATTCCAGAGTGGAAGGGAGAACAGGCTGTAAAAAGAAATACCTTGCTCTAAAAGCAAAACGGAGCTATCTAGCAGAATGGTTGTCAATGTGTGCATTCAACTTCCAGAGTTAAACTGATGTGTCTTTGCAGCAGTTCAGAAACCCTTTCATTGCAGAATGTAGAAACAGTCATTTCCAACCCTAGAGACGCATATAAGAGTTACCAGTAAGAATGCGTTTTAAACACAGAAGACCCGCTTCTTACAAACTGATCTGCTGTGTGTTGGTTGTTTTAGGAAGTGGCATCTATGTTTAGATTCAGCGAGGGAGAAACGCGTTTCTTCCAAAAGCTGCGTTTGGACATTCCAGAGTGGATGGGAAACAGGCTGTAAAGGGATATAACTTGTCCTAAAAGCAAAACGGAGCTATCTAGCAGAATGGATGTCAGTGTGTGCATTCAACTTCCAGAGTTAAAATGATGTGTGTTTGCAGTAGTTCAGAAACCCTTTCTTTGCAGAATGTAGAAACAGTCATTTCCAGCCCTAGAGACGCCTATAAGATTTAGCAGTAAGAATGCGTTTCAAACACAGAAGACCCGCTTCTTACAAACTGATCTGCTGTGAGTTGGTTCCTTTTAGGAAGTTGCATCTATGTTTAGATTCAGCGAGGGAGAAACGCGTTTCTTGCAAAAGCTGCGTTTGGACATTCCAGAGTGGATGGGAGAACAGGCTGTAAAGAGAAATACCTTGCTCTAAATGCAAAACGGAGCTATCTAGCAGATTGGTTGTCAATGTGTGCATTCAACTTCCAGAGTTACACTGATTTGTGTTTGCAGCAGTTCAGAAATCCTTTCTTTGGAGAATGTAGAAACAGTCATTTCCAGCCCTAGAGACGCGTATAAGTGTTAGCAGTAAGAATGCGTTTCAAACACAGAAGACCCGCTTCTTACAAACTGATCTGCTGTGTGTTCTTTCCTTTTAGGAAGTTGCATCTATGTTTAGATTCAGCGAGGGAGAAACGCGTGTCTTCCAAAAGCTGCGTTTGGACATTCCAGAGTGGATGGGAGAACAGGCTGTAAATGGAAATACGTTGCTCTAAAAGCAAAACGGAGCTATCTAGCAGAATGGTTGTCAATGTCTGCATTCAACTTCCAGAGTTAAACTGATGTGTGTTTGCAGCAGTTCAGAAACCCTTTCTTTGGAGAACGTAGAAACTGTCATTTCCAGCCCTAGAGACACATATAAGGGTTAGCAGTAAGAATGCGTTTCAAACACAGAAGACCCGCTTCTTACAAACTGATCTGCTGTGTGTTGGTTCCTTTTAGGAAGTTGCATATATGTTTAGACTCAGAGAGGGAGAAAAGCATTTCTTCCAAAAGCTGCGTTTGGACATTCCAGAGTGGGTGGGAGAACAGGATGTAAAGGGAAATACCTTGCTCTAAAATCAAAACGAAGCTATCTAGCAGAATGGTTGTCAAAGTGTGCATTCAACTTCCAGAGTTACACTGATGTGTGTTTGCAGCAGTTCAGAAACCCTTTCTTTGCAGAATGTAGAAACAGTCATTTCCAGCCCTAGAGATGCATATAACAGTTAGCAGTAAGAAAGCGTTTCCAACACAGAAGACCCGCTTCTTACAAACTGTTCTGCTGCGCGTTGGTTCCTTTCAAGAAGTTGCATCTATGTTTAGATTCAGCGAGGGAGAAAGGCGTTTCTTCCAAAAGCTGCGTTTGGACATTCCAGAGTGGATGGGAGAACAGACTGTAAATGGAAATACCTTGCTCTAAAAGCAAAACGGAGCTATCTAGCAGAATGGTTGTCAATGTGTGTATTCAACTTCCAGAGTTAAACTGATGTGTCTTTGCAGCAGTTCAGAAACCCTTTCTTTGCAGAGTGTAGAAACAGTCATTTCCAGCCCTAGAGACGCATATAAGGGTTAGCAGTAAGAATGCGTTTCAAACACAGAAGACCCACTTCTTACAAAATGATCTGCTGTGGGTTGGTTCCTTTTAGGAAGTTGCATCTATGTTTAGATTCAGCGAGGGAGAAACGCGTTTCTTCCAAAAGCTGCATTTGGACATTCCAGAGTGGATTGGAGAACAGGCTGTAAAGAGAAATACCTTGCTCTAAAAGCAAAACGGAGCTATCTAGCAGAATGGTTGTCAATATGTGCATTCAACTTCCAGAGTTAAACTGATGTGTGTTTGCAGCAGTTCAGAAACCCTTTCTTTGGAGAATGCAGAAACAGTCATTTCCAGCCCTAGAGACGCATATAAGAGTTAGAAGAAAGAATGCGTTTCAAACACAGAAGACCCGCTTCTTACAAACTGATCTGCTGTGTGTTGGTTCCATTTAGGAAGTTGCATCTATGTTTAGATTCAGCGAGGGAGAAACGCATTTCTTCCAAAAGCTGCGTTGGAATATTCCAGAGTGGAAGGGAGAACAGGCTGTAAAGAGAAATACCTTGCTCTAAAAGCAAAACGGAGCTATCTAGCAGAATGGTTGTCAATGTGTGCATTCAACTTCCAGAGTTAAACTGATGTGTGTTTGCAGCAGTTCAGAAACCCTTTCTTTGCAGAATGTAGAAACAGTCATTTCCAGCCCTAGAGACGCATATAAGAGTTAGCAGTAAGAATGCGTTTCAAACACAGAAGACCCGCTTCTTACAAACTGATCTGCTGTGTGTTGGTTCCTTTTAGGAAGTTGCATCTATGTTTAGATACAGCGAGTGAGAAACGCGTTTCTTCCAAAGCTGCGTTTGGACATTCCAAAGTGGATGGGAGAACATGTGTAAAGGGAAATACCTTCCTCTAAAAGCAAAACGGAGCTATCTAGCAGAATGGTTGTCAATGTGTGCATTCAACTTCCAGAGTTAAACTGATGTGTCTTTGCAGCAGTTCAGAAACCCTTTCTTTGCAGAATGTAGAAACAGTCATTTCCAGCCCTAGAGACGCATATAAGAGTTAGCAGTAAGAATGCGTTTCAAACACAGAAGACCCGCTTCTTACAAACTGATCTGCTGTGTGTTGGTTCTTTTTAGGAAGTTGCATCTATGTTTAGATTCATCGAGGGAGAAACGCGTTTCTTCCAAAAGCTGCGTTTGGACATTCCAGAGTGGATGGAAGAACAGGCTGTAAAGGGAAATACCTTGCTCTAAAAGCAAAACGGAGATATCTAGCAGAATGGTTGTCAATGTGTGCATTCAACTTCCAGAGTTAAACTGATGTTTCTTTGCAGCAGTTCAGAAACCCTTTCTTTGCAGAATGTAGAAACAGTCATTTCCAGCCCTAGAGACGCATATAAGAGTTAGCAGTAAGAATGCATTTTAAACACAGAAGACCCGATTCTTACAAACTGATCTGCTGTGTGTTGGTTCATTTTAGGAAGTTGCATGTATGTTTAGATTCAGCGAGGGAGAAACGCGTTTCTTCCAAAAGCTGCGTTTTGACATTCCAGAGTGGATGGGAGAAGAGGCTATAAAGGGAAATAACTTGTTCTAAAAGCAAAACGGAGCTATCTAGCAGAATGGCTGTCAATGTGTGCATTCAACTTCAAGAGTTAAACTGATGTGTGTTTACAGCAGTTCAGAAACCCTTTCTTTGGAGAATGTAGAAACAGTCATTTCCAGCCCTAGAGACGCATATAAGAGTTAGCAGTAAGAATGCGTTTCAAACACAGAAGACCCGCTTCTTACAAACTGATCTGCTGTGTGTTGGTTCTTTTTAGGAAGTTGCATGTATGTTTAGATTCAGCGAGGGAGAAACGCGTTTCTTCCAAAAGCTGCGTTTTGACATTCCAGAGTGGATGGGAGAACAGGCTATAAAGGGAAATACCTTGCTATAAAAGCAAAACGGAGCTATCTAGCAGAATGGTTGTCAATGTGTGCATTCAACTTCAAGAGTTAAACTGATGTGTGTTTGCAGCAGTTCAGAAACCCTTTCTTTGCAGAATGTAGAAACAGTCATTTCCAGCCCTAGAGACGCATATAAGAGTTAGCAGTAAGAATGCGTTTCAAACACAGAAGACCCGCTTCTTACAAACTGATCTGCTGTGTGTTGGTTCTTTTTAGGAAGTTGCATCTATGTTTAGATTCAGCGAGGGAGAAACGCGTTTCTTCCGAAAGCTGCGTTTGGACATTCCAGAGTGGATGGGAGAACAGGCTGTAAAGGGAAATACCTTGCTCTAAAAGCAAAACGGAGCTATCTAGCAGAATGGTTGTCAATGTGTGCATTCAACTACCAGAGTTACACTGATTTGTGTTTGCAGCAGTTCAAAAACCCTTTCTTTGGAGAATGTAGAAACAGTCATTTCCTGCCCTAGAGACGCATATAAGAGTTAGCAGTAAGAATGCGTTTCAAACACAGAAGACCCGCTTCTTACAAACTGATCTGCTGTGTGTTGGTTCCTTTTAGAAAGTGGCATCTATGTTTAGATACAGCGAGGGAGAAACGCGTTTCTTCCAAAGCTGCGTTTGCAGATTCCAGAGTGGATGGGAGAACATGCTGTAAAGGGAAATTCCTTATTCTAAAAGCAAAACTGAGCTATCTAGCAGAATGGTTGTCAATGTGTGCATCCAACTTCCAGAGTTACACTGATGTGTGTTTGCAGCAGTTCAGAAACCCTTCCTTTGGAGAATGTAGAAACAGTCATTTCCAGCCCTAGAGACGCATATAAGAGTTAGCAGTAAGAATGCGTTTCAAACACAGAAGACCCGCTTCTTACAAACTGATCTGCTGTGTGTTGGTTCCTTTTAGGAAGTTGCATCTATGTTTTGATTCAGCGAGGGAGAAACGCGTTTCTTCCAAAAGCTGCGTTTGGACATTCCAGAGTGGATGGGAGAACAGGCTGTAACGGGAAATACCTTGCTCTAAAAGCAAAACGGAGCTATCTAGCAGAATGGTTGTCAATGTGTGCATTCAACTTCCAGAGTTAAACTGATGTGTGTTTGCAGCAGTTCAGAAACCCTTTTTTGGAGAATGTAGAAACAGTCAATTCCAGCCCTAGAGACGCGTATAAGAGTTAGCAGTAAGAATGCGTTTCAAACACAGAAGACCCGCTTCTTACAAACTGATCTGCTGTGTGTTGATTCCTTTTAGGAAGTTGCATCTATGTTTAGATTCAGTGAGGGAGAAACGCGTTTCTTCCAAAAGCTGCGTTTGGACATTCCAGAGTGGATGGGAGAACAGGCTGTAAAGGGAAATACCTTGCTCTAAAAGCAAAACGGAGCTATCTAGCAGAATGGTTGTCAATGTGTGCATTCAGCTACAAGAGTTACACTGCTTTGTGTTTGCAGCAGTTCAAAAACCCTTTCATTGGAGAATGTAGAAACAGTCATTTCCAGCCGTAGAGACGCATATAAGAGTTAGCAGTAAGAATGCGTTTAACACACAGAAGACCCGCTTCTTACAAACTCATCTGCTGTGTGTTGGTTCCTTTTAGGAAGTTGCATCTATGTTGAGATTCAGCGAGGGAGAAACGCGTTTCTTCCAAAAGCTGCGTTTGGACATTCCAGAGTGGATGGGAGAACAGGCTGTAAAGAGAAATACCTTGCACTAAAAGCAAAACGGAGCTATCTATCAGAATGGTTGTCAATGTGTGCATTCAACTTCCAGAGTTAAACTGATGTGTGTTTGCAGCAGTTCAGAATCCCTTTCTTTGTAGAATGTAAAAACAGTCATTTCCAGCCCTAGAGACGCATATAAGAGTTAGCAGTAAGAATGCGTTTCAAACACAGAAGACCCGCTTCTTACAAACTGATCTGCTGTGTGTTGGTTCCTTATAGAAAGTGGCATCTATGTTTAGATTCAGCGAGGGAGAAACGCGTTTCTTCCAAAAGCTGCGTTTTGACATTCCAGAGTGGATGGGGGAACAGGCTGTAAAGAGAAATAACTTGCTCTAAAAGCAAAACGGAGCTATCTAGCAGAATGGCTGTCAATGTGTGCATTCAACTGCCAGAGTTAAGCTGATATGTGTTTGCAGCAGTTCAGAAACCCTTTCTTTGGAGAATGTAGAAACAGTCATTTCCAGCCCTAGAGACGCATATAAGAGTTAGCAGTAAGAATGCGTTTCAAACACAGAAGACCCGCTTCTTACAAACTGATCTGCTGTGTGTTGTTTCCTTTTATTTAGTTGCATCTATGTTTAGATTCAGCGAGGGAGAAACGCGTTTCTTCCAAAAGCTGCGTTTGGACATTCCAGAGTGGATGGGAGAACAGGCTGTAAAGAGAAATACCTTGCTCTAAAAGCAAAACGGAGCTATCTAGCAGAATGGTTGTCAATGTGTGCATTCGACTTCCAGATTTACACTGATGTGTGTTTGCAGCAGTTCAGAAACCCTTTCTTTGGAGAATGTAGAAACAGTCATTTCCAGCCATAGAGACGCGTATATGAGTTAGCAGTAAGAATGCGTTTCAAACACAGAAGACACGCTTCTTACAAACTGATCTGCTGTGTGTTGGTTCCTTTTAGGAAGTTGCATTTACGTTTAGATTCAGCGAGGGAGAAACGCGTTTCTTCCAAAAGCTGCGTTTGGACATTCCACAGTGGATGGGAGAACAGGCTGTAAAGGGAAATACCTTGCTCCAAAAGGAAAACAGAGCTATCTAGCAGAATGGTTGTCAATGTGTGCATTCAACTTCCAGAGTTACACTGATGTGTGTTGGCAGCAGTTCAAAAACCCTATCTTTGGAGAATGTAGAAACAGTCATTTCCAGCCCTAGAGACGCATATATGAGTTAGCAGTAAGATTGCGTTTCAAACACAGAAGACCCGCTTCTTACAAACTGATCTGCTGTGTGTTGGTTCTTTTTAGGATGTTGCATCTATGTTTAGATTAAGTGAGGGAGAAACGCGTTTCTTCCAAAAGCTGCGTTTGGACATTCCAGAGTGGATGGGAGAACAGGCTGTAAATGGAAATACTTTGCTCTAAAAGCAAAACGGAGCTACCCAGCAGAATGGTTGTCAATGTGTGCATTCAACTTCCAGATTTAAACTGATGTGTGTTTGCAGCAGTTCAGAAACCCTTTCACTGGAGAATGAAAAAACAGTCAATTCCAGCCCTAGAGACGCATATAAGAGTTAGCAGTAAGAATGGGTTTCAAACACAGAAGACCCGCTTCTTACAAACTGATCTGCTGTGTGTTG
Organism: Saimiri boliviensis; assembly: GCF_048565385.1. NCBI lineage: Eukaryota > Metazoa > Chordata > Mammalia > Primates > Cebidae > Saimiri > Saimiri boliviensis. The sequence goes on from NC_133462.1 coordinate 56,378,453, forward strand.
GTTCCTTTTAGGAAGTTGCATCTATGTTTAGATTCAGCGAGGGAGAAACGCGTTTCTTCCAAAATCTGCGTTTGGACATTCCAGAGTGGGTGAGAGAACAGGCTGTAAATGGAAATACCTTGCTCTAAAAGCAAAACGGAGCTATCTAGCAGAATGTTTGTCAATGTGTGCATTCAACTTCCAGAGTTACACTGATGTGTGTTGGCAGCAGTTCAGAAACCCTTTCTTTGTAGAATGTAGAAACAGTCATTTCCAGCCCTAGAGACGCATATTAGAGTTAGCAGTAAGAATGCGTTTCAAACACAGCAGACCCGCTTCTTACAAACTGATCTGCTGTGTGTTGGTTCCTTTTAGGAAGTTGCATCTATGTTTAGATTCAGCGAGGGAGAAACGCGTTTCTTCCAAATGCTGCGTTTGGACATTCCAGAGTGGATGGGAGAACAGACTGTAAAGGGAAATAACTTGTTCTAAAAGCAAAACAGAGCTATCTAGCAGTATGGTTGTCAATGTGTGCATTCAACTTCCAGAGTTAATCGGATGTGTGTTTGCAGCAGTTCTGAAACCCTTTATTTGCAGAATGCAGAAACAGTGATTTCCAGCCCTAGAGACGCATATATGAGTAAGCAGTAAGAATGCGTTTCAAACACAGAAGACCCGCTTCTTACACACTGATCTGCTGTGTGTTGGTTCCTTTTAGGAAGTTGCATCTATGGTTAGATTCAGCGAGGGAGAAACGCGTTTCTTCCAAAAGCTGCGTTTGGACATTCCAGAGTGGATGGGAGAACAGGCTGTAAAGAGAAATACCTTGCTCTAAAAGTAAAACGGAGCTATCTAGCAGAATGGCTGTCAATGTGTGCATTCAACTTCCAGAGTTAAACTGATGTGTGTTTGCAGCAGTTCAGAAACCCTTTCTTTGGAGAATGTAGAAACAGTCATTTCCAGCCCTAGAGACTCATATAAGACTTAGCAGTAAGAATGCGTTTCAAACACAGAAGACCCGCTTCTTACAAACTGATCTGCTGTGTGTTGGTTCCTTTTAGGAGGTTGCATCTATGTTTAGATTCAGCGAGGGAGAAACGCGTTTCTTCCAAAAGCTGCGTTTTGACATTCCAGAGTGGATGGGGGAACAGGCTGTAAAGAGAAATAACTTGCTCTAAAAGCAAAACGGAGCTATCTAGCAGAATGGCTGTCAATGTGTGCATTCAACTTCCAGAGTTAAACTGATATGTGTTTGCAGCAGTTCAGAAACCCTTTCTTTGGAGAATGTAGAAACAGTCATTTCCAGCCCTAGAGACGCATATATGAGTTAGCAGTAAGATTGCGTTTCAAACACAGAAGACCCGCTTCTTACAAACTGATCTGCTGTGTGTTGGTTCTTTTTAGGATGTTGCATCTATGTTTAGATTCAGCGAGGGAGAAACGCGATTCTTCCAAAAGCTGTGTTTGGACATTCCAGAGTGGATGGGAGTACAGGCTGTAAATGGAAATACTTTGCTCTAAAAGCAAAACGGAGCTACCTAGCAGAATGGTTGTCAATGTGTCCATTCAACTTCCAGAGTTAAACTGATGTGTGTTTGCAGCAGTTCAGAAAGCCTTTCTCTGGAGAATGAAAAAACAGTCAATTCCAGCCCTAGAGACGCATATAAGAGTCAGCAGGAAGAATCCGTTTCAAACACAGAAGACCCGCTTCTTACAAACTGATCTGCTGTGTGTTGGTTCCTTTTAGGAAGTTGCATCTATGTTTAGATTCAGCGAGGGAGAAACGCGTTTCTTCCAAAAGCTGCGTTTGGACATTCCAGAGTGGGTGGGAGAACAGGCTGTAAATGGAAATACCTTGCTCTAAAAGCAAAACGGAGCTATCTAGCAGAATGGTTGTCAATGTGTGCATTCAACTTCCACAGTTACACTGATGTGTGTTTGAAGCAGTTTAGAAACCCTTTCTTTGAAGAATGTAGAAACAGTCATTTCCAGACCTAGAAATGCATATAAGAGATAGCAGTAAGAATGCGTTTCAAACACAGAAGACCCGCTTCTTACAAAATGATCTGCTTTGTGTTCGTTCCTTTTAGGAAGTTGCATCTATGTTTAGATTCATTGAGGGAGAAATGCGTTTTTTCCAAAAGCTGCGTTTGGACATTCCAGAGTGGATGGGAGAACAGGCTGTAAAGTGAAATACCTTGCTCTAAAAGCAAAACGGAGCTATCTAGCAGAATGGTTGTCAATGTGTGCATTCAACTTCCAGAGTTACACTGATGTGTGTTTGCAGCAGTTCAGAAACCCTTTCTTTGGAGTATGTAGAAACAGTCATTTCCAGCCCTAGAGACGCATATAAGAGTTAGCAGTAAAAATGCGTTTCAAACACAGAAGATCCGCTTCTTACAAACAGATCTGCTGTGCGTTCGTTCCTTTTAGGAAGTTGCATCTATGTTTAGATTCAGCGAGGGAGAAACGCGTTTCTTGCAGAAGCTGCGTTTGGACATTCCAGAGTGGATGGGAGAACAGGCTGTAAAGGGAAATACCTTGCTCTAAAAGCAAAACAGAGCTATCTAGCAGAATGGTTGTCAATGTGTGCATTCAACCTGAAGAGGTAAACTGATGTGTGTTGGCAGCAGTTCAGAAACCCTTTCTTTGGAGAATGTAGAAACAGTCATTTCCAGCCCTAGAGACGCATATAAGAGTTAGCAGTAAGAATGCGTTTCAAACACAGAAGACCCGCTTCTTACAAACTGATCTGCTGTGTGTTGGTTCCTTTTAGGAAGTTGCATCTATGTTTTGATTCAGCGAGGGAGAAACGCGTTTCTTCCAAAAGCTGCGTTTGGACATTCCAGAGTGGATGGGAGAACAGGCTGTAACGGGAAATACCTTGCTCTAAAAGCAAAACGGAGCTATCTAGCAGAATGGTTGTCAATGTGTGCATTCAACTTCCAGAGTTAAACTGATGTGTGTTTGCAGCAGTTCAGAAACCCTTTTTTGGAGAATGTAGAAACAGTCAATTCCAGCCCTAGAGACGCGTATAAGAGTTAGCAGTAAGAATGCGTTTCAAACACAGAAGACCCGCTTCTTACAAACTGATCTGCTGTGTGTTGATTCCTTTTAGGAAGTTGCATCTATGTTTAGATTCAGTGAGGGAGAAACGCGTTTCTTCCAAAAGCTACGTTTGAACATTCCAGAGTGGAAGGGAGAACAGGCTGTAAAGGGAAATACCTTGCTCTAAAAGCAAAACGGAGCTATCTAGCAGAATGGTTGTCAATGTGTGCATTCAACTTCCAGAGTTATACTGATGTGTGTTGGCAGCAGTTCAGAAAGCCTTTCTTTGGAGAATGTAGAAACAGTCATTTCCAGCCCTAGAGACGCATATAAGAGATAGCAGTAAGAATGCGTTTCAAACACAGAAGACCCGCTTCTTACAAATTGATCTGCTGTGTGTTGGTTCCTTTTAGGAAGTTGCATCTATGTTTAGATTCATCAAAGGAGAAACGCGTTTCTTCCAAAAGCTGCGTTTGGACATTCCAGAGTGGAAGGGAGAACAGGCTGTAAAGGGAAATACCTTGCTCTAAAAGCAATACGGAGCTGTCTAGCAGAATGGTTGTCAATGTGTGCATTCAACTTCCAGAGTTACACTGATGTGTGTTGGCAGCAGTTCAGAAACCCTTTCTTTGGAGAATGTAGAAACAGTCATTTCCAGCCCTAGAGACGCATATTAGAGTTGGCAGTAAGAATGCGTTTCAAACACAGCAGACCCGCTTCCTACAAACTGATCTGCTGTGTGTTGGTTCCTTTTAGGAAGTTGCATCTATGTTTAGATTCATCGAGGGAGAAACGCGTTTCTTCCAAAATCTGCGTTTGGACATTCCAGAGTGGAAGGGAGAACAGGTTCTAAAGGGAAATACCTTGCTCTAAAAGCAATACGGAGCTATCTAGCAGAATGGTTGTCAATGTGTGCATTCAACTTCCAGAGTTACACTGACGTGTTTTGGCAGCAGTTCAAAAACCCTATCTTTGGAGAATGTAGAAACAGTCATTTCCAGCCCTAGAGACGCATATTAGAGTTAGCAGTAAGAATGCTTTTCAAACACAGAAGACCCGCTTCTTACAAACTGATCTGCTGTGTGTTGGTTCCTTTTAGGAAGTTGCCTCTATATTTAGATTCAGCGAGGGAGAAACGCGTTTCTTCCAAAAGCTGCGTTTGGACATTCCAGAGTGGAAGGGAGAACAGGCTGTAAATGGAAATACCTTGCTCTAAAAGCAATAAGGAGCTATCTAGCAGAATGGTTGTCAATGTGTGCATTCAGCTTCCAGAGTTACACTGATGTGTGTTGGCAGCAGTTCAGAAACCCTTTCTTTGGAGAATGTAGAAACAGTCATTTCCAGCCCTAGAGACTTATATAAGAGTTAGCAGTAAGAATGCGTTTCAAACACAGAAGACCCGCTTCTTACAAACTGATCTGCTGTGTGTTGGTTCCTTTTAGGAAGTTGCATCTATGTTTAGATTCAGCGACGGAGAAATGCGTTTCTTCCAAAAGCTGCATTTGGACATTCCAGGGTGGAAGGGAGAACAGGCTGTAAAGGGAAATACCTTGCTCTAAAAGCAAAACGGAGCTATCTAGCAGAATGGTTGTTAATGTGTGCATTCAACTTCCAGAGTTACACTGATGTGTGTTTGCAGCAGTTCAGAAACCCTTTCTTTGGAGTACGTAGAAACAGTCATTTCCAGCCCTAGAGACGCATATAAGAGTTAGCAGGAAGAATGCGTTTCAAACACAGAAGACCCGCTTCTTACAAACTGATCTGCTGTGTGTTGGTTCCTTTTAGGAAGTTGCATCTATGTTTAGATTCAGCGAGGGAGAAACGCGTTTCTTCCAGAAGCTGCGTTTGGACATTCCAGAGTGGATGGGAGAACAGGCTGTAAAGGGAAATACCTTGCTCTAAAAGCAAAACGGAGCTATCTAGCAGAATGGTTGTCAATGTGTGCATTCAACTTCCAGAGTTACACTGATGTGTGTTTGCAGCAGTTCAGAAACCGTTTCTTTGGAGAATGTAGAAACAGTCATTTCCAGCCGTAGAGACGCATATAAGAGATAGCAGTAAGAATGCGTTTCAAACACAGAAGACCCGCTTCTTACAAACTGATCTGCTGTGTGTTGGTTCCTTTTAGGAAGTTGCCTCTATGCTTAGATTCAGCGAGGGAGAAACGCGTTTCTTCCAAAAGCTGCGTTTTCACATTCCAGAGTGGATGGGAGAACAGGCTGTAAAGGGAAATACCTTGCTCTAAAAGCAAAACAGAGCTATCTAGCAGAATGGTTGTCAATGTTTGCATTCAACCTGAAGAGGTAAACTGATGTCTGTTGGCAGCAGTTCAGAAACCCTTTCTTTGGAGAAGGTAGAAACAGTCATTTCCAGCCCTAGAGACGCATATAAGAGTTAGCAGTAAGAATGCGTTTCAAACACAGAAGACCCGCTTCTTACAAACTGATCTGCTGTGTGTTGGTTCCTTTTAGGAAGTTGCATCTATGTTTAGATTCAGCGAGGAGAAACGCGTTTCTTCCAAAAGCTGCGTTTGGACATTCCAGAGTGGAAGGGAGAACAGGCTGTAAAGGGAAATACCTTGCTCTAAAAGCAAAACGGAACTATCTAGCAGAATGGTTGTCAATGTGTGCATTCAACTTCCAGAGTTACACTGATGTGTGTTTGCATCAGTTCAGAAACCCTTTCTTTGGAGAATGTAGAAACAGTCATTTCCAGCCCTAGAGACGCATATAAGACATAGCAATAAGAATGCGTTTCAAACACAGAAGACCCGCTTATTACAAACTGATCTGCTGTGTGTTGGTTCCTTTTAGGAAGTTGCATCTATGTTTAGATACAGCGAGGGAGAAACGCGTTTCTTCCAGAAGCTGCGTTTGGACATTCCAGAGTGGAAGGGAGAACAGGCTGTAAAGGGAAATACCTTGCTCTAAAAGCAATACGGAGCTATCTAGCAGAATGGTTCTCAATGTTTGCATTCAACCTGAAGAGGTAAACTGATGTGTGTTGGCAGCAGTTCAGAAACCCTTTCTTTGGAGAATGTAGAAACAGTCATTTCCAGCCCTAGAGACGCATATAAGAGTTAGCAGTAAGAATGCGTTTCAAACACAGAAGACCCGCTTCTTACAAACTGATCTGCTGTGTGTTGGTTCCTTTTAGGAAGTTGCATCTATGTTTAGATTCAGCGAGGGAGAAACGCGTTTCTTCCAAAAGCTGCGTTTGGACATTCCAGAGTGGAAGGGAGAACAGGCTGTAAAGGGAAATACCTTGCTCTAAAAGCAATACGGAGCTATCTAGCAGAATGGTTGTCAATGTTTGCATTCAACCTGAAGAGGTAAACTGATGTGTGTTGGCAGCAGTTCAGAAACCCTTTCTTTGGAGAATGTAGAAACAGTCATTTCCAGCCCTAGGGATGCATATAACAGTTAGCAGTAAGAATGCGTTTCAAACACAGAAGACCCGCTTCTTACAAACTGATCTGCTGTGTGTTGGTTTCTTTTAGGAAGTTGCATCTATGTTTAGATTCAGCGAGGGAGAAACGCGTTTCTTCCAGAAGCTGCGTTTGGACATTCCAGAGTGGATGGGAGAACAGGCTGTAAAGAGAAATACCTTGCTCTAAAAGCAAAACGGAGCTATCTAGCAGAATGGTTGTCAATGTGTGCATTCAACTTCCAGAGTTACACTGATGTGTGGTTGCAGCAGTTCAGAAACCGTTTCTTTGGAGAATGTAGAAACAGTCATTTCCAGCCCTAGAGACGCATATAAGAGATAGCAGTAAGAATGCGTTTCACACACAGAAGACCCGCTTCTTACAAACTGATCTGCTGTGTGTTGGTTCCTTTTAGGAAGTTGCCTCTATGTTTAGATTCAGCGAGGGAGAAAAGCGTTTCTTCCAAAAGCTACGTTTTCACATTCCAGAGTGGATGGGAGAACTGGCTGTAAAGGGAAATACCTTGCTCTAAAAGCAAAACAGAGCTATCTAGCAGAATGGTTGTCAATGTGTGCATTCAACCTGAAGAGGTAAACTGACGTGTGTTGGCAGCAGTTCAGAAACCCTTTCTTTGGAGAATGTAGAAACAGTCATTTCCAGCCCTAGAGACGCATATAAGAGTTAGCAGTAAGAATGCGTTTCAAACACAGAAGACCCGCTTCTTACAAACTGATATGCTGTGTGTTGGTTCCTTTTAGGAAGTTGCATCTATGTTTAGATTCAGCGAGGGAGAAACGCGTTTCTTCCAGAAGCTGCGTTTGGACATTCCAGAGTGGATGGGAGAACAGGCTGTAAAGGGATGTACCTTGCTCTAAAAGCAAAACGGAGCTATCTAGCAGAATGGTTGTCAATGTGTGCATTCAACTTCCAGAGTTAAACTGATATGTGTTTGCAGCGGTTCAGAAACCCTTTTTTGGAGAATGTAGAAACAGTCAATTCCAGCCCTAGAGACGCGTATAAGAGTTAGCAGTAAGAACGCGTTTCAAACACAGAAGACCCGCTTCTTACAAACTGATCTGCTGTGCGTTGGTTCCTTTTAGGAAGTTGCATCTATGTTTAGATTCAGTGAGGGAGAAACGCGTTTCTTCCAAAAGCTGCGTTTGAACATTCCAGAGTGGAAGGGAGAACAGGCTGTAAAGGGAAATACCTTGCTCTAAAAGCAAAACGGAGCTATCTAGCAGAATGGTTGTCAATGTGTGCATTCAACTTCCAGAGTTACACTGATGTGTGTTGGCAGCAGTTCAGAAACCCTTTCTTTGGAGAATGTAGAAACAGTCATT